>NC_052146.1:135652609-135952609 GCF_902713615.1 Scyliorhinus canicula
CATATTCATACACACATATTCATACACACATATTCATACACACATATTCATACACACATATTCATACACACATATTCATACACACATATTCATACACACACACATATTCATACACACACTCACACACACACATATTCATACACACACATATTCATACACACACATATTCATACACACACATATTCATACACACATATACATACACACACACATATTCATACACACACATATATTCATACACACACACACACATATTCATACACACACACATATGTTCATACACACACACATATATTCATACACACACATATATTCATACACACACATATATTCATACACACACACACACACATATTCATACACACATATGAAATGAAAATCGCTTATTGTCACGAGTAGGCTTCAATTAAGTTACTGTGAAAAGCCCCTAGTCACCACATTCCGGCACCTGTCCGGGGAGGCTGGTATGGGAATATATACCGGGACATATTCACACACACATATATTCATAGACTCATATTCACACACAAATCATATTCATACACACACACACACCACACACACACATATATACAGGGTGCCACCTTCCGGAAAAACTTTCAAATGCTGTAGCGAGCATGGAATTGCCGCGAACCTCCCGGCGCTCGGCCCAGCTAAACCAGCAACGCAATTCAGCGTTAATTAATTCACTTAAGGAGGCATCACGGGCTTCTTGCTGCAAAAATCGCCTCATCGACCAATTCGCCAGGACCGCATTCGCCATCCCCCAGCTAACAAGGCCGAGCTGTATTTAAACTGCACTTGCTCGGCCAAGCCCAGCCAGCTCGCAATAATAGCGCTGAGGTGACCAACCCCAAGATTTGGGGATGCTGACCTGGGGAGGCTCCTGGATGTGTATGCCCAGGAGGGATGTCATGTTCCCCCGACGGTCCTGGAGGGTGAACCACGCCTGGGATGAGGTGGCGGCAGACAGTCAGCTCCAATAGACCAAGAGGACTGACCAGCAGCAGTGGAGGAAGGTCAAAGACCTACACCGGGGTAGCACGAGTGAGGAGACACCAATGCCCACCACCACCCAGTCCCCAAGGGAGCATCCAACCCCCAACTCTCCAAGTGACTCCCAGATCTCCCAAACCCGCCTTCACATCCCCTCTCCCTTCACTGTGAGCCCCATGTGTGGCTAATGATGCTCTTTGTGCTCCTCAGGAAAAACTCTCCCACAACCTGCGGCAGAGGGCCCAGACTGCCGGAAGGATGCCACACTTGAGAATCCTCCTGCAGGTCCTCCAGCCGACGGCCCATTCCAGGCGGCCCCTTCTCCTGACTCCGAGGAGAGCTCCGAGGATGCAACCGTTATAGTCGCGGCACCACTGTCATCCCCACCCTCCACCAGCGCAGGTATACACACCTCGGTGGGATATGTTAATGGCCAGGCTTCGGGGGGTACAATCTGGTGAGCACCACACTGCTGTTGGTGTGCATCAGGTGAAGGCAGGAACCCCCAGGCGAGACAGCAGTCGGAGATCTGTGGGACCCCAGGACCCAGCCGGGTCCCAGCCCGATGCTGAGCCTCTGGAAGTAGGTTATCTGGAGCTGATGGAGATGATAGGAAGCAGCTGGGACATTCAGAGGGAGATGTCAGCGTCACACCAGCAGATCCATAGCAGCTTGGAGGAGTTCCAGAGACTCGGGCACAGGAGATGGTACCGGCAATGAGTGGCACCGAGGCCATCCCTGCTAGGGTGGCGACCGCTGTGGAGAGCCTGGTGCATGACGTCGGCAATGAGTGAAGGTGTCCAAGGCGTTGCGCAGTCGGTGACGGCCATGGCTGAGGGTCTCGGCAGTATGTCTGCCTCAGTGGGGGATGTCACCCAGCGCCAGGCCGACCTTGATGAGGTTACATAGAACATAGAACAGTACAGCACAGAACAGGCCCTTCGGCCCTCGATGTTGTGCCGAACAATGATCACCCTACTTAAACCCACGTAACCCGTATACCCATAACCCAACAATCCCCCCATTAACCTTACACTACGGGCAATTTAGCATGGCCAATCCACCTGACCCGCACATCTTTGGACTGTGGGAGGAAACCGGAGCACCCGGAGGAAACCCACGCACACACGGGGAGGACGTGCAGACTCCACACAGACAGTGACCCAGCCGAGAATCGAACCTGGGACCCTGGAGCTGTGAAGCATTGATGCTAACCACCATGCTACCGTGAGGCCCCTATCAGCTCCAGATAACCTACTTCCAGAGGCAGAACCGTGAGGTTCTGCGGGGTTCATGCCCCGCTCTCAGATAGGCGTGGCCGAGGCGCTGCGGAGCATGTTCCAGTCAAAGTGGGCATGGCTGAGGCACTGCAGAGCACTTCCCAGTCACTGAGGAGCATCATGGAGGATGTCATGGGGTACCGCCTGGGCTGGCAGAGCCAGATGATGCAGGGGCAGCCGGGGCTCAAACCAGCTGCCCCTCTGTCCCAAGGTGAACCCCAGGGTCATATTGGCACTGCTCGGGAGAGGGGGGTGGATTGCAACCCAGACCATCCCATGGAATGGCGACAAAGACCACAGCATGTCCCTCGAGTTCCACCCTCTGATGAGGCCACATCTCGCAGTCAGCATACAGGACATGTGCCGCTGACAAGTGAGGCGGGGCCCTTCGGCCCCAGAGGATGCCCGCCAGGGACATCCTGGGACGAGGTAAGCAGCTGGCTGTCTCCACCTCAGATGCGCATCCTGGGGAAACACCAAGACATAATGGTAGAGTTAGGAGGGCTAGGCACGTTGAGGATCACTGAGGGCACTGGATTAGGGGTGAGGGTTGGCTCTATCGGGAATGCGGTATTGTACAGCACATTAAACAACTTTTTGCACAACTATTATGATGCCTCTGTCACTTCCTTCCGCAATGCAGGCTGACTCCCAAACCGTTTTTCCATTTCTCCAGGTAACCCCCCCCTCCCCCCCCCCCCCCCCCCCCCTTCCCCGTGGCACCCACCCACCCTCCGCCTGTGGTCATGTCCCCGGAGCTGTGCCCCATCCCCAGGGTGTTCGGATGTTGGCTTCTGCATGTGTGATGTTGTCTCCCACAATGTTTAGGTACATTGTCCAGGCATCAAGGTGTGATTGGGATGCTCGGCAATGACTCCACATGCTACATGGCCCGCCTACCCATAGGAATCCACTTGGCATGTGTCAAGTGCTCACTTAACCACGATTGCCAATTCCCTGTTAGCGATAGCCTTCAGCTGCGCAGTCAGAGTCCTCAGCAGTCGGTGGGGGTTATGGGTGATTGGTGGGGCAGACGGGCAGGAACAACGGTTTCCCCGGAATGGGGTTGGGATCCAGGGGTTGGCATGGTGATACAGCGAGCGATTGCCCCCCAAGTTGCACCCCCCCCCCCCACTCTCACATGGCGGTCTACCCCTGCGGAGGGTCCCCCACTCCCCCTGTCGAGCACTGGGACGGCAAGCCCAGTACACCTGGGCTCTTTGCCTGTGAGCAATGGTGGTTACTCACCTCCTCGGCTCCCCATGGATGCCCTTCCGCCAGGTCCATGTTTTTCTCAAGGAGTACTAATCGGCGCCAGCGTGACCACTTGCTGCGGAGGCCGCTGAATGACAGGAGGACGGTGGGTGTAGGGTGGCTTTCGTTGATTGTATATAAATAGGGCTTAAGTGGTGATAATTGGTTTCGAGATCCTGATTTCACCTTTGGGAACGGGCCGGTTGCATTGCAATCTGTTTGGCTCCCGGTGCGGATCTCATTTTTGGCCTCCCCGCTATTCACCGGCCTTGTTACGCTTGAGCGCGAGTGTAACGAAGCTGGAAGATTGCGGCCACAGTCTTTGATATTTGTGCTACCTTACCATGCAAATAATTTTTTTTTTTTCAAAATTGGCACAAATACAGTAGGTAGGTTTTCAGTGTGACTGATTTATTTAAAAATGAGTAGTGAAAATAAAAAAAGGGCCCCCAAACATCAAACAATAGCCCAAAAACCGAGAGTCAAATTCCGCTACCAAGCCCTGCAATGGTTAGTCAGGCAACATAAGCTGCAATCTGCACTGTAACATATCACCACAGTTTTTACCCATCCTCTTGGATGGGCTTCGAAGGCCGAAGGGCCTGTTCCTGTGCTGTACTTTTCTTTGTTCTTCGTTCTTGACAGTGTGAAATCCTAAGCCTGACATTTCCAAAGCAAACTTATGATCAAGTTATCAAAATATGATAAAAATCACATTCATCTATAGTCAAAATAGAACAAATAGAATCATACTGAATTACATCAAAACTTTTGAAGCCAATAGTTTGATCAAGCAAATGCAAAGCCTCTTTAAACCCAGAGAGCTGCTTCAGAGGGCCAAGCTGCTTCCCGATTATGAAACTCTTTCGAGTTTCACTGTCCAAGCATTTTCCGACGGGAGAGTGAACGGAGAAACAGAGGATAAGGCGATTAAGATGCCCTGTCCAGGATAATTCCTCCATTTCAGAGGCTCGGGAATTCCCAGCATCGTCACCTAGAGAGGGAACACAAGAACATTCAACACATAAAGCTCATTTCTTCCCCGGACTGGACATAACCCATTTTAACACAGTCGACGCAAGTTATTTAATTTCCTAAGGAAAATTTTGTCAGTCTCTCCCCTATTTCATTTTCATTTCATTATTTCCCACAAGAAAATCCAGCATTTGCAATATTCCTTTGAATATTTCTCAGTGCAATATTATAGTGGTTGATGAAGATGACTGATGAAGCCATCCAAGTTTCATTCAGCTTTTGACATCTCTTTCTGGACTTGAGTTTTGATGAATATATAACTAGATACCGAGAGGGATTTAACCAATTGGAAACCAAGTCCCACAGCGAGCGCATTTAGCTATGTGTTTTCCGGCGCTCACAGCGCCCAGAAACACAATGCTATAAAATGACACCCGGGTTAAATCCGGGGCCTCAGTGGGCTGAGATCACACATATCCCTGTATTGTGCACTGAGGAGCTCTGCTCACCGGAACTTCTCAGTGTAGCGAGACATCTGGAGCCCTGAAGCAATGCCTAACACCACCCCCCCCTCCCACCCACCCCCACCCCCTCCCCCTCACCCCCTCACTCCCCCACAACACCCACGCTAGGCCACCGTGCAAAACAATGACATCTTGACACCCTGACAGTTCCACTGCCAGCTGGCATACACATGGCACTGCCGGGGTGCCCAGGTTGCACCGCAGTGCCAGGGTACCACCCTTCCCAAAAGGGCATGCATCTGGGGGCCTGCAATCCCTAGGAGACCCCGAGTGCTGTTCTGTCTGGTCCCTGTTTGTGGAGGCAGGACTGAACGGCATTCACCCAGAGGTCTCCGAGGCAAGGGGATAGATCCCAACTCCTCAGGTACCTCGGGAAACTGCACATTAAAGTGAGACTAGCTGTCTTTAATATACAGAATTTCCAAAAAGTGATCGCGCCCTCAACGGGCGGTATTTACAAGGACAAGGAAGTGGCAGAATGACTAAATCATTACTTTGCAATTACTGGTCCAATCCAAGGAAGGAATGTTGGGGGAAGGGGAGGAGGACAGAAGAGAAAGAGATATTGGAGTGTAAAACGAGTGTGGAGCGATTTCAGGCTGGAGCACCCTCAGTAATGCAATTTCTTATTATGTAAATTTCTAAAAGTAAAATACTAATTATTATAAGCATTTATAATAAATATGCAAATTCCAAAAGACATTCAGCACTCAATAGAATTAACAGAACAGTAGACATCTGGGGACAGCAGCAACTGTGCAGCACGGTGACACAGTGGTTAGCACTGCTGCCTTACAGCTCCAGGGCCCTGGCCTCAGGTGACTGTCTGTGTGAAGTTTGCTATTTCTCCCCATGTCTGCGTGGGTTTCCTCAGGGTGCTCCGGTTTCCCTCCACAGTCCAAAGATGTGCATGATGTGGAGATGCCGGCGTTGGACTGGGGTGAGCACAGTAAGAAGTCTTACAACACCAGGTTAAAGTCCAACAGGTTTGTTTCAAACACGAGCTTTCGGAGCACTACTCCTTCCTGAGGTGTGCAGGTTAGGTGGATTGGCCCCGCTAAATTGCCCCTTCGTGTTCAAAAGGTTAGTTTGGTTTACTCGGTTACAGGGATAGGGTGGAAGCCTGGGTTACTCTTTACAAAGGCCGGTGCAGACTTGATGGGCCAAAGGGTCTCCTTCTGCACTGTAAATTCTATGATTCTATGAATTGGTATTTATACGGCACATTTAATGTCAAACAAAGGTCCAAAAATGCTTCATTAGGAGCGGTAGAAAACAAAATCTCATTAAGCCACATTATATTACGGTAGATGATGAAAAGCTTGGTTAAAGAGATAAGTTTTTAAGGAGCATCTTAAGGAGGAAAGAGAGGTCAATTAGGGAGGGAACACCATAGTTTAGGTCCTTGCCGCTCGAGACACAGCAAGTGATGGAAGAATTAACACTGGGGATATTCCAAAAGCTAGAAGTGCCGATATCTAAAGAGGGCTGTGAAGTGGGAGGAGATGGATGAATTTGAAAACAAAAGTTGCAGTGTCGCTTAATGTTCAAAGTTGTGATGTGGATCAGCGAGCAAAGTGGGAGATGCGTGAAGAGAACTTGGTGCAAACTCGGTGAGAAGAGTCTTGGATGATATCTAGTTTGTGGAAGGTAGAATTTGAGAATAAGGGATATTTTGAATGGCAAGAGAGGAACATAGACAAAGATTAGAATGTAAAAGTGAGACATAGGAATAGACGAGGTTAAGTAGAGCATGTAAAAATCAAAAATAATGGATTAAACAAGACAAAAAGAAACAAAGAAAGATAAAATGAAGAATGAATATAAGCTTTTTTTCTATTCAACCATAGGACAATAATTGCAGAACCAGAGTAACGTCTTTGCATAGTTAGCAACTTTCTTGATAACTACAAAATCAATACTGGAGTTTCACAGTCTGCATAGGATTAACAGCGATGTTGGATAAATTTGTATGTGCACCTCCTCCCGAGGTTCCAGAGCAGACAACTGTGAACAGGTCAGATAAAGGCAAAGAAACAGTAACAGCAGGAAATAAATTCTAGGCACTTACTTTGGTGTCTGGTGAGCTCTTTGGAGATTGCAGGTTTAGGATATTATCAGTGGGCCACTTGGTGAACACTGCATAAACTGAGGATCCCTTACTAGTGTACCTGGAAGAAAAGACCCATCACACAGGTAAACACTAAATTAAAAGCAAAGGCTTGTGGGAAATGTGATTGAAAATTATTCATTGTTCAGCATAATCTCTACTGGATTTAGGATTTAGATCCCCATCGTACATGAACACATGAAGAACATGGGTGTTGAAATTCTATAAACTACGTCTGCATTTAGACACTGGGTGCTAGGAAGTGACATTACCTTCACAAAATGTTTATCAATTGCACGCAGCTACAGTAACTACAGAATTCATTACTGTCCTTAAGGCATTTTCAATGTTCAGAAAATAAGCCACGGCTATAATTTTGTTGGTCCACGCAGGAATTCCTATTGGAAAATTCCCTTCAAAAGAACCGATAATTTGGAAACAGGTAGCATCACAGACTAGCGTTACAGACTTTTGACGGTTGTGGCAAGGCCGAAACATCATAACGGGCTACAAAGCGAAGCCGAACAGTATCTCCAGCAGCAGAGCACCCCTCCCCGATTAACTCAATGCATTCTATACTCGGTTTGAGCAGAAAACCAATGATCCGCTGTCAAGCGCCCCAGCAGCCCATAACACATCCATACCCACCGTCACAGCTTCCAAAGTCAGATCTGCCTTCCTGAAAGTGAACCCGTGGAAGGCGCCTGGCCCAGACGGGATCCCTGGTCGTGCACTCAAACCCTGTGCGGACCAGCTGGCAGAGGTATTCGCGGACATCTTTAACCTGTCCCTACTCCACTCCCCACCAGCTTCAAGATGACCACCATCATACCGCTGCCAAAGAAGAACCAGGCAACGTGCCTCAATGACTACCATCCGGTGGCCTTGACATTAGTCGCAATGATGTTCTTCGAGAGTTGGTCATGAAGTGCATCACCTCCTACTCCCAGAACGCCTTGATCCACTGCAATTCGCATACCGCCGCAACTGGTCCACAGCAGTCGACACCTCCCTGGCCCTACACCCATCCCTAGAGCTTCTCAACAACAAGGACTCCTACATCAGACTCCTACTTATTGACTACAGCTCCGCCTTCAACACCATAATCCCAGCCAAGCTCATATCAAAGCTCCAAAACCTAGGACTTCGCTCCTCACTCTGCAACTGGATCCTCAACTTTCTGACCAACAGACCACAATCAGTAAGAATGAACAACAACACCTCCTCCACAATAGTCCTCAATAGCAGGGCCCCGCAAGGCTGCTACTATACTCCCTGTACACACACGACAGGCTAGCAAAACTTGGTTCGAACTCCATATGCACGTTGGCTGACGATACGACCATAGTGGGCCGGATCTCGAATAATGACGAGTCAGAATACAGGAAGGAGATAGAGAACCTGGTGGAGTGGTGCAGCGACGACAATCTCTCCCTCAATGCCAGAAAAACTAAAGAGCTGGTCTTTGACTTCAGGAAGCAAAGTACTGCACACACCCCTGTCAGCATCAATGGGGCAGAGGTGGAGATGGTTAGCAGTTTCAAATTCCTTTGGGTACACAGCACCAAAAATCTGTCCTGGTCCACCCACGTCGATTCTACCACCAAGAAAGCACAACAGCGCCTATACTGCCTCAGGAAACGAAGGAAATACGGCATGTCCACATTAACTCTTACAGATGCACCTAGAAAGCATCCTATCGGGCTGCATCACAGCTGGTATGGCAACTGCTCGGCCCAGGACCACAAGAAACTTCAGGGAGTCGTGAACACTGCCCAGTCCATCACACGAACCTGCCTCCCAGCCATTGACTCCATCTACACCTCCCGCTGCCTGGGGAAAGCGGGCAGCATAATCAAAGACCCCTCCCACCCAGCTTTCTCACTCTTCCAACTTTTTCCATCGGGCAGGAGATACAAAAGTCTCAGAACACACACAAACAGACTCAAAAACAGCTTCTTCCCTGCTGTTACCAGACTCCTAAATGATCCTCTTATGGACTGACCTCATTAACACTACACCCCTGTATGTTTCACCCAATGCCGGTGTTATCTAGTTACATTGTGTACCTTGTGTTGCCCTATTATGTATTTTCTTTTATTTCCTTTTCTTTTCATGTACTTAATGATCTGTTGAGCTGCTCGCAGAAAAATACTTTTCACTGTACCTTGGTACACTTGACAATAAACAAAATCCAATCCAATCTATCACAGAACCTGCTAAAGATACAGCAATTGTATGAAAAACTGCATGTGGGCTCTCTTGCTGGCTGTTTAGTAACTATATTGTGTGATGTGAAAGCCCACAAGACCATTAAAATCCAAATATTGATATTCAATTGCTATACTAAGCCACAGTATTAGAACTGAATTTCATTTTGATATTGACAAAGTTTTTTCCCCCACTTACAAGGTGGTCATCACTGGCTAGGTCAGTATTTATTTCCCAACCCTATTTGCCCTTGAGAAGGTGGTGGTGGCTGAGGGCAGCACGGAGGCACAATGGGTATCACTGCTGCCTCACGGCGCCAAGGTTCCAGGTTCGATTCCGGCTCTGGGTCACTGTGCCGCGTGGAGTTTGCACATTCTCCCCGTGCTTGTGTGGGTTTCGCCCCCACAACACAAAGATGTGTAGGGTGGGTGGATTTAACACACTAAATTGCCGCTTAATTGGGAAAAATGAAT
This sequence comes from Scyliorhinus canicula, assembly GCF_902713615.1. NCBI lineage: Eukaryota > Metazoa > Chordata > Chondrichthyes > Carcharhiniformes > Scyliorhinidae > Scyliorhinus > Scyliorhinus canicula. The sequence continues at coordinate 135,662,433 of NC_052146.1, forward strand.
TGGGTACTCTAAATTTATACATTAAAAAAAGAGAAGGTGGTGGTGAGTTGTCTTCTTGAACTGCTGCAGTTCCTGTTGTGTTCGCAACACCCATGGTGCTGGTTTGGGGGATGGATGGGGCTGTGAAAATGTCTTTTTCCAATATTTGTTGTTTTTTGCTTTTGTTGACCATGGTTCTTGTCCTTGGTTCAAACCCCTCCATCTGAACCTACCACAATGATCAGAGGCAGCTACATCCCTCCCCCACTCTGAAATCACCCCGTTTCCCCACACTCTCCATTCCATCATTGATAACTGCTCCTTCAATCACTGTGCACCTGGCCTCTAGAGCACCCAGCCCTCTGACCTCTCACAGCCTCTCTTTCCCCTCCTTCTGCTTAGTATATCCTCTTGGTCCATCACCATCCCTGAATATCAGCAGTATCAAAGTCGTTCTATGTTTCGAGCTTTGTTTTCAAGCAGGACGTTCAACTAAACGGAACAATGAAGAATGGGGCAATAAAGTGAAGAGAAACAGCTGTACTATATTTAACCCTGATAGACTTGACTTTACCAGATGTTCGTAGAGTTCTCCTTCTGAACTCGCCATGGTTTTGATGCGTATATTGCTTCACCATTAACATTTAACCATTGTCCCATGGCCTCCAATCTTTCTTGGAAAATGACAGGGATCGTGCCTTCTTTGGTTGGACCAATATCAAGCAGCAAGTTGCCTCCAAAAGACACAGCATCCATCAAATTCTACCAAAGGAAGAAAAGTCAATGAGATAAACTACTGTCCATATTGTCTGTGGTCCGGTTTTAAATTTTGGCCTCATCACAGTAATTGAACATACATGTTTTTGGCAGTTTTTCAGTACCCAACACAGAGAATTTACTGTCTTACCATTATCTACACCCTTTCATTTTTTACTCTATCCCTAATTTCTTATGATTAACATTGGAAAAATGTTTGCCACATTTTGTTGTCACTGATATAAATCACGTCAAACACAAGTGACCAAAATGCTCTTTTCTCTCCACAAATAAAAAAATAAATAGTTTGACAACATTTTTCCCTCTTTAAATAAACCTGAAATAAATATACAGAATTACTTTTTGCTGTGAATTATTAAAACTCATTAATTTTCACCCCTCTAAGATGTCAGCTCCTAGTACCAGTTGGATTGATAGGAACTTTCAAAAGCCTTTTATGTGTGAGTGGTGATATGGAGCATCATAGAATCATAGTATTTACAGTGCAGAAGGAGGCCAGTCTGCACCAGCCTTTGGAAAGAGCACCCTACTCAAGCCCACACTTCCACCCTATCCCCGTAACCCAGTAAAACCACCTAACCTTTTTTGGACACTCAAAGGCAATTTAGCATGGCCAATCCACCTAGCTAGCTCACCTTTAGGACTGTGGGAGGAAACCAGAGCACCCGGAGGAAACCCACGCAGACACAGGGAGAATGTGCAGACGCCGCACAGTGTCCCAAGCAAGGAATCAAACCTGGGACCCTGGAGCGGTGAAGCAACTGTGCTACCATGCCATGCCAATAGGCTGTTTACTACAGAGGCACCATTGCTGCACCCAACATCCATGCACTTTCAACATAGGATGCTTACATTCCCAAATTCAACACGGTTCAGGCCAATTGTAATATCTCAGCACAGACTTTGTATCAACCTGGGAATCTTCCTGCTCTGAATGGTTCAACAACCTTTAGATGAACTCTGATTCACTTGTCAGCACACAAAGCACGCACCAAGTTCCAAAGCACCTTCACTTGAATTTATCATTCTGGTGCTGTTCACTATTGATTAATTAGGAGTACGTACATGGATAATGGATTGCACATCCATCATGTCATTCAAATGCATGTTTCTGCGATATCCCCATGAGTGTGTGTCGACTGAGGTGCACTTCTCCCATTTGTGGTGTGGCATCTTGGTTGGGCTGTATTTGTCTGCACAGTTGAAGAACCCGCCATGTTTACAGCCACAACCAGCTCCCCAACGGTCATTGGTTACCACAGTATCCTAGCAACAGAAATATAAAGGAACAGATGTTTATATAGTGTATTTCACACCCTTAAGACATCACCAAGCCTTTTATATGCAACACAGTGTGGTCACAGTTGAAATGTAGGAAACATGGCAGATAATTTATGTACAGCAAGTATGAAATGAAATGAAATGAAAATCACTTATTGTCACGAGTAGGCTTCAATGAAGTTACTGTGAAAAGCCCCTCGTCACCACATTCCGGCGCCTGTCCGGGGAGGCTGGTAAGGGAATCGAACCGTGCTGCTGGCCTGCTTGGTCTGCTTTAAAAGCCAGCGATTTAGCTGAGTGAGCTAAACCAGCCCCTGTACAGCAAGATCGCAAAACAGAAATGTGATAATAACCAGATGATCTGGCTTTTTTCTACTTGCATGATGTTGGTTGCAAGATCTAGTTTAACAATTTTGATCATGATGTCTGCCCATTATTACTGGGGGAATTGCAGTTAGGAATGATTCTATTATTCCCACCTACACCTCCTCCAGACACATTTTTTGTTTCTTTACTTCTCCCATTACCATCTCCTTCACTTTGCACCATCATCGCTTTGGAGGTGGGGGTGGGGGGAGGTGGCGGAGAAGGAAGAGAGAGAGAGAGAGGGAGAGGAGTGGGGGGGGGGAAGCAAAGAGGAAGAGGGGAACAAAGAGGAAGAGGGGAATGAAGAGGAGGTTACACAGCACTCCAAAAGAAAGGATGAAGTGGACAAAAAGCAGCCAGCTTTAGTTCTCGATATACGAGGGACACCTTGGAAAAAGGAAAATCAGTGGTTCCTGCTCGCAGTAGGAAGCTATAAAGTGAACATTTCTAACGTGGAGAAAACCCCAAGCTAACACAAAGGGTGTTGTAATACACAATTAGGTGAGTAGAAGTATGGAAGCAAGCGAAAGAAATAGGAAGGGCACGGAGAACTGGAATGCTATTTTAGTGGGATATTTCTATCATCTTAATACAAACTCTGGAAAATTCAAGCAGTTCATAATCCGGTTCACTGAGACAATCACAAGAGACAGTCACCTTATGCTGTGGGTTAAGTGATCTCCATTTATATTGTTAAATATTGGAAATAAGGCATAGATTTAATTTAGTGTTTTGCGTAAGGAAGGATACAACTCCAGCTAGAGTCATGTCAGACTAAAGTGTTTGCAGGGGTCTTGGTTTCAGTTCAGACTGCATTTCAATTTTGCTGAAAGAGTTTATGATGGGAAAAGTAAACAGCTCTCTGCTTTGCGAGAAACAGGACAGCCATATAATGGAGTAATGTGAACAAAAGCAATCTCCAGAGGAACTAAAGGACAGTTTATTCTAAAAACCAGAGAATGGAAAAGAAACTCAGGAATATTTAAGTAAAAAGGAACAAAGAGCAACTGCCATTGGAACAGGGTGCTGTTCATTGAAGTTAAAGTGAGATCTGGGAAAAGAAGAACCAATGAGACTGGCTATAGAAAAGACACATATCTGAAGCAATCGCAAGTTTGTGTCCTTATTTCCAGCCTTTGAAAACAAAGTATTCTGTTGGGGACTGAGGACTTGGAGTTTTTGTGTAGAAGCTTGGATGCATGTGCAACTCAAGACAAAAAAGAATAATGAAAGGAGATTTGGAAAACCTGGAGGTGGAACCTTGCTAGAACAGATGAGAGAAAGCATTGGTGTGGAAGAAGATTTTAATGTGGGTCTTTTTGAGAATGGAATTTGGAAACACATGTCTTGGGGGGGGGGGGGGGGGGGTGGAGTTTGAGGAGAAATCCATGGAACTCATCTATCTGCCACTTGGTTTCAGAGTGCGGTGTTGTCTGATCACTTTATCCTGTTGGGTTACAGGGACTGTATCTTTACTACGAACATCATGGAACAAGATATATTTTGTACCCTGTGTTATCCTTAAAATCTGTGTACATTTGCAAAGATAAGTGGGAGTGAAGGAGTATTATATTGTAGTCAAAATTTTCATGTTTAATAATGTTTTCTTTGTTGTTAAAAGCTAATTAGTAGTCCTGTGACTCTGTTCCTTCACATTTCCTTTTGAAAAGTAAATGTTACGGTCTTTGGAGCCAGGGTTCCATTCTGGGATCTTCCCGTCCAATTATTTTTTTTTCTTTTTTTTTAATAAATTTAGATTATCCAATTATTTTTTCCAATTAAGGGGGCAATTTAGTGTGGCCAATCCACCTACTCTGCACATTTTTAGGTTGTGGGGGGCGAAACCCACGCAGACACGGGGAGAATGTGCAAACTCCACACGGACAGTGACCCAGAGCCGGGGTTGAACCTGGGACCTCAGCGCCGTGAGGCAGATGTGCTAACCACTAGGCCACCATGCTGCCCTTCCCGTCCAATTATAACATCAACTGAGATCGTAACAGTTGGTATTTGTCAATGACCCAGAATTGCAGCATCAACTCAGCAGGCAGAATGTGTTACTTGTCTGCCATAATAACTCTACAAAATGTATAGAAGGTGGAGGTTATACCATCCCTGGGGGTGGGGAGGGAGACAGTGGCCGTGAGCTGCAGTCAGCAACACACAGGGCCAAAAGACAAATACGTAGGGTGTGATCGAATGCCCATGTTGCGTCCCAAAAAGCATCGCGACGCAGCGTGGCCGAAAGAAGCCTGGGGACCCTGTTCCTGGGACCTACCCGGCTCGCCTCGCCTCATGAGATCAAATGCAATCTTGAGAGACGTTGTGATGTGAATCTATCCCATTGTGGGCAGGATCACATTTTGACAAATCTGCATATTACAGCGAGACAACTAGTCTCACTTTAATATGCAGTTTCCCGAGGTACCCTAGGCATTAGGATCTATGCCCTTTGCGTCGGGGAACTCGTGCAAGAGCCGTTCAGTACTGGTCTCCACAAACGGGGACCAGACAGAACAGCACTCGTGTGGGTCTCCCAGGGGATTGGAGGTGCTCTGGTGCATGCCCTCTGGGCAGGGTGGTACACTGGGACTGCTGGTGCCATCTGGGAACCCTGACAGTGGCACTTGGATGCCAGCCTGGCATTGCCAAGGTGCCCAGATGGCATTTTTGTGCTCAGTGGTGATCGAGCCGGGGCGCCCTGTGTGCGTCTTGCAGTGTCCGGGGATCCTCCCATAGTGCATTGGGGTCGCTTTGGGGGTTCCAGAGATCAGGGGCGAAATTCTCCCCTACCCGGAATTCTCCGCACCATTAGGGGCTAGGCCCGCGCCGGAGTGGTTCCCGCTTCGCCGACTGGCGCCAAAACCGGCGCCAACGGCCTTTGGCGCTACGCCGGCCGGCGTCGGGGCTGGCCGAAAGGCCTTTGCCGGCCGGCGTGAGCCTGCGCATGCGCCGGAGCGTTAGCGGCTGCTGACGTCACCACCGGCGAATGCGCGGTGGAGGGGGTCTCTTCCGCCTCCGCCATGGTGGAGGCCGTGGCGGCGGCGGAAGAAAAAGAGTGCCCCCACGGCACAGGCCAGGCCACCGTGGGGGCACCCGCCGGGGTCCGATCGCCCCGCGCCCCCCCCAGGACCTCGGCGGCCCGCTCATGCCGCCAATCCCGCCGGCACAGAGGTGGTTTAAACCACGTTGGCAGGAGAGGCCTGACAGCGGCGGGACTTTGGCCCATCGTGGGCCAGAGAATCGCCACGGGGGGTCCCGCTGACCGGCGGGCATTGATTCCCGCTCCCGCTGATTCCCGGGTGGCGGAGAATTATGGCCACGGCGGGGGTGGGATTTACGGCGGCCTCGGGCGATTCCCCGACCCTGTGGGGGGTCGGAGAATTCCGCCACAGGACGCCATTTTGATCTCTCGCTACACTGAGGAGTTCCGGCGAGTGGAGCTCCTCAGTGCACAAAATGGGGCTATTTGCAGCCGAAGTCGTACGTTCACCACTGAGGCCCCCTATCTAACCGGGTACAGATTTATAGCATTGTGTTTCTGGGCGCTGCAAGTGCCAGGAAACATGAGGCTAAACGTACTCACTATGGGACTTTGTTCCAGTTAGTTAACTCCCGTCCCTAATTTTAACCCAGCTAAATTCAATGAAATGAGGGAACAAATAAAGCATGTAGATAGTGGGAGGAAGGGCCGTTGTTCCAAATAGGTTAACAAATTAAAAGTGAGTTAATTATAATCCTCCGTAATGATCTTGTGAATAGTGTTAAGAAGAACCTTGACAGGGCTATCGTTGTAAAGCCAAGCCAAAAATCCAGTTGAATTCCAGTACGTATCTGGTGCTTCCCAGTCTCCATCTGACCAGATTATATCTGGTTTATACCTATCGGGGAACAAAAAAAAAAAAAATCAAAATTCACGTGTTAGGAAATAGAGACGATTTTAAGCAAGTTATATTTAGGGGCAGCACGGTAGCATGGTGGTTAGCATAAATGCTTCACAGCTCCAGGATCCCAAGTTCGATTCCCGGCTGGGTCACTGTCTGTGCGGTGTCTGCACGTCCTCCCCGTGTGTGCGTGGGTTTCCTCCGGGTGCTCCGGTTTCCTCCCACAGTCCAAAGATGTGCGGATTAGGTGGATTGGCCATGATAAATTGCCCGTAGTGTCCTAAAAAAAAAAGTAAGGTTATGGGGGGGGGGGGGGGGGGGGGGGGTTGTTGGGTTACGGGTGGATACGTGGGTTTGAGTAGGGTGATCATTGCTCGGCACAACATTGAGGGCCGAAGGGCCTGTTCTGTGCTGTACTGTTCTATGTTCTATATTGGTGTTGCGGGGTTAAACTTAAAGCTATATCTTATACCAAAGTTTAATTTTTAATTCACTATTTGTGTAAAAAAAAGGGAGCCTGACTTTTGGTGTCAAGTTATTATAATAGTAATAATAATAATAATAATAATAATAATAATAATGCTTATTGTCACAAGTAGGCTTCAAGGAAGTTACTGTGAAATGCCCCAAGCCGCCACATTCCGGCGCCTGTTGAAGGGCTGCCTAGATGCTCCAGACCTGCTGAGATTTTCCAGCATTTTCTCTTTCATTTCAGAGTACAGCATCCGCAGTAATTTGCTTTCATTTTAGTTGTTTTAGTTGAGTTAGAAGCAGGTGCCAGAAGGAGCTGACTGCAGGAAGTAGATTTCCCAAAAGAACATGAGCAAGTTCCAGAAATGGGACAAAGAGAATGGCCCAAGCTGCCATTCAAATCAAAGAACAAGAACAGGAATCTGAACAAGGTCCCTGTTCAGTGAAATTGAAGTAAGGAGCCTTGGAAAAGGCTCCAAATTAAAGAGAGAAAACTGCGGGGAGCAGAATCAAGAAAAAGTGGGCTTGCAGGATGCCAAAAATAACCTGAGGAGACAGCCAAAGGTCGGTGACACGTTACTGTGGGAGGGTGAAGCAGCAGAATTCTGTTGGCACAGCTGAGTATCTTGGAGGGTGCGTGGAAGGTGAAGCTTGAATGGATGTGATGATTCAGGGGAGAGGAACATCAGAAGGAAAGGTTGAAACCGTGGAGGTTGATCCTTGAAGATGTCCAACTGAAAGCGAAGTTTGGGAGGAAATTACTGGCGAGTTCTTAAAAAGGTGGAGATTGGAAACCCAAGACGGAGCTTCTGTGAAACCAGTTGGCAAACAGTGAGACAAGCATCTGGGGGTGTAATGAGAAATCCCAACAATTTACTTTAGGTGGCATCATTCACTTGGTTACAGAGTGTGGTGTGTCTGGTCACAGATCATCTATTGGTTTACATAAACTGTATTTCTGTGAACATTAGAGTACAAGTTAGACTTTGTAACTTATGTTGTCCTTATGAATCTGTAAGGGTATAGTTTAGGTGAAGGAGTATTGTAATATGGTTAATCTTTCCTTGTTCATTACCAAACCTGTCGTTCTTATGCCATCATTGGATTTTTTTGTTATGGGGGTGGGGGGGACGATTCTGGAATATGGCCTGATAAATATGTTTATTTATTACAGCGAGGTAAATGCGGCCCATTGCTGATGGGGGAGGGGGCAATTGCTTCCTGGTGTGACGTCGTCATGAAATGCAACTTTGGCCTTCTTGCAGAATTTTCCACTCCTGTCATCCAACCCACCGGAGTGACTAGGAGTGGAAAATCGGAGCCACTATGATTCAATAATGAGGTGAGCTCACACACAATATTGTAGAAGTGCATCTTCCATTACCTCATAACCAAATCATACAGCTCTGGTAACGTTTTCTCCACAACAAATTTCTGTGTCTTGAAATGGTTCTTTTTGTCATACAAGTAGAGAGGATGAAACCACTCAAAGAGGGAATGATACACTCCATAAGTTAAATTCCTGTTGCAACAGAAGAACATGTTTGATATATTAAATTTCAAAATGGACCATTCACTTTCAAAAAATTAAGATATTAGAAATAAAACACCAAATAAGGCAAGATAAAAGTGAAACAACTATTGTAGGTGTAAATAACCTCAGGTGCAAAATTCTTATTCTTTTTACAAGATAGGTAAGGCACTTCATGAAGAAAAGCTGCAGGTCACAGAGCATTTGAGAATACAAAAGATTGCAACAAATAAAGGTGCAAAACAACAAAAGATGCAGCAATGAGTGAATGAATGCCTCAAATGCAGTGGCCGAGACTATTGAGGTAGGAGGTAAACGTTGAGAAGGATAGAATGGGCATTTTATGGGACTTGCCACTATTCATCTGCAGCAGTGCATTTCAATAGCTCACAAAATAATCCTCATTCGTTGAGAATAGAAACCTCAGCTAAATGTTAACAGTTTCTCTTAACACAGCCTTCTATTTTTCCCATAACTAAAATGATAAGCATTTGTTTTGGCATACATTTGCCACCTGAAGTTTCAAAAGCTGAAAAACAGAAATGTTACAGCTTTTGGCAATCTTTATCAGAAAGTGTCACCTCAATTCGCAACATCATTTCAGGCAGCAGGGTAGCATGGTGGTTAGCATAAATGCTTCACAGCTCCAGGGTCCCAGGTTCGATTCCCGGCTGGGTCACTGTCTGTGTGGAGTCTGCACGTCCTCCCCCTGTGTGCGTGGGTTTCCTCCGGGTGCTCCGGTTTCCTCCCACAGTCCAAAGATGTGCGGGTTAGGTGGATTGGCCATGCTAAATTGCCCGTAGTGTCCTAATAAAAGTAAGGTTGGGGGGGTGGGGTTGTTGGGTTACAGGTATAGGGTGGATACGTGGGTTTGAGTAGGGTGATCATGGCTCGGCACAACATTGAGGGCCGAAGGGCCTGTTCTGTGCTGTACTGTTCTATGTTCTATCATTATGGGATATTCCTGTTGAATTTAGAAAATGTCACAGGAAATAAAATAATGCTTAGATACATTGCTTTAACTTTATTTAACATTTCTGTAAATACAAGTGATAAAAACAAAATCACATCATCACAAAACTTGCTTTCGGACAATTGAATAGTTGGAGGGATTCTCTACACTGGAAAGTTTATGTAAATTGGGTATTATTCCCAATGCGTTTCCGGGTCGGAATTGATTATTGAACAAATCCTGACTTGACTCATAATGGCACATTTTGGTACCACTCTATCTGTATTCTGTGGGCTTAACGTGGGTTTTAGTTGTCAATATGCATCAATGTGATTGTAAATACATTGCAATTTCCCCAAATACATAGAATTAAAGACAAACCGTTTTCGAACTGCTTTTCCCAGGTCACCCACCAAATCTCGATGAGGACCCGTGTCAATGGAGTTCCAGTTCCATGAAACAGATGATCCCCAGTTTGTGAATCCTTCATGGTGTTTGGCTGTCAGAACCACATACCTGAAATCACAAACCACAAGAAAGCCGTTTGAGAATCCATACCACTGTCCCCAACACTTCTGGATATTCTAGATCATTTCAAAGAAAGGTCAGCTCGATAAGAAGCAAAAGATCCAAACAAAAGCTACTGCATTTGCTCTTCCATTGAGATTTTCTGAAGTGGCTTTTGGCAAGTATTGCAAAGCTTTTCTTCTTACCAATAAGCCTCCTTGTGACAATAATAAAGATTATTAGTATATTTTTTCTCAGTGCGCACAAGTGACTATAGAAAATAGAAGCTAGAAGCCGGAGGAGGTCATTCGGCCCTTCAAGCCTGCTCTATCATTCAATATGATCATGGCAAATCTGTATCTCAATGACGTGCTCCGTACTCTCCTCACCCCTTGACACCTTTCTCTATTTCCTACTTAAACAAATTCAGATATTGGCCTCCACAGTCTTCTCTGTAAGACAATTCCACACGTTTACCACCTCTGAGTGAAAACGTTTTTCCTCAACTCAGTCTTAAATGGCTTCCCTCATATCCTTAGATAGTGACCCCTTGTTCTAGCCAGATGGAACATCACCTGTCTGGTCCCATCAGAATGTGATACCTGTTAATGAGATCCCCTCTCATTCTTTTAAGCACCCTAGTCGGCCTAATCTCTAATCATATCCGGTCATCCCAGAAATCAGTCTGGTAAAACTAAGTTCTGCTCCCGCTTTTAAACAAATTATTCATGGGATGTGGGTGTCATGTCGTTTGCTGGGCATTTATTACCCATCCCTCATTGCCTTTGAACCGAGTGGCTTGCTGGGCCATTTTTTACTCTTCAATGTACTGAGGCTGTACCAGAAGCCACAGAATTCTCTTGAAGCAAACAACGCTTATTTAGAAGTATTTGGGGACAGGGCAGCACAGTAGAGCAGTGGTTAGCACTGCTGCCTCATGGCACTGAAGACCTGCATTCAATCCTTGCCCCAGATCACTGTCCGTGTGGAGTTTCCACATTCTCCCTGTGTCTGCATGGGTCTCACCCCCACAACCCAAAGATGTGCAGGGTAGGTGGATTGGTCACACTAAATTGCCCCAAACGTTTTTTTAAAAAGTATATGGGGACAGCTCCCCTCGCTGTGATGCAGGTTACCACAGCTGACGGATTCTTCCCAGAAGAAACTAACACTGATTGAGATTTAGCAGAGTACGAAGAACAAAAGGAGAACTAAAAATAAAAGGGGAGCATCCACCTCCATATAATGGACCCAATACTCCCCTCCCTCAGTATGGATAGCCTCAACAAACAGCAGTGAAAGCACAGTGCAACAGGACCCAGATAAGGAACATCGTAACAGTGCCTTTGACTACCGCAGATTATTATATTATTACTTGAGTTATTCATCCCTAAGAAAAATAGTGGAAAAGTAGGTTTTTGATAGAAAATTAATGAGCTGCAAGAAGCACATGCCATAATTCAAGCAAAAGTGGGTCAGGGGTCCTGGGATAATACTGTGCTAAAATGGTTGCCCAATCTGTAAATGAAATACAGGCTTGTAAACGGTAGCAGTGGTTAGCACTGTTGCTTTACAGCACCAGGGACCTGGGCTCGTTTCCCGGCTTAGGTCACTGTCTAAAGTTTTTAAAAAATAAATTCAGAATACCCAATTAATTTTTTTTTCAATTAAGGGGCAATTTAGTGTGGAAAATCTACCGAGCCAACACATCTTTTGGGTTGTGGGGGCGAAACCCACGCAAACACGGGGAGAATGTGCAAACTCCACACAGTGACCCAGAGCCGGGATCGAACCTGGGACTTCGGCGCCGTGAGGCCGCAGTGCTAACCACTGTGCCACGTGCTGCCCCTCAAGTTTCCTTTGAAGAAGAAATTGAAATAAACATTAATTGAATCTTTCTGCCCAACAACGCTGTTTAAATATGGGACGATTCTGAGATGTGAAAAGTGTGCTGTAATTTAGCACGTTAGTTTTAAAAATAATAATATCATTTAAGATACAGAACAAGCAATCAAAACATGTTACTGTCTCGAAGCAAATAAAAATGTTTTATTTCTGTTTGACAATATTTTATTGGACTGCAAAATTTCTCCAGGACTTGTGACTGGGATAGGATGGTAACTCGTGGGATCCATCAAATTAGATAGAATTAATGAATTAATTGAGGGTAGACGATAGAGACAGGAAATCAAAACCACAAATGGGAATTGGGATAGTGGGTGCTATTCAATAGAATATTTCAATCTGTCATTGGTGCACATTATAGCAAAAGCAATTCAGGAACCAGGGTAGCCACACGCAAACAGAGCACCAGATTTACACCCTTTGAGTTGTGCAATTGCCTGAAGGAGGAATTTCCGGAGGGATCAATGTAAGGTCCCTCGGATCTGAGAATATGTGAGCGAATGAACCAAGCAACGACACATGATCAGGAAGGAAGTCAGGGACCAATAGGCAATTCGGATTTGGAGCGAGATCAGTAATTTGAAAAATCAAAAAGGTACCCCAAGTCGGCGAGAGTGTAGCCGTCTCCAACCGTGGTGGCACAAGTCATACAAGGTAATTATGACAATTCGTTGCAGCTACCAAGTTGAATAGTTATTCCTCTTGGGTAGCCACAGAAGTTGGAAAGGGCTACAATATGGGGCTTATGGGACAGAATATACTTTAACTACTTTAGATTTACAAGAGGTGAGGAGCTTCTGCAGACGCCTAACCAAATTGCCAAAGGGATAATCATGTGAGCTAAATCGCAGGCAAAGTGATACTCCGCCCATTAAATCTCGGGAAAGGTTAAGTCCGACATTAAAAACCGACGGGGAGGAACCAATTACTTCCCTATAAATCAAACTTCCTCAATATACATCAAGACTGACACAAGCAAGTGGTTACCCGTCACTGTGAGGTTCATGCAGACTAAGCAACTTTATAATGGCAGTCCCACAAGAAAATCACGCCAATGGTATTGTTAAAGAAATGAATTACTGGGTGTAGAATTGGGAGGCTGGGTCTGCCGAACTGGGTCAAGATGATACCTGACCCACCAAGGAGGCTTGACTTATGGCAGTACGGGAGATTGCTGCACAGAATCAGAACATTATATTGTGTGTATGCGGAACCCTTGAGCCCCGAAAGAATTATAGCATTTACATCCTGCCATTGTTGGGGACATTTAAAGCTGTACAGGCAGGAACTACTTCAGTGGTGTGAAAGGGAAATCATCTTTGGGGACCTGATCAGCATTAGTAATCATAACTTTTGTTTTCAAGTAATGGATTCTCTAACTGTGGGTGAGTTCCATCTGCTGGGGAAAACCTCGGGGTTGTTTGGCACTGGGTGAGACGGCTCATTGTTTATGGATGAAACCCCCAGAAAAGGTAGCTAGGTAAGCTCCTAAAATCGCTCTAAAATGTCATCTCTGAAGAGTACGCCCACAATGGGCATATAGAAGTGAACCTAGCCATCTAATCTACCACTGGGGTAAGGCAATCTGGGATTGATCACTGGTGGGATATCTTTATGCCAGGATCCGAAGGTAATCGGCTGACCAACTGGTTGGAGATTTTTTACAATAGGGGTGACCATAGGCACAGGCTTAATGCTTTTATGGATAACCGTGATGTGTTGTCTCCAAATGAAAAGCTGCCAAATTCACTCCCCTAATTGCGCCCCAATAAATACTGATGGCGCCTCGCAAACAGGAAACAGGGGGAAAAGATGGAAGCTGATTTTTACAGCAGGATCGTTTAGGAAGACTGACTATTTTCAACACCAACTTGGCCAGTTTGGGTAAACCCAAGGGCCAAAATTGAGGACTGAAGGGGTTAAAGTCATTCCAGCCAGCAGGAACACACGGAACAATCGACAAGGAGGAATGTTGATACAACACCAGACTCCATAGTTAGCTGATATTTAGTCAGGAACTCACAGTTGTATCCTGTTACACAAGGAACAATGGACCCCCTGTCTCCATAATTAACTGATAACAGGTCAGGGATTAACTTTGTTGTAATTAAGTATTGATTATTTCAGAATGATTTGTATATCTAAATTACCTGTAATTGAGTTTAACAATATGATATCCCTTGTATTCCTTTGTTCGGGAAACCTGTGAGTCACATGATGGTGACAGGCTACAGCTTGGATAATGATCTTGAATCAGTGTGTTGTCTGGTTACTGTTGGGGCATGAAACACATGGTAGCTGGATAGGTGTGATGTTCCTTCACAGCTATGGAGGTTCAGTGATTGTCTATGTTCAAGAGTGAGATCAATAATTGTTCAAAGGGCTGAATGGCCTACTCCTGCTACTATGTTTATGTTCTTGTAAAAATAATGGACACATGCAATGGATTACAAATAAAAATACTCTTCACTCCACAAGGCTGCATGGTGGCGCAGTGGTTAACACTGCTCCCTCATGGCACCGAGGACCCGCGTTCGATCCTGACCCGGGTCACTGTCCGTGTGGTGTTTGCACATTCTCCCCATGTCTGTGTGGGTCTTACCCCACAACCCAAAAAAATGTGTCTGGTAGGTGGATTGTCATGCTTAATTGCCCCTTATTGGAAACAAAGAATTGGGTACTCTAATTTATATTTTTGAAAACTTGACAATAGATTCAGATACAATAATCTTCGGTTCCATCGAAGTACTTTCCTGTACCTCACACTTCCACCACCAATACATTATACTCTTGAATCCAATAATGATACGCCAAAGATGTGGTTTGGATAAATGCTGGAAAATCTCAGCAAGTCTGGCAGCATCTGTAGGGAGAGAAAAGAGCTAACGTTTTGCGTCCGATGACTCTTTGTCAAAGCTTTGACAAAGAGTCATTGGACTCTAAACGTCAGCTCTTTTCTCTCCCTACAGATGCTGCCAGACTTGCTGAGATTTTCCAGCATTTTCCCTTTTGTTTCAGATTCCAGCATCCACAGTAATTTGCTTTTTTCCAAAGATGTGGTTAGGTTATTTGGACGTGCTAAATGATCCCTTGGTGCCCAAAGATGTGCAGGTTACGTGGGGTTCTTGGGAGAGGGCCTGGCAAGGGTGCTCTTTCAGAGGGTCAGTGCAGACTCGATCGGCCAAATGGCCTCCCAGCGCACTTTAGGAGTTCTATGTCAATGAGAACCGACCAGAGGATTTCAATTCCGAATTAAATTTGTTTTGGGACCAGGGATCAGAAGTGCTCACTGATTTCTGCCAGAACGGCTTTTCTGTTTTCAACATTTTCTGCTTACAATTCAAATTTCCAGTTTTCACTTCTATCACCACTGTGATCCAAATCTGAAGAAACAATTCATGGAATGTGCTTCAGTATTCACACGGAGGACTACCAGGGAGGGGAAGCTGACAGGAAAGGATCAAAGATAATCAACCGCAGGGGTAATATCTCCCGGTCTGGATAAAGTGATCATGTGGCTGCAGTGTGAAGTGTCATGTGATCCGGGTGTCATGTGATCAAACCTCAAGAAAACCCCACAAACTAATTTGGCAGCCCTGTTGAAAGCGGCATTAAAATGTCACACCCAGAACAATTAAAATATTGACAGTATGTCGAGCATCACAGTCAATAAAGTAACAAACATCTTTTTGATATAAATTTGTGACAAATTTTGATGTCTGTCGGCTCTTTTTACAACACCGCTCAGTAAATATTAACTTTCGCCTCGACTTATTCATAACATTTCCCGGGTTTGGGGGAAGTTCTGCATCTTGTACCTGGCTCCGGATCTCCGGAACACCTCTGCCCACTGGTCCGGATCGAAGAACTCTGCGGTAAATTGTGGGCCGAACTGGCTGTACGTGAACCCCGCTGGGTAGTTCTTTTTCATAAAGTCCACATATTTGAGTTGATGCGCGGCTCTCCAGTTCCACCAGAACCACTCGCTGCCGAAGCTGGGCACGGAAAAGACTCCCCAGTGAATGAAAATTCCAAATTTCCCCTCGTCGTACCAGGAGGGCAGGGGTCTGCTGTCCAGACTCTTCCAGTCCGGCTGGTAACGGCGATCCGGAGCAACCCCGGGCCATAAAATCCCAGTTACACAAATACAGCTGACAAAACTCTTCCACCCCATGATCGGCAACTTGTGTTAGTTTATGCGGAAATGTCACCCGGCTTATTTCCTTCTTAAGGCTACCCTTGTTCCAGAAAATGTTTCCTCTTTTAATGAGTAGAATTTCCTTTGTTTTTTTGCAAATTCCTCGTGTAACAGCCATCCCCATAGTCGCAAGTATTCTGACGGCGATTGTTATCGTCGTTGAATATTTGTAACGAATTATGATCGTCCGACGTAAATTAGCCTTAAAGTGGTAATGCCATCCTCTGAAAGGGGAAATCTCACATTCTCAACATAAATGATATCACTGTTAAGTAACACGCTGCAGATTTCAGCGTGATGTAAATAATTATGTTGTGTGCTTCATAAACCCACAATCCCCATTTTATTAGAAACTTCACCCTGCTCCGGAGACATTTCCCCCCTTACTACCGATCATTCTTCCATTTCAGTCCCAGCACCGAGGGCTTTCGACTTGTGATTTCTACTGATGCCATTATGCAAAAAAAATACGTTCACAGAAACAGAAAATCAGCGCTGGCCTTCAGCAGTGAAGGAACCATCTGTTTCAGGAATGATGGTTATGATGCAGATTGTTCTTTGTGATATTGAGATTTACAGCAATGTAGATGATTGCAGTTCTCCCATGAACCATAGGTGGAGCAAGCTCAGGGGACTGATTGACCTACTCCGGATCCCATATTCTGTTGCGCATGAACTCCTCAATGCACAATGACAAAGAAGTGTAACTTTGCCAACAAAGTCACAATGTCTAACTATGACCTTGCATGGTGAACACTATACTGTGATAGAGATAAATATGTGGGGTGTTTTGTTACCTGTGTGGTGGGTAACATGTGCTACTCAATCCTTGGTTGGTTATGAGGTATTCCGAATCTCGATGAAGAAGATTCAAACTCGTCCAGTAGTAACAAAAGGTTTGTTGAGTAACTACAGCAATAATTGCATGAGTTCTTTACTTTAATTTTGATACCAGTGATAAGGTGAACAAGATCTAACTACAGTAACTATACGTAACTCCACTAGCCACCTGAACTAGTCTGCTATTGCCCTGGTTACAGTGCACCTGAGAGAGAGAGAGAGACCCAATGTGTTGCCTTTTATACCTCTGTTGGTTTGGCCCTCTAGTGATCATGTGGTGCTACTGATTACACATTAACCACTTGTGTACATGCACATATAGAGATCACTACATCCCCCTTTTTTCATGTTACATATTTTCTGTATGTTGTAAAGAAAATTGAACAAACATAATGGGTGCAGTTTGCAAATGCATTACTAAAATCAAGTTATTTGAATGGTCGAATCACTGTTGTCTGATTATGCTTTTTTTTCTATGCTTGTGGTAGTGATTCCATGTTACATCTTTGTTGTCTGACCTGAACTTTTTCTTGTGTTTATGGTATTGATTCTGTATGTCATCTTTCTTGAAAGCTGGCCTGCTTGTTTGTTGTGGAGCAAATGTGAATTTGTGAGACTTGTTGCCATGCCATGGCATGTTTGTACTCTTGTCATTGTTTTGCAGTGTGCTGTGGCATTGTCCTTCATGTGCAGAGTTATACCATGTTGTACAGGTCGTTGTTTCATTGTTGTTGTTTCTGTCGTTTCTGTGTTTGTTGTTTTCGTTGTCGTTCTTGTTGTTGTCGTTCTTGTTGTTGTCGTTCTTGTTTTGTCGTTCTTGTTGTTGTCGTTCTTGTTTTGTCGTACTTGTTGTTTGTGTTTTTATTGTTTTCGCTGTTGTTCTTGTTGTTTTTCTTGTCATGCTTGTTGTTTCTGTTATGCTTCTTGTTGTCTGTTGTTCTTGTTGTGCTGCATGTTGTTTTTGTTGTTGCTGTTCTTGTTTCTGCTGTGCGTCTTGCGGTGTTTGTTGTTCTTGTTGCGCTCAATGAGTGTTCCATGTGGATGATTTGAGTCATTGTCACAGTTATTGGTGTCAGTGTCCGTTGTGGTATCTGTTACATTGAGTGTTTCGTCTTGAGATTGTGAGAATGATCTGATATTGCATTGATGTTGGTGACATCAGTCATTTGTGGTGGATTTGATTCCTCTGCTTTGCTTCCTTGGTACTCCTCTTCTAGAGTCATTTGTGGTTCACCTGAATTATCGTTGATTTCTTTGCGCTCCTCTTCTAGAGTTATTTCTGGTTCATTTGAATCACCTTTGGTTTCTTGGTGCTCCTGTTCTGGAGTCAAAATCTTCATGATTTCATTCTCTTGTGGTTCTTGGTGCTCCTCTTTTTGGAGTTAAAATCTTTCACAATTTCATTTGGTTGTGGGTCGTGGTGCTCTTCTTCTGGAGTCAAAATCTTCAAGATTTCTATTGACGTGATCTTTCTGGATTCATGGTGCTCCTCTTCTTGAGTCAAAATCTTCACAATTTAATTTGACGTGATCTCTCTGGACTCATGAGTAGCCCTCCTCTGATTGTCGAGTGCTTCTGTGCAGACGAGCTGAGATCTGTCAGTCTCGCTGTGATCCTGCATATCCTGTATGAGAATTGTGATTTCTTCGTCACTTGTCTCACATACAGTGGGTAGACATTCAGTGTCTTCTTGTTGGTTAAGTGAGCTGGGTAGACTTTCATAGTCTTCTTCTGGTGGCTCAAATAAGCTGGGTAGACTGTCATAGTCTTTTTGTTGTTCACGTGAGCTAGGTAGACTTTCATAGTCTGCAGCTGGTTGTGCAGATAAGGTGGATAGACCTTCATAGTCTTATTCATGCATGGCATTCGCTATGGAGTGTTTGCTTCCATTTTTGAGTCAGTCACCGAGCTGTCTGTGGAGGCTTGCATTGCTCTCTTTGTGGAGGCTTGCGTCTCTCTCTCGGTGAAGTCTTTCATCACTCTCTCTCTGGAGTCTGTCATCGCTCTCTCTGTGGAGTTGTGCAGTGTTATCGCTGTAGAGTCGATCTGTGCTCTGTGTGGCATCGTCTTCTTCTTGGGTATTGCTGTCATCCAATGTATCAACGATCTGCCGTGGCATCATGGTCTTGGATTCATCTACCATGAGAAGAGTCATGTTGAGTTTTTCAACCGTGTTGCTGATGCAATGATCAGCATATCCGAATAACTCAGCCATGTCGGAGTAGTATTGTGTGTATTGTTCGATAGACAAATCAGCTCTTTTTGTTTCGGAGTTGTTATCGTTCTCTTCATGTTCAATGAACAAATCATCTTCTTGGGTTTCGGATTTGTCATTGTGCTCTTCACTTTGGGTGGTGCAGACTGCTTGTTCCAGGGTGTTGTGAAAGTTATTTTCAACTGCTGGTGTAAGTTCGGGCATTGTTCTGTCTTTTGAGGTAAGAAAATTTGGTTTGCAGCTTTAAATTTCTTTGGTCCGGGTCCTCTGACATCATGACTTCATCCGACGGAATCGATTGCACATACGCAATTCGAATTTCCTTTATTGTGCGCTCTTTTCACAATTGCGCATGTGCGGCTTCTCGAGTATATTTTGCCATTTTCCTTTTTTTGAGATTGCGCATGCGCGTACTGGCCGGAACGCTCTCGCTCAAAATGGCTGCCAATCAAAAAGTGCTGTTGCATCGAGTGAGATCCTGTCTCTACATCGTGGTGAGTGTTCGCGCCATTTTTACCAATTTTGTTTTCTGGATACTGATTCTGTGTTTGTAAAGACTCTCAGTATTGATTTTGTTTTTGTTCATAAGCAAGGCATTTTGTATACCAGTTTCTAGAGTTAGATACTTATCTTGTGAAAGTTCTTCCTTCAAATTTTTGTCAGGTAGTTCATAAATTAATTGATCCATTATCATAGTGTCTCTGAAATCTGCATAATCACAGCCTTGTGGTATTAACATGAGATTTGTAATAAAATCAGTGATAAATATTTGGAATATCTGTTCAGATCTTTTCCAGTCTAACTTAAATTACCGGTTGTTTCCAGCATTGGAGGTCCAATGAGTCCCATAGCTAGTCGTCAAGGATCCATTTGCTGCGAATTCCTCCAGTCAAATATCCGGTCTGAATTTTCTTCTCTTTTTGTCTAACCTAATCTAACTAGTTCTGTTAAAGCCACTCGCCTGGCACCATGTTTTGTTACCTGTGTGGTCGGTAACATGTGCTACTCAATCCTTGGTTAGTGATGAGGTATTCTGAATCTCGATGAAGAAGATTCAAACTTGTCTAGTAGTAACAAAAAGTTTATTGAGTAACTACAACAATAATTGCATGAGTTCTTTATTTTAATTTTGATACTAGTGATAAGGTTGACAAGATCTAACTACGGTAACTATATGTAACTCCACTAGCCACCTGAACTAGTCTGCTATTGCCCTGGTCACAGTGCACCCAAGAGAGAGAGAGACCCAATGTGGTTGTCTTTTATACCCCTGTTGGTCCGGCACTCTAGTGATCATGTGGTGCTGATTACACATTAACCCCTTGTGTACATGCACATATAGAGATCACTACATAGAGAAACTTTTGTGGTAATCTAAACAGAGCCTAGTATTAAGGCGGATTAAATTGGACATCCAAAATTTAAAAATTGGGCATTTTAAAATCATACTGCAGTCAAATCTCAGACAGGCTGTTGGAATTCAGACTTGACCAAAGTCAAATACACAACCAACAGAAAAGCTGCCAGAATATGTCTGGACCTGCCCCGTCAATCACCTATCACCCATCGCACCCTATTGATATGCACAGGTCTGTTGTCAGTAGCCCAGATCGGGCCAGACTTTGTCACCCAGAATTCCTGCCGTTACCTTTATATGACAACTGGTTATGTGCAGCCCACACCACGGAGATCGAGCACCTGGTCATCAACTGGACCATTGGGTGCTGAGACCACCTCCTGAGGCACCATTGGCAGAACGGCAGAGGAAATGCCAAATGGGCGCAAAGGGAGGGGGGGATAAAAACAGGCACCTGAGGCACATCAGTGAAGACTCCATGCAGTGGCAATCAAGGTGACTGACCAGAGAAGGAAGGAAGGAAGAAACATCGTGCGAGACTCACCTTCATGATGACGGACCAGAGAGACTCAGAGAATCGGGCCGACAGTTAAACCAAGCCACCTTAGCGAGTAATATAACTCAATCTTGGTATCTCTTGCATTTTATGTGGGTTAATTTAAAAGTTAATACTATTGTTATTTAATAAAGTTTGCTGAATTTATACTTGTATTTTGTCCTTTCTTCATCTTGCAGCTAAGGGCAACTGGGTAAAACATTAATTAATATCCAGGTTGAAGTATCTGAGATTTTACAGATACAACACCTTGTGTATATTTTCTTTGGGAAAAATAATTTCTGAAAAATAAATTACATGGAGAGTACTTTACACTGAAAACATCACTCTACCCTTTTAAGCAATTCTATCCTTTGTCATATTATTTCCCACCGTCATTGTAAATATGCAGAGTTCCCAAAACACTGACAACAAGGACTTGTAACAAACAGCAGTTTATTCTCTAGTTGACCAGCTACTTCATGATTGTACTCTTCCCGTGCTCCCAGGGAAAACTCCTGCACTTGCCACACGTGACCCATTTGTAGCCGCATCATCGTCTGACCACTCAGTTTGCACCTTCCCCGTTTATTTTGGACAACAGGTACCGTGATATGTAATAGTGTGCATGCATGAAAACTGTATGCAGACCATTTCGTAACACAGAAATTAAACAGGCTAACAATACATAACTATTTACATAAGGTGAGGCACTGATTAAGCAGTTGCAGCTGGTGCATAGGTCATCATGTCTCCTTCCTCCACCAACGCTCCTCCACTCCAATTTTCGTTGCAGAAATATAAGATTCAAAGGTAATTTCTAGATTGGGTGATAATATTATCCTGGCACCCTGTGTTCAGTTTGCTCATGTACCCTGAGCATGTGCTTATGCCGGTTGGTGCTGTTATAGCTTTAATAGAATTTATGTCCTCAGTGTGGACTACCTGGAGCATTCTGTCAGTGTGATTGGTGGGTACAAGGCTTGCTGTGTTGGCCTCTGGAGGAGTCTGCATGTCCACTGGTGTGCGAGCCTGTGAGGTAGGCCAGACAACTGGGGTGCTGTGGTATCTGTTGGTGCTGTTTCCAATACCAGGAGGTGATGGCAGCTGCACAGAGTGGGTACCCTCTGAGGCTGCCACATAACTGTTCAGTTGTAGGGTATGTCTGTGTACCACTGCCAACTTGTCATGGCCACATACAGTCTGAATCCTGACCATTTGACCGTTAGAGGGCTGTGTCTGTGGGCATCTTGATCTTAGTGCATTTTGCTTCTCAATCAGTGTTGCATGAGGACATCATTTATGTTAGTTTCACGTTTGGGCCGTAGCAGAACCTTAGCAATAGGGATCGTGGTCCTGGTGCGCCTGGAAAAGAGTCATTGTGCTGACGAGAGCAGGCCCTGTCATGGTAGACTTCACAAGGTGAGAGGTGCAGCAGAGTAACCTGTGCGATCCTGTGCACATTTCTCTAGAAGATGCTTAACTGGGCATACTGCCCGTTGTGCCAGACCTTTTGACTGTGGGTATAGGGGGCTACTCATATCCTCGAAGTCCCATGTGTGTGTAAAGTTTTGAAATTCCGTGGAGACTAATTGGTGAGTGTCGTCTGTCATGAGTCTCTGCGGGGGTGTTATATGTGGCAAATGAGCTTGATGATGATTGTGGTATTTGTCATGTTTGGCAGGAAGTTGAGTGCAAACCACCTGGAATACAAATCAACTAAGACTAAATGTTATTTACCATTCCATTCGAAGATGCTGTGAATGACCATGGGAGATCTGGGATTCATGTAAACACAGCAGTTCTTTCGCTTGATGCGGCTTCATGATATTACACTGTGCACATCTGGATACTTCCCTTTCCATGCCTGCATAGTTGGAGGGCAAGTACAGAGATTCCTTGATCCTGTATCTGGTTACTTCCAACCCGGGGTGCCCGTTGTTGTTGGGTGTCGTACCTCTGAAGAGAATTAGGGATGATGACTCACTGGCCATACGGCATCAGGACATCTTTTGCTGCAAGTTCATCTCTGATAGTGAAGAATGTGCGCGGCTCATGGGGAATCTCCTTTGAGGACTCTGACCAGCCACTCATGATAATGTTATGCAGTTGTTTGCATATGATGTCTGCTTTTAAGGCATCTTTGAGCTCTTGGATTCTACAAGAGGACAACATTTCTATTGTCACGATATGTATGCCTTCTTCACGATCTGCCTCACCTGTAATTGGTAGGAAGGGTCTGGAGAGGGCATCAGCCAAGTATAGGTCCTTCCCACATTTGTAGATGTTACTGAGATTGTAGATGTAGCATCATGCATTGCATCCATGCAGGGGCAATGTAAAAAGACCTTTTTAAGATAGTTATGAGTGGCTGATGATCCATTTCAACAGTTACAGGGTGGTGATATATGAAGTCCTAACATTTCTGACAGGTGAAGAAGATATCAAAGAATTCCTTTTCAATCTGTGCATAAGAAGTCAGTGTCAGTGAGGGCCTTGAAGAAAAGGATATTGGTCTGTCATTCTGGATGCAGACTGCGCCAAGACCGTGCTGGGAGGCTTCTGCCGTACATCATGTTCTTGCACAGTACAACCCAAAACCAGGATGTCATCAACAATGACTTTGCAAGGTTGGCCTGTAAAGAATTGCTCCATGCACCGCTGGAAGATCTCGCTGCCAGTGGAGATCACACTGGATGAAGCAAATTATATTTGCCTACCAAAGATATGAATGTGGTTAGTTTTGAAGATTCTTCATCTAATGGGATCTGGCAGAACCCACATTTTGCATCGAGGATGCTGAGCATCTTAGCATTTGGTATGTCTGCTAACACCTGATCCATTGTCTTCATAGGGTGATGAGATCTGAGCTGCGCCTTGTTCAAGTGCACTGGCCAATGCACATCGTGACCGTGCCATCTTTCTTTACTGTGGCCACCAAAGCTGAAACTCATTCTGTGGCCTCATCCACAGGAATTATGACACCTATTGTTATCATCCGATGCAGCTCCTTAATGACTTTCTGTTTCATGGCTACTGATACTCTGCTTGGAGCACAAACTGTTGGTGGTACCGAATCATTATGTCTCTTGTGGTAAACCACTGGTGGCTTACCAATGGTGTCACAGTTGAAGAGGTCTTCGTACCCTAGCATTTCTGGATCCTGGTGTTGTAAAGCATGCATTTCTGGACCAAGTAGAATGAGCCCCAATATAATGCTGTCACAAAGATCTTAGGGTGACCTTACATTCTGGTCAACTATATAGAAACTTGAAGTTGCCCTGTGTGCGTGGAGACTGGCTATAACTTTGGCTGCGGATTGCTTGTCCTCCATAAGCCATGAGGTCCACTTGGTTAATGGAGTCTGGTGCTGAAAATCTGTCTAGTTCCCGTGGCATTTGGTTGGACAATATATTACCCTGTGCTCCAGTGTCAATCTTTACCTTCAGTCTTGTGTTGCTACGAATTAAGTTGAGAATGGTGAAGGTCTCGCCCTTTCTGCAACAGTGTTGACACTCTCAAGGAATAGAGTATATAAGTAAGGAAGTGTTGCTGCAACTATAGATGACATTGGTGAGACTGCACCTGGAGTACTGTGTACATTTGTGGTCCCCTTATTTGAGGAAGCATATAGTGGTATTCGAGGCAATTCAAAGGAGGTTCACGAGACTGATTCCAGAGATGAAGGGTTTGTCTTTTGAAAAGGGATTGAACAGTGTAGGCCTATACTCTCTCAAGCTTCGAAGAATAAGAGGAGATTTAATTGAGGTATGTAAGATGATAAAAGGTATTGACAAAGTAGACCTAGAACAGATGCTTCCTCTTGTGGGGCAATCTAGAACGAGAAGTCATAGTTTTAGGATAAGGGGTAGCAGATTTAAAACAGAGATGATAATAAATTACTTCTCTCAAAGGATCATGAATTTGTGGAATTCACTACCCCAGAGTGCAGTGGATGCTGGGACACTGAGTAAATGTAAAGAGAGATAGACAGATTTTTACTTTGTAATGGGATGAAGGATTATGGAGCACGGACAGGAAAGTGGAGTTGAGGCCGAGATGAGATCAGCTATAATCATATTGAATGGCGGAGCGGGCTCGAGGAAGAATTTCCTACTCCTGCTCCTAATTCTTATTTTATGTTCTTCCAATAGAGTGCTGTAGGAGGATTTGTGGTTTTGCTGCTTTGGCTCCAGTTTATTCACCTTGCTGACCCTCCTACCCCTGGAGGACTGACCGGCTACCATGCCATTGATGGCAGAGAAAGGTTGTGGTTTCCATCTGCAGCATTTAGCAAAATTATTCCACTTTCCCCATTTAGATCATAAGACAGAGGAGCCGAATTCAGCTATTTGGCCCATCAAGTCTGCTCCGCCATTCAATCATGGCTGACATGTTTCTCATCCTTAATCTCCTGCCTTCTCCCCATAACCCCTGATCCCCTTATTAATCAAGAACCTATCTATCTCTATCTTAAACACACCTAGTGACTTGACCTCCACAGACGTCTGCGGCAATGTGTTCCACAGATTCACCACCCTCTGGTTGAAGAAATACCTTTTTTCTGTTTTAAACGATCATCCCTTCAGTCTGAGACTGTGCCCTCAGGTTCTAGTTTCTCCTACTAGTGGAAACAGCTGGCTGAATTCTACCACCCCGCCTGCTGCAAGATCGCCATGGGCGGGACGCCAACAATGGAAAAGTTCATTGACCATGGGCAGGATACTCCGGTAGCCGTGTGGGTGTGAGTGGAGAATCCCACCCATCCTCTACACGTTCACTCTACCTAAGCCTCTCAGTACTCTGTCATTTCAATGACACCCTTCTGAACTCCATCAAGTACAGACCCTGAAGAGGGCTATTTGGGCAGCATTAGATGATAGATATTACACTGAAGCCTGTTGAAAACCTTTAGTTCCAATGTACGGGGAGAAGGTACAGAGTTACACAGTTAAAAACAAACTGCTAAGTGTAAGAATACAAGGACACAATTTGCCTCTGAAGAGGCCAGTTTTCAGGGTGGAATTTGCAGGTGTTAGGTCTCGAGGTTTGCTGCTCAATGTGGGGATACTGTACCATTTGCTGTGACTCCAATCTGTCTGCTGATAACAACGGTGAGGATAGATGGATGGCAGGAGACATTAAAACTGCATGCGGAAGGTGATCGATGACTACATCCTAGATATCAGACTATCGATACCACCAATCACAAACTAACATATATGTCTTTGTAATGATTGGATAGTATAATTAAGTATGCGGACCTTAATATGATTGGTTAATTATTCTCATATACTAAGTATGATGTAACCTTCATCAATAATCCTTATTGGGCATCGATAACTATAAACAAATGATTGGTATATGTAATTTCTTGAATTGATATCTTGAAGTTTAATTGCCTGTACTATCATTGAATCTGAGCTTCTCTGGTGTCTCACTTGGAATGCCAGAGGCCCTCGCTATAGCTTGAATAAACTGGATCTTTTACACTAGAGTCTTCGTCTGGTTTCTCATGAGTGGATGAGTGAAGTCACTAAGGTTGAATAGCTGCACTTTTCTCCGCAACAGTTTGGTAGCAGAGAATGGTTACTCGCGCTGTGTGTAACAACAGGACTCCTGACTGGGTGCTGGCGTGTAGCTTTGCTAATTTATGGGCGGATCCAAACTCGAGAGTAAACAAGACCAGATTACGGGAGTGTGTGTAAAAGAGAGAGGTGCATTATCTAGAGGCAGTGGCGGACTGGGTCTAAAAATATTGGTTGCCAGGAGACAACGGGGGCCCACCCACAACTACAATGCTATCATTTAATTTTCATAACGAATAAATAAAATTTTCAAAAAATACATATGGAAAAAAGGGTACAATTACAATTTGTGTGGAAAAAATGTGTATTTCTTAGTAATTACAGTGTACATGTACTGTACATATTACTGGCAGTAGATACCAAATGTAAATACAGAATGTTATAATTGAATTTTTTATTTATTTATTTAAATTTTAAATAATTGGTTGATATTTTTAAATAGTTTACTGCACAATTTACACATTAACAGATAGTTCAAAAGCACAATAGAGCATTGCATGCAGTCCACTATATTAAGAGCAATCATTTGTGTTCGCTAGATGATTGTGCGAATCTGCCAATAATTGCTTCTGCATCCAATTCATCTAACAATTCCTTTTCAATGGATAGCAACATGTATGATTCCATATTCTCCTCAGACAGCGAATTTCTTAACCTTGTCTTTATGATCTTTAGCTTTGAAAATGTCCTCTCACATTGGACTTGAGTAACTGATAGTGTGCCGATGACTTTATAAAGTTCATAAAGGTTATCATATGCCTTGTCATGAAGTCTGTTGGATGCCAGAATTTTTAGTACACACGATGGGCAAGTGCTGCAAATTTTACAATTGTTGCAACTGGAATCCATATTCTCACCATCATTACGCAATAGCTTTAATACATCAAAGTTTGAAGCAAAAGAAAACAATTCCAATATTACTTGATCTTTGCTGATTTGTGGAAACAGCTTAATAATACCTTCCAATGCTTCATCTTCAAGGCCCTTTTCTGCAATAGTTTTAAACTTTGCGGGTCCAAGCAGGACAAATCTTTATACAACTGTTTGCGTTGTACAAAGCATGATTCTAGTGACTGGACAATGCGATCCATTATTAGGTTAAACACATTTACTCGAAAATCAGCTAGAGAATCTGAGGAATTTCTTTCATCATCAATAAGCTCATCTGCCATTCTTTTCTTCTTCCTCTGCCTCTTAACTGGCAATGCTGTTTCCAACGCATCAATTTCCAATGTTTGATTTCCATCCATATTCATCTGTGAAATCCTGTCATTACATTTATTTACAAATTCCAAAGCCTTGCTGTGAACGTTATCAAATGTTCTTGTCTGTTCCTTCAACTTTGTTGTAGCTGAATCCACCAAACTCCATGCAGTAAACATATCTAAACCACTTGTCTGTAGATAACTTGATAGCGGGGTTGTAGTTTCAAATATATACAAGTAAGTAAATGCTGTCAATATGGTTTCAAACTTTAGAAGACTTTGAAGTAAAACATTTGCTTCATGTTTTGTTTTTGCATCAAACTTTTCTGAATCTTGTATCATTGATAAGCATGTCAATAGATTTACGAAAGTACTGGCAGGGGCATCATCAAAACGTCCAAATATAGTTGTTGCTGCATTGGATTTTCCTGACCATCTGGTCTCACCAATTAGCTTTAATTGTTTCATTTTTTCTTGTCCTAGATGTTTTCCAACAACTTCTATCCATACAGCCATTCTCTTGAATGATGCTTTCACAAAAGTTGCTATATTCTGGAGCAAATTGAAAAAAGAAACTGCAGGCACACAACATTTTGTTGTTTCAGTTATCACCAAATTCAAGACATGGGCATAGCACCATATATGAACATGTTGATCAGCCACATCAGGAATTTTACTTTGTAAACCATTATACTGGCCATGGTAGCTTGCAGCGCCATCTGTGCTATCAGATAAACATTTTTGGGGGTCAATTTTAAGATGCTGTAATGTATCAATCAATAGATCAAAAAGTCCCTGTCCTGTACCATCATTACTTGGCACAACTGAAAGTAGTCGCTCACAGATAATACCTTTAAGCACATACCGAATAATAATGCTATACTGATCGATGGATGAATTATCTTGTGTTGAATCAACCTGAATAGAATAATATTTTGCTTGCAAAACTTCATGACTAATTCTTTCTTGTATCATATTCTTCATAATTTTGATTAACATGTTTATAGTTGTTTTACTCAGGTATGTAACCCACCACGGCCTTTACTTTGAGCATTTCCTTGTTGCTCTAATCGTTTGATTCTTTGTTTAGACTTGTTTTGCACTGCAGAAACGTGAGCTGCCATAATGGGGTCATATTTTGCCATCAACTGCACTGTAGCAAAAAAATTGCCATGATTCAGAACCTTATTATCTAGACATCATAAAGATGTTAGGCAAGCAAGCACTTCCTTTTCGAGGTCACAGAAATGAATCGGCCTACACTCTAGATTCTAGAGTGTAGGCCGATTCATTTCTTTGACCTCGAAAAGGAAGTGCTTGCTTGCCTAACATCTTTATGATGTCTATAATCCTCATGACAATACTTCTCTGCTTCAATACTTCTCTTTTCCTTTTAATTAGTGATGCTGCAAAAAAATTATCTAAGGTGCCATCATTAACCACACTGATATATTGCTGAGTATTTCTGACATGTGTTGTTGTCGATTCATGTAAAGTCAAGCTCTGGCTAATACGCCTGTAGTCACTAAAGCCACGTACAAAGGGTGATGGATTACAAGTGTGGGAAACTCAAAGGCTAAGCAGTATGAACAATGTAAGCATCTATTTTCTTTGTTATATGTTAGCCATTTTCTTGGGACTGAGTCATTCATAATTTTCCTCTCATACAAACGAGCATCAAATGGCAGATCATCAAGTGGCTGAAGTGGATCTTCAGCAAAAAACTGTTTTAGCTTTGCTCGTGATGGATATTGGAAGATTCCAGTAATTGATCTTTCATTTTCTTGCATACGTTCATTTGCAGGATGTGCTTCAGAAACCAAGTCATTTATGCTTGAAGGAATATCTGATTCCCTGTCACTAGTTGAAGCTATGTGTTCAGATGTTGCAACTACAGGCAGTACAGATACCGGAACAAGGAAGCCAGAAGAAATATTGGACCTGGGTTGATTAGTAATGGATGCATTTGTATTTGTCTCTTCATTCAAAGTAGCTCTTCTCTGTTCTTGTAACTCGCATGTCATTGCATCATCACCATGAGCATTGTTTCTTGCTTCTTGATTATTTGTTGCAGAACTGGATATTGATGTGGATTGTGCTTGTGGTATTATAAACTCTGTAATAGGCCTGCATCGCTTGGCTGATTCCTTCCTTTCTGCTTCTTTTTGTTCTTTGCGTTTTAGTGACCCAGATTTATGCTTTTTCTTTTCCATGCTGGTAGGGGTAATATTCCTGAAATAAAAACTTAATTAAAAATAGCCCACATTGGGAAAAATGAATATTGATGATTGCAAGAATAACTTGAAGGAACGCCAGATAAACCCCTACTTGATAAAAAATATAAAATAACTTACTTACACTTCAATAGGCTATGTTCATTAGTCAATACTACTATGGCCTATGCAGCTTCAGAAGAGGAGACAATCCACTGTCCAGTGTTCACACCAGCAAGCAACTGAGACAACTGTTGAAACTTAGAAGTTTGGTCCGACTATAGTAAGACATTAAGAATGGTCCCACGACCAAAGTTAACATGTCCAGTTTGATACCAGTGTAGTGTTACAAGTCGCAACCCTTTGAGTTTACCGATCATGGCTTATCACTTCAATATCTTTGACCTCATGATTCACGGTCAAAGGTACCACTTCTCCTTTTCGGTGACCTCCCGACCCTATGTACTGCTTGATATCCTTTCAAGTTGCCGACCATCTCAAATCACGAACTGTAACTTTATCTTTAAATTCACACACTCTTGCTGAAAACGTGAATTTCCAACTATGTCTGACCCGGGTGAACCAGCCCCCCCCCCCCCCCCCCCCTCCACTCCTTTTCACATCCGTTTAACACTGCTTCGTTCCTTCATACACTGAGTGATTATTTGTTTGTTTCTTTTTGCATTTTTATTTGGTATTGCTCCTTTTAAAAACAATTATATTTTATTAAGTTAGAATACAAATCTCAGGAAAGAAGTTGGAGATTTATTTATCTAATTAATTATAATTTTTAAGGGCCCTTCAGAGATTCACGGGCCCCTTCTTGGCTCTCCGGGCCCTGGACCGATGTACCGGCTGAACCAAGACTACTGCTTGATAACCTTTGAAGTTGCCGATCATCTCAAATCACGAATTGTAACTTTATCTTTAAATTCACACACTCTTGCTGAAAACATGGAATTTCCTTAATTATAGAACATAGAACATAGAACGATACAGCGCAGTACAGGCCCTTTGGCCCACAATGTTGCACCGACATGGGAAGTCAAAAACTAAAGGCCATCTAACCTACACTATTCCCTTATCATCCATATGCTTATCCAATAAACTTTTAAATGCCCTCAATGTTGGCGAGTTCACTACTGTTGCAGGTAGGGCATTCCACGGCCTCACCACTCTTTGCGTAAAAAACCTACCTCTGACCTCTGTCCTATATCTATTACCCCTCAATTTAAGGCTATGTCCCCTCATGCTAGCCACCTCCATCCGCGGGAGAAGGCTCTCACTGTCCACCCTATCTAACCCTCTGATCATTCTGTATGCCTCTATTAAGCCACCTCTTAACCTTCTTCTCTCTAACGAAAACATCCTCAAGTCCATCAGCCTTTCCTCATAAGATTTTCCCTCCATACCAGGCAACACCCTGGTAAATCTCCTCTGCACCCGTCCCAAAGCTTCCACGTCCTTCCTATAATGAGGCGACCAGAACTGTACGCAATACTCCAAATGCGGCCGTACCAGAGTTTTGTACAGCTGCAACATGACCTCATGGCTCCGGAACTCAATCCCTCTACCAATAAAGGCCAACACACCATAGGCCTTCTTCACAACCCTATCAACCTGGGTGGCAACTTTCAGGGATCTATGTACATGGACACCGAGATCCCTCTGCTCATCCACACTACCAAGAATTTTACCATTAGCCAAATATTCCGCATTCCTGTTATTCTTTCCAAAGTGAATCACCTCACACTTCTCTACATTAAACTCCATTTGCCACCTCTCAGCCCAGCTCTGCAGCTTATCTATGTCCCTCTGTAACCTGCAACATCCTTCCACACTGTCTACAACTCCACCGACTTTAGTGTCGTCTGCAAATTTACTCACCCCACCTTCTGTGCCCTCCTCTAGGTCATTTATAAAAATGACAAACAGCAATGGCCCCAGAACAGATCCTTGTGGTACGCCACTCATAACTGAACTCCTTTCTGAACATTTCCCATCAACCACCACCCTCTGTCTTCTTTCAACTAGCCAATTTCTGATCCACATCTCTAAATCACCCTCAATCCCCAGCCTCCGTATTTTCTGCAATAGCCGACCGTGGGGAACCTTATCAAACGCTTTACTGAAATCCATATACACCACATCAACTGCTCTACCCTCGTCTACCTGTTCAGTCACCTTCTCAAAGAACTCGATAAGGTTTGTGAGGCATGACCTACCCTTCACAAAACCATGCTGACTATCCCTAATCATATTATTCCTATCTAGATGATTATAAATCGTATCTCTTATAATCCTCTCCAAGACTTTACCCACAACAGACGTGAGGCTCACCGGCCTATAGTTACCGGGGTTATCTCTACTCCCCTTCTTGAACAAAGGGACCACATTTGCTATCCTCCAGTCCTCTGGCACTATTCCTGTAGCCAATGATGACATAAAAATCAAAGCCAAAGGCTCAGCAATCTCTTCCCTGGCCTCCCTGAGAATCCTAGGATAAATCCCATCAGGCCCCGGGGACTTATCTATTTTCACCTTGTCCAGAATTGCCAACACTTCTTCCCTACGCACCTCAATGCCATCTATTCTAATAGCCTGGGTCTCAGCATTCTCCTCCACAACATTATCTTTTTCCTGAGTGAATACTGACAAAAAGTATTCATTTAGTATCTCGCTTATCTCCTCAGCCTCCACACACAACTTCCCACCACTGTCCTTGACTGGCCCTACCCTTACCCTAGTCATTCTTTTATTCCTGACATACCTATAGAAAGCTTTTGGGTTTTCCTTGATCCTACCTGCCAAAGACTTCTCATGTCCCCTCCTTCCTCCCTGCCTGACTGGTACGTACTTATCAAGAACACGCAATAGCTGTTCCTTGAACAAGCTCCACATATCCAGTGTGCCCAACCCTTGCAGCCTACTTCTCCAACCTACACATCCTAAGTCATGTCTGATGGCATCATAATTGCCCTTCCCCCAGCTATAACTCTTGCCCTGCGGGGTATACTTATCCCTTTCCATCACTAACGTAAAGGTCACCGAATTGTGGTCACTGTCTCCAAAGTGCTCACCTACCTTCAGATCTAACACCTGGCCTGGTTCATTACCCAAAACCAAATTCAATGTGGCTTCGCCTCTTGTTGGCCTGTCAACATATTGTGTCAGGAAACCCTCCTGCACACATTGTACAAAGAACGACCCATCTAATGTACTCGAACTATATCTTTTCCAGTCAATATTTGGAAAGTTAAAGTCTCCCATAACAACTACCCTGTTACTTTCGCTCTTTTCCAGAATCATCTTCGCCATCCTTTCCTCTACATCCCTAGAACTATTAGGTGGCCTATAGAAAACTCCTAACAGGGTGACCTCTCCTTTCCTGTTTCTAACCTCAGCCCATACTACCTCGAAAGAAGAGTCCCCATCTAGCATCCTTTCTGCCACCATAATACTGTCCTTGACTAGCAGTGCCACACCTCCCCCTCTTTTGCCCCCTTCTCTGAGCTTACTAAAACACCTGAACCCCGGAACCTGCAACAACCATTCCTGTCCCTGCTCTATCCATGTCTCTGAAATGGCCACAACATCGAAGTCCCAGGTACCAACCCATGCTGCCAGTTCCCCTACCTTATTTCGTATACTCCTGGCATTGAAGTAGACACACTTCAAACCACCTACCTGAACACTGGCACCCTCCTGCGAAGTCAAATCTGTGCTCCTGACCTCTATACTCTCAATCTCCCTTACCCCAAAACTACAATCCAGGTTCCCATGCCCGACCCTGGGCCCCCCTATTCCACATCCTTCCACTACCTCCCCTGCTTCGTTCCTTTTCATGCACTGCTTATTTGTGTCCTGTTCTCTTTTTTTTCTTATCCCTTTTATTACTAAAACAGTTGTCTGTGTTTGTTTCCTTATTGCATTTTTATTTGATATAGGTGGGCCACTTCATCAGGGGCCCACTTGCCATCGGGCAAGCTGACACCCTGGCCAGTCCGCCACTGTCTAGAGGGTTCCCAAAGAGAGTGACATACTGTTCCTCTCGTGAGCATTTGGGGGAGTGACACTCTCTGCCTTGAGATATAAGAGAAACCCCAAAGGGAGCGACCTTCTGCTACTCTCTGGAGCATTGGGGGGAGTGCGATACTCTGTCTCGAGAAACAAGTGAGACCCCAAAGGGAGCAACATACTGCTCCTTTCTAGAGTGGTGGGGGGAGTGAGTTGCTCTCCCGAGACACAAGATAGAGTGGTGAGGTTTCCTGTGAAGGGGACGCCCCAATGCGCACAATCTTTTTTAATAAATCTTTCTATCACTGTTAGATATTGCTTGGTCTCTTGCCTGGGAATAGTGAAAAAAAAAGACATGTCAGAGTTAGTAAAAGCTAAATCCGGAAAGGTAGAACTTATGTCTGTGACTGTCCCTTTTCAGAAATCATTCTAATTGATAAAATGTAAAAACAGGGTGGATTCCAACAACCACGCTACTGTGCAGTTTTAAAAAAGGGCTAGAAAGCACAAACAAGCCCTTTCAGGAATATCTAGTGATGCAGTTCACCTTGCTGCAGTGCAGGTCACCGCAGCTGAATGATTCCTCCCAGAAATATCAATGATTATGACTTAGAGGGAGAGGCAGCCGATCTCCACCCCTTGGTACACATAGCCCCTTTTCAAATGGTGGTGAAAGCACTGTGCGAACTTACCCAGACAAGGAATGTCGAAACAGTGCCAAATGTCATAACAAAATTGATAATGTACAGAATTAATTAAATTGTAGATGAAATCAAGCTTATGTTAAAATGTTCTTTAATTCAGTTCTGAGTCAAGGCCAGATCATAAGCTTGCAATTCAGCGGCGACCCAATTTGAACTTTTCAAAACAAATTAAAAGTGAACTGTTAAGATTTCTTTTAAACTCGGTTAAATAATGATATTGAAATTGGTTTGAAGGAAAATAAAAGGATCTGGGGAAAGAAATTGGAGCAGAAAAGTTAAGTATTTCAGCAGGCAATTTAATTATTTTTAAATTGCCCAGAAACATATGTGTCTAAATTACTCGATATAAAGTTTAATTTGGATTTATGGGCACTCAATGACACCAGGTAAAACTAGAAATTTTAAGGGCAGCATGGTGGCGCAGTGGGTTAGCCCTGCTGCCTCACGGTGCCGAGGTCCCAGATTCGATACCGGCCCTGGGTCACTGTCCATGTGGAGTTTGCACATTCTCCCCGTGTTCGCGTGGGTTTCGCCCCCACAACCCAAAGATGTGCAGGGTAGGCGGATTGGCCAAGCTAAATTGCCCCTTAATTGGAAAAAATGAATTGGGTACTCTAAATTTAAAAAAACAAACCAAAAAAAAAAGTAGAAATTTTAAGAGTGCTCGAGAGGAATTTGGAACAAATGTGAGAATTCTATTGTGTTATCAAAATCACCCCAGTTGGAGAACAAAGATTCTGTCGGTAGTAATATGTTTTCATGAGAATATTTTTGAGATTTTCAATCAACAGAGAATAAGTGATGCTCACAAATCAGGCATTGGAATAAGTTAAGTTTAATGATGAAGTAGAATGGAGGATTATATTTTTTATTTTAGTAAAGAGATTGTGAGCTTGCAGTGCTCTGTGTCGTTGAGAGACTGTAGCTGCGAGAGAAGGCTGATGATTAACTATTTGAAATTTGCGAGCAGTAAAAA
Organism: Scyliorhinus canicula; assembly: GCF_902713615.1. Lineage (NCBI taxonomy): Eukaryota > Metazoa > Chordata > Chondrichthyes > Carcharhiniformes > Scyliorhinidae > Scyliorhinus > Scyliorhinus canicula. The sequence continues at coordinate 135,697,934 of NC_052146.1, forward strand.
TCTGTGTGTTAGGCAGCACAGTGGCGCAGTGTTAGTACTGCTACCTCACGGTGGTGAGGACATGGGTTCAGTCCCGGTCCCGGGTTACTGTCTGTGAAGTTTGCATGTTCTTCCCATGTTTGTGTGGGTCTGACCCCCACAACCCAAAGATGTGTCGGGTAGCACAAGTGGATAGCACTGCGCCAGGGTCCCAGGTTCAATTCCCCGCTGGGTCACTGTGTGCGGAGTCTGCACGTTCTCCCCGAGTCTGCGTGGGTTTCCTCCAGGTGCTCCGGTTTTCCCCCACAGTTCAAAGATGTGGAGATGAGGTAGATTGGCCATGCTAAAATTGCCCTTCGTGTCCAAAAAGGTTAGGAGGGGTTATTGGGGTACGGTGATAGGGTGGAAATGAGGGCTTAAGTGGGTCGGTGCAGACTCGATTGGCCGAATGGCCTCCTTCTGCACTGTATGTTCTATGTCCAGGATAGGTGAATTGGCCATGCTAAATTGCCCCTTAATTGGAAAAAAGAAATAATTGGGCACTCTAAATTTATTTAAAAAAAAGAATAGGTGTGTTTCGTTTGTTTTATGTGGATAGTCGTATAATTGTGTTACTATTGTTTTGGGCTATGTTTGTTAAGGTTCATCTTTCTGGGGAATCAACCTTGTCTGGAGATTTTTGTTACAGACTGAAATTTACAACAAAACCAAAAGGATGCTTACAGAATTCATTTGTGCTGATTGTTGTTGTAAAGCACTTGATATGTTTTGCTGCTTGTGTATGAATGATATTGTGTGTTTGTTTCAAGTTTTAATGTTTTCTGTCTGAAATTGTGTTCTTTGAGATCATAGTTCAAGAGATTGAAATCAAACAGTTGACAAAGCTTGGAGTGTTTTTCTGACCAGACCCACAATTCCAGGATATTTTTGATAAACCTGTGGGGACTTTAATCCAGATGCAAATTCACACATGTAAGAATGAGATATTTTTAAGATGTGGAGATGCCGGCGTTGGACTGGGGTGAGCACAGTAAGAAGTCTTACAACACCAGGTTAAAGTCCAACATATTTGTTTTGAATCACTAGCTTTCAGAGCACAGCTCCTTCCTCAGGTGAATGAAGAGGTAGGTTCCAGAAACATATATATAGACAAAGTCAAAGATGCAAGACGATACTTTGAATGGATCGTTTTGCACCTTTGACTTTGTCTCTATATATGTTTCTGGAGCAGTGCTCAGAAAGCTAGTGATTCAAAACAAACCTGTTGGACTTTAACCTGGAGATATTTTTAATTCAATAGTGTTGATTGGAATTTGGGATATCTAAAATGATTGTGGCCAATCCTGTGTTGGAGTGATTTTGAGCCAAAACGTATTGTCAGGTTCAAATAAAAATTATTCCTGACAAAGCTAACTCACAAGAAAGAAAGGCAAGGGGGAAAACAATTCTGAGATTGAAAGAAAGGCAAGGGGGAAAACAATTCTGAGATTGAAAGAAAAGGTGTAATACAGAGAATATTGAACAAAGTGGTCCCCCCCGATTGAATCTCTGCTTGGGTCGAAACAGAGAGGGAGGGGGTTGATGTAATGACGTTCTACTCCACCCATTTTCAAACTAGCAGAGATTTAACCCTTGCCTGATATCAGAGGTTATATTTATATTTTTACAGGAATTGAGAATTACAAATTTTCAGTTGGAATTATCTGATATGTTCCAATTACCGTAATTAACCCATTTTGCCGCAAGCAGAATGGATCTTTGTGTTTTGGTTTACAGGTATCTGCAAGTGGAACAAGATTTGCAGCAGCTTCAGGAATTGGATCATTTATTTCATACAATCATAGCATCATAGAATCGCTACAGTGCAGAAGGAGGCCATTCAGTCTATCGGGTCTGCACCGACCTTCTGAAAGAGCATTCTGTGACCACCTAAAATGGCCACCCGTAGGGATCGATGGGAAATTTGGCCAAAGTCAGAGCACAGACAGGCGACAGCCTGCAAATATACAAAAGCTGCAGCTCAAACGTATGCAGAAACTGACACAGCAAAAAGGCCAATAAAAGGCCATCCCATTTTGGGTATAATGAGCTTCAGGTAGAAACTGACAATAAGTGTCAGACTCGGTGGCGCCTGTTTTCCTTTTTTGGGAAGGCCTACGTGCCTCGGACATGAACGACCATGGCTGAACGGGACCTGCCCAGCCAACAAGGTGTCCACCCACAATTGGTTGAGATCGATCAGGGTGATCGAAACCTAATTGAGCCATTGGACCTTCACCTGGGACCACCCAAAAGCGCGCAAAATTCCCAAGGGATAAAAGGTGCTGCGCAGCCCACCACTCACTCTCTTGACTGCAGCCTTCGACAGCCAACAACGGTGAATCCTTCACCAACCAAGAGGAAGACCATCCATGCCATCCACCCAGAGACCAGAGCCGAAGACACAGATGACCAGCAACAGACATCCAGCACTGCCAGACTACAGGATTCAGATAAGGCCATATCTGCTCTGTACTTGCCAGTCACCTGGAAGTTAAGGGCCGCGATTCTCCGCAACCCCTCCCGCTATTCTCCCACCCCCCCCAAAATGGTGTGTTCGGTTTTCCGACACGCCGCACGGAGAAATGCGGGCTGCCATTTTTCACTGCGGCCCGCGATTCTCCGACCCGGATGGGCTGAGCAGCCTGCCGTTCCCGACCTGTTCACGACGGTGGCAACCACAGCTGGTCGCTGCCATCGTGAACATGGTGCGCCAGGTAAGTGTGGGGCTTAGGGGGGGGCGGATCGGGGTTCGAGCACCACGACCATGCTCGGAAGGGGACTGGCCCGCGATCGGTGCCCACCGATCGCCGGGCCGGCGTCTCACGGGGACGCACTCTTTCCCTTCCGCCGCCCGGCAAGCTCAAGCCGCCACGTCTTGCGGGGCGGCTGAGGGGAAAGGCGGCAACCGTGCATGCGCGGGTTGGAGCTGTCCAACCCGCGCATGCGCGGCTGACATCATTAGGCACCGCCACGGCGTCATTCTTGGCGCGCCTGGCCTTGAAGCCAGGGACAAGGCCCGGCCGCCAAGTTTCCCGGTACGGCCCGCCTATCCCCCCGGGTAGGGGAGAATAGGGGGCCGGGAGAGGCTTCCGACGCCGTCGTGAACCTCTCCAGGTTTCACGATGGCGTCGGGCCTTGCGGAGAATTCCGCCCAAGGTGTTTGTCGTGTATTGGGTTAGAGTTCAACTTGTATGTCTGTGTGATTGACTAATATTAACTTTGTGTGTGTGTGTGTGTAATAAATATTATTGTATTAAGCAATCTGTGGTCATTTGTCCATTGTATACGGGTTAAATACACACTGTGGTTTAGAAGGTACAACAACCCTACCTAGGCCCACTCCCCCCTCCGATCCCCATAAACCCAACTAACCTACACATTCTTGGACACCACGGGGCAATTGATTAAGGCCAATACACCTACCCTACACATTTTTGGGTTGTGGGAGGAAACCCACCCAGGGGAGAAAGTGGAATCTCCCTACAGAGAAACACCCAAGGCTGGAGTTGAGCCGGGGTTCCTGGCACTGTGAGGCAGCAGTGTTAACCACCGTGCCGCCCTCTTTGTAAGAGTTTCAATTTTGCAGCAATAGTCTGCCCGATTTAAAATGTAGTGAAAGGGGAGGGGTGGGTGGGCATTTAGTAAGCAGTTATTAAACACAGAATAGATGGAGAAGTGCAAGATCACATTCACCCGTCTTAGAAAGTCCTCGCAACATCTTCAGCATTAGGGTAGCCAGATTTGACTTGGCCATAATAATGGGAATTATTACATTGCAGTACTAGACCAACAATATATAGGTTATACACGACCTGTAGTCTATTACTCCAACATGCAATCAGCAGTTTCTGCTGGATGTAGGAAATACATACCTTAGTGCAGATTCTGAACATGGGAAGATTGAAAAGAAATCTCAGTTGAGGAATTGAAGAGAGTAGCAGAAGAGCGATTAGAGGAGACCACTGTGACACTGTTTGACAATTGGTTACGCCAGAGTGAAAGAAGAGGCAAGAATAGGACGGACGATGGTTGAACAGAGTGGGATGAAATTAAAGGTGGAATCTATTTAACGAGAACGATGATGAAAGAAATGATATTTGAAGGGATTTTAAGAAGACAATTAAAAAACACACAGTGTAGGTGGCTTCCATGGACATTCTGTTGTATCTGTCCAATTCAGATACTTCAACCAGCTCCTTAATCAAAGTTTACCCAGGTGTCTTTATTTATGAGAAGAACAAAGTGCAGGCACAGATATAATGCTATTATTAAATATAGTTAACCCGTAAATTACCCACCATATATACAAGAAATACCCAGGATTTGACTATACTACCTGAAAAGGTGGTTTGGTAGGCTGTAGATCCGATTCTCGAGTCTCTCTGGTTCCTCTTTGCAAAGGTCATTCTTGTTTCTAACTTGATGGGTTATCAGGGGCTGCTTCAGACTATGCCCCGCAGCCCACAGGCTTCTTGCTGGAGCGGATTGTGGTTTTAATTTAAAATGCCCAATTCTTTAATTTAGGATATCCAATTTAATCGGCCTTAAAACTAGGCCCTGTTTATATTACCGCACTTCTTTTGAAGAAGAGATGAACTAGACATTAATGAAAATCTAAAAGCCAACAATGTTGTTGTTTGAATTTGGGACAATTCTCAGATGTGAAATGCAATGGAATTTAGCAAGTTACTCTGAAAAAAAGTCATTTAAGACAAAGAACAAGCAATCAAAATGTTTCTGCCTGAAATCAAACAGAAATGTTTGACTTCTGTTTTAAAGATGTTGTGAAGATATTTAACTGGACTGCTAAAATTCTCCAGGGCTTAAGATTGGGATAGGATTAAGTAATTGAGGTCACATTATAGAGACAGGAAATTAACACAGCAAATGGGGATTGGAATCTTGGGTACAATTCAAGGGAATATTTCAATCTGACATATGTGGGCACTGCAGAATGCTGCTCAGAATCGGAACATTATATAGTCTGTGCTTGTCAGACCTTGGAGGCTCTACACAACAGCAAAGTTACCATTGACATTTTGCCAATAAAGGAGGCATTTAAAGAGGTGCAGGTTGTGGCTCACAATTAGTGAATAAATAGCAGCTTTCACTGACCAAGTTGCACACTGAATATGGAACTGAAGGTTTGTTTTTAATGCGTGCTGTCCAAAAGAGAGTAACAATTGTCTAGTTTGGGTAAACCAAGGACCAAACCAGGATGGATTGAAGAGGCTATTTAGACAGCATTCAATGGTAGGTATTACACTGAAGCCAGTTGAAAACCTCTAATTCCATTAAACTGGGGGAAGATATTGAGTTACACTGTTAAAAACAAACTGCTAAGTGTAATAATATAATAATACAATTTGTCTCTCAAGAGGCCAATTTCTGGGGTGGAATTTGCAGGTGTTAGGTCTCGAGGTTTGCTGCTCAATGTGGGGATACTGTACCATTTGCTGTGACTCCAATCTGTCTGCTGATAACAGCAGGGAGGATAGATGGATGGCATACAGGAGACATTAAAACTGAATGGGGAAGGTGATCAATGGCTACACCTTCGATAGCAGACTACTGATACCAATTACAAACCAACATATATGCTTTTGTAATGTTTGGATAGTTTAATTAAGTATGCGGACCTTAATGTGACTTGTTAATTATTCTCATATACTAAGTATGATGTAACCTTAATCAATAATCCTTATTGGACATAGATAATAGTAACAAATGATTGGTTTATGCAATTTATGAAATGGTATCTTGACGTATAACTGCCTGTACTGTCATTAAATCTGGCCTTCTCTGGTGTCCCATTTGGAATGCCAGAAGCCCTCGCTATAGCTTGAATAAACTAGATCCTTTACTCCAAGAGTCTTTGTCTGGTTTCTCATGAGTGGATGAGTGAAATACACTAAGGTTGAATAGCTGTACTTTTCTCCACAACAGACCCAGAGTCCTCAACCGCTCCTCATATGGCAAGTCCTGCATTCCGGGCATCATTCTTGTGAACCTCCTCTGGGCCTTCTCCAAGTCCAGCACATCTTTCCTGAGATATGGGGCCAAAAGGTGCTCACAATATTCCAAATGGGTTCCGACCAGAGCCTTATACTGCCTCAACAGTACATCCCTGCTCTTGTATTCTAGCCCTCTCGACATGAATGCTGTCATTGGATTTGCCTTCCTAACTGCGAATGGAACCTGCATGTTAACCTTCAGAGAATCCTGAACTAGGACTCCTAAGTCCCTTTGTGCTTCTTATTTCCAAACCTTTTCCCATTAATAAAATAGTCTATGCCTCTATTCTTTCGACCAAAATGCCTCAAATTTTTCTGCACTGTATTCCATCTGCCACTTCCTTGCTCACTCTCCTAGCCTGTCCAGGTCCTTCTGCAGCCTCTGTGCTTCCTCAACACATCCTGTCCCTCTACATATCTTGTTTCATCTGCTGACTTAGCAATAGATCATTCATGTATATTGTGAATAGCTATGGTCCCAACACTGACCTCTGCGGAACACCGCTAGTCACTGGCTGCCATCCTGAAAAGGATCCCTTTATCCCCTCTGTCTTCTGCCAGTACCTTGCCCTTAACATCAAGGGTTCTTATTTTATTTAGCAACCTCCTGTGTGACTCCTTGTCAAAGGCCTTCTGGAAATCCAAATAGATCACACCCGCTGTTTCTCCTTTGTCTAACTTCCTTGTTACCTCCTCAAAGAATTGTAACAGATTTGTCAGGCATAACCTCCCCTTGACGAATCCGTGCTGAGTCCACCCTATTTTACCATGCACTTTAAAAAAAAAAACATTTTCCAATTAAGGTGCAATTTAGTGTGGCCAATCCACCTACCCTGCACATCTTTGGGTTGTGGGGGTGAGACCCACGCAGACATGGGGAGAATGTTTAGTGACTCGGGGCTGGGATCAAACCCAAGTCCTCGGTGCCATGAGGCAGCAGTTCTGACCACACTGCACTTCTAAGTACTCTGTAATGTCATCCTTAACAATAGACTCTAAAATTTTACCAACAGCCAAAGTCAGGCTAATCGGCCCATAATTCCTGTCTTCTGCCTCCCTCACTTCTTAAAGGGAGGTGTTACATTAGCCATTTTCCAATCCTCTGTGACCCTCCCTGCCTCCAGTGATTCCTGAAAGATCACCACCAATGCCTCCACAATCCCCTCAGCTATCTCCTTCGGAACACTGGGGTGTTGTCCATCCGGTCCGGTTGATTTATATACCTTCAGACCTTTCAGTTTCCCCAGCACCTTCTCTTCAGTGATGGCCACTTCATTCACCACTGCCCCCAACTCTCTTGAAGTTCTGGTATGCCAATGATGTCTTCCTCTGCCATTTCTTTATTCCCTATTACTATTTCACTAGCCTTATTTCCATGTCCAAGTAGTCCAATGTCCATTCTTGCCTCTCTCTTACATTTTATATATGAAAGAAAACTCTTGCAATCTTCTTTTATGTTACTAGCTTGCAGACACTCATATTTCATCTTCTCCCCCTTATTGCTTTTTTAGTTCTCCTCTGCTTGCTTTTAAAGGCTTCCCAATCCTCTGGCTTTCCACTAATCCTCGCCACAATGTATGCTTTTTCCTTTGCTGTCCTTGGCTTCCCTTGTCAGCCATGGTTGCCCTGTCCTTCCCTTAGCATGTTTCCTCCTTCTTGGGATGAATTTCTGTTGTGCTTCCCGAATAACGCCCAAAATCTCCTGCCATTGCTGTTCAACTGTCTTCCCTGCCAGGTTCCCCTTCCAAGCAACTCTGGCCAGCTCCTCCCTCATGTCTTTATAGTTATCTTTATTCCATTGTCAAGCTGTTACATCTTATTCCAGCTTCTCCCTCTCAAGCTACAGGGCAATTTCCAACATATTGTGATCACTGGCCACGGAGGGTTCCTTCACATTCAGTACCCTAATCAAGTCTGCTTCATTACACATCAGCAAATCCAGAATTGCTTGTTCCCTAGTGAGCTCTATCACTCGATGCTCTAAAAAACCATCTCGTAGATATTCCACAAAATCCTTTTGTTGATCACTAGATCCCAGCCCTCGTTCCCTTACAGCCACATCTCTGTGATGCCCACAACATTGTATCCGCCAATTTCAATGTGCACAGCAAGCTCATTTACCTTGTTTTGTACACTGCACGCATTTAGGTACAACACCCTCAGTCCTGCTTGACCCCTCAGTCCTGCGTTGACCCTCAGTCCTGCATTGACCACCCCCTTTCTTATAGTTGTCCTGAAGTTGGATTCATAAGAACGTAAGAACTCCTAACAGGAGTGGGCCATCTGGCCCTTCGAGCCTGCTCCGCCATTCAATAAGATCATGGTTGATCTTATGTGGACTCAGTTCCACTTTCCCGCATGAACACCATAACCCTTTATTCCTTTATTCTTCAAGAAACTATCTATCTCTATCTTTAAAACATTTAATGAAGGAGCCTCAACTGCTTCACTGGGCAAGGAATTCCACAGATTCACAACCCTTTGGGTGAAGAAGTTCCTCCTAAACTCAGTCTTAAATTTACTTCCCCTTATTTTGAGGCTATGCCCCCTAGTTCTGCTTTCACCCACCAGTGAAACAACCTGCCCGCATCTATCCTATCTATTCCCTTCATAATTTTATATGTTTCTATAAGATCCCCCAACATCCTTCTAAATTCCAACGAGTACAGTCCCAGTCTGCTCAACCTCTCCTCATAATCCAATCCCCTCAACTCTGGGATTAACCTCTGCATCTCCTCTGTGGAGTGAATCTCCTCTGCCTTTGATTGGCTGAGTTCCTGACGGCGCAGTTCACTTGTGCTTTTAAAAATCATGAAACCAGCATCCTGGCTGATGAGGGAGAGAGAGGAGGTAGGACACAGAAAGGCTGCCGGGCCGGACACTGGCCGGGCTGGCTGGGGTAGGACTGCGACAGGGCCCGCTGAAGATACCGGCTCAGCAAGGGTACAGTGAGAATATCTGCCAGATTATGGCACACCTGGCACTGCGGGGGTATGGGGGGAGGACACACGCTCCCAGTGGCCATCAAGGTGATAGTCACCCTGAACCTTTAGGCCACGGGGTCCTTCCAGGCGCCAAGTGGGGACCTGTTTGTGATCTCTCATACCTCGGTGTGCAGGAGCATCCGCACTGTCATGGAGGCCTTATATGCCCACAATACATCCACTTCAATGTGGACTGAGCCCACCAGGATGCCTGAGCAGCGGGGTTCACCGCTATCCCCGGCAACCCCCGGGTCCAGGGGATGATTGACGGGATGCATGTTCCCCTAGGGGATTGGCATGTTCCCCTAGGAGTACCTGCAGATGACAGGTTGCCCTACACAAACCAAAAGAGATTCTACACAATGAACATGCAGCTGATATGTGACCATTAGAGGCGCATCATACATGTCTGCAGCGCATGTCTGATACCCAGTGCAGCGTGCATGGCACTTTCATCCTGGCACACGCGACGATTCCTGACATGTTCGAGACACCCCTGGACCGATTCAGCTCCTGTTGAGGGGCCAGCACCGGCACAACGTGAAACACAATCGATTCCAATGAGAAATGGTGCTGGATTCGCGACTGACACTCGGGAGGCTGACAAGCTGCATTCGCATATACACGCTTCACTCCCCACACACTGCGCCGTCGGGAACTCGGCCAATCAAAGGCGGAGAATCACGGAGGCCCCAAAGAATACCAGGTCAGGCCTGCTAACTAAATACAAATGTTTACTGTACGTCCATTACGAAAGGCTGTTGAGGAGACGGGGATTTGAGATTTGGCGTCAAAACGGTGCCCGTCGCAATTTTGACGTCGGAATCGATTCTCCGCCAATCACATTTCCCGATTTTGGTATCAGCCAACAGAGAATTCCACCCCGTGGGTTTATGTATATTCTTAGTTTCACAAAGACGCACCTTTGTAAGTCAGACCAGGTTTTATGCTGGAAAGACAATAGCTAATTTGTTTTTGTTATATTTCTTTGTTGTTGCAAATGGAAAAGGTATGGAAGTGTCCACACTCTGGATTCTTGTAAAACACAATGAGAGGTTTATTAAGGGTGTTGCTCATATAATCCAGATGGTGATCTGCCCAAAGCCCGTGCAAACACTCTGCTGATGTCACTGCACATCATGTGATGCAGAACCAGCAGGAATGTATTCCTAGATACGTAAAAGTTTCAGGGCGCGATTCTCCGGAAAAAGTTCGAAGTGTGGTAGCGAGTGGGAATTGCCGCAAGCGTGGCGCCCCTTGACCCAGCGATGCTGGCAATGCAATTCAATATTAATTGGTCCACTTAACGAGGCCTCACGGGCTTCACACCGCAAATAACAGCTCACCAGCTGATTCGCCGGGATTAGCGCCCTGCTAACAAGGTCGAGCAGCACTTAAACTGCACTTGCTCAGCCAACCCCAGCCAGCTTGCAGTAATGGCACTGAGCAGACCGGCCGAAGATTCGGGGACGCTGACCTGGGGTTATTCCTGGACGCAGTGGAGACCAGGAGGGATGTCCTGTTCCCTCGGTGGGTGATCCACAAGGCAGCCTGTGCTGCCAGGGATGATGTGGCGGCAGCAGTCAGCTCCAACAGGATGACCAAGAGGACTGGCCTTCAGTGCAGGAAGAAGGTCAATGGCCCACACCGAGCAGCACAAGTGAGTAGACACCAACGCCTCACTCCCCCCACTCCCCACAACCCCGCCTTCACACCCCCTCTCCCATCACTGTGAACCAGGCGTGTGGCTAACCCCCTCTGTGTCTCCGTGGAAACAGCTTTCCCGTATTCGCCGGGAGAGAACCCAGACAGGCGGGGCTGCCAAACATAAACATTCTCACTTCCTCTGAGGAGTGGGCCCTGGAGGTGACTGTGGTGGATAGATTGGTCACCCATGCGGAGGCTGGTGGATGCCGCAGAGGTGATGAACCACTGGGCTCCACCTGGAGGACCTGTCAAACGTGAGTTACTATTGCCTTACAGACTGACCCATCCCTTCCACTGACCACATGTCCGTTCTCCTGCAGGTCTTCCAGCCAATGGCGCTGGCCCATCCCGGGCGGCCCCCTCTCCTGACTCCGAGGAGAACACCTCGAGGAGAGCTCCGAGGATGCAACCGCTATAGTCGCGGCACCACTGTCATCCCCACCCTCCACCAGCGCAGATACACACACCTCGGTGGGATATGTTAGTGGTCAGGCTCCTGGGGCACAATCTGGTGAGTGTCATAATATACATCCATGTATATAATGGAGTGCAGACAGGCAGTGATTGACACACAGGATGACCTGCGAGCACACAGAACACAGCAGCCAATCACCAGACAGGACACGACCACTATAAAGCCAGAGGGCACCAGTTTTCCCGCTCTCTCGGGATCCAGCCTCTGAGACAGTCAGAGCTCGTGAGCATTAGCCAGGGCAAACACCATGTGGTAGTCAGTTAGTCTGGTCAGGCGAGCCTCAGGTCTCCAGTCAAGTCAGCATAGTGTCAACCCACAGTTGAACATGTAAAATAGTTAGATGTTAAATAAAATTGTGTTGCATCTCATCAAGTGTTGGAAGCCTGTCTCTCTCTACACTGCATCAAACACAGTCCACATAGACCCAGCTTACCCAACACATCATGGTACCAGGTCTCGATGCTGAGAATTGACGAACTCACTTTGAGGTAATCAGCGTTGACCAGCGATCAGCCATCTGGTAACATGGACAGCGTCCGCCCTCCTCCGCAGCTCCTCATCGCCGGCAACCTCGGTGCAAACTGGAAGATTTTCAAACAGAAGTTCCAACTCCATCTCGAAGCCACCGACCTCGAGGCCGCATCGGATGCCAGGAAGATTGCACTATTCCTTTCTACAGCCGGGGGCCACGCTATCCACATCTACAACTCCCTTCCATTCGCTGAAGGCGAAGACAAGACAAAATTTAAAACAGTCCTGCTGAAGTTTGACAGCCACTGCGACATCGAGGTGAATGAGAGCTTTGAAAGGCTTCAGGGTGAGGCTGAACCTTTTCAGTCCTTTTTGACCCATCTCCGCATCCTCGCGCAGTTATGTAATTATGACTCGACAAGTGATTCCATGATCCGGGATCAGATCGTTTTCGGGGTCCACTCCGATTCCCTTCACCAACAGCTCCTGAAAGTCAAGCAGCTCACCCTCACCATCGCCATCGAAACGTGCGTTCTCCACGAGCATGCTCACAACCGGTACTCCCACATCAGGGCAGCAGAAACGGCAAAGCTAAACCCCCACGAGGCAGAACGGGTGCAGGCTATCAAACAAATGCAGGGCCTGAGTCTGGATGAGAGTGGCCATTTCGCGCACTTTTCCCGGACTCCAGCGCATGCGCGCCACGACCGAGGGGACGGCGAGACCGATGACCAGCCTGCGCAGGTGCGTACGTCATTTGACCGCACTGTGCATGTGTGTTGGCACACAGAACGCGCTGATGTTGGCGTCATGATGTGTCCGAATTGTGGCTCCGCCCCTTTAAAGCGACAATGTCCGGCAAAATCACGTCACTGTCTACAGTGTGGCAAGCTTGGCCACTACGCAGCCCTTTGCAGATCTGCTCCTCTGCCCAGCATCCAGCGACCCCAGCCATGACGCAGAAGCGTCCGTTTGATACAGCAGGCCGTGCCAGACTCCGACCCCGACAGCCCAACAGATCCTGACACCGAGTGCCTCAAATCCCCATTCCGGGTGGGCATCATTACTAAGCATGCGCTGCCTTTCTCAAAGATGGTGAAACACCTCCCAATCCTGAGCGTTGATCCGGACAACGAATGGTGTGCTACCCTTACAGTTAACAAGGCTCACATCCGTTTCAAGCTGGACACCGGCGCTTCAGTGAACCTCATTTCGACATCCGATCTCGACACCATCCGTGTCAGACCAAGCATTCTTCCACCAACCTCCAGCTCCTTGACTACAATGGCAATGCCATTGCTGCCATTGGCTCATGCCAACTTGGAGTATCCAATAGGTCACTTAGAATGATGCTGCGATTTGAGATCGTAGGACCTGACAGAGCCTCCCTGCTCGGTGCTCGGGCCTGACAGAGCCTCCCTGCTCGGTGCTCGGGCCTGACAGAGCCTCCCTGCTCGGTGCTCGGGCCTGACAGAGCATCCCTGCTCGGTGCTCGGGCCTGACAGAGCTTCCCTGCTCGGTGCTCGGGCCTGACAGAGCTTTCCTGCTCGGTGCTTGGGCCTGACAGAGCTTCCCTGCTCGGTGCTCGGGCCTGACAGAGCTTCCCTGCTCGGTGCTCGGGCCTGACAGAGCTTCCCTGCTCGGTGCTCGGACCTGACAGAGCTTCCCTGCTTGGTGCTCGGGCCTGCAAACTCCTGAACCTGGTTCAGTGAGTCCACACCATGTCATCCTCACAGGTGATGGCCTCACCTGATGAAAACTTCCAGGCTCAAATTGATGACATCATAGCGCAATGCCATAGCGTGTTCGAAGGTATAGGCACACTCCCATACCGATACAAAATCCTGCTGAAACCAAACGCCACCCCTGTGGTTCACTCACTGCGTCGGGTGCCGGCACCCCTCAAGGACCGCCTCAAGCAGCAGTTGCAAGACCTCCAGGACCAGGGCGTCATATCAAAGGTCACGGAACCCACGGTCTGGGTTAGCTCCATGGTTTGCGTCAAGAAGCCATCAGGGAAGCTTCGAATCTGTATCGACCCCAATGCTTTAAACCGCAACATCATGAGGGAACATTACCCGATACCAAAACGAGAAGGGTTGACCAGCGAGATGGCTCATGCCAAATTCTTTACGAAGCTGGACGCCTCCAAGGTGTTCTGGCAAATACAGCTGGACGCGTCCAGTCGCAAGCTGTGCACATTCAATACCCCGTTTGGTCGCTACTGCTACAACCGAATGCCCTTTGGCATCATCTCTTGTAGCCACCTGGGGTGGCCATTTCCTGATTCCAAAATGGATGCCCGCAAAGAATACAGGGACAAATGGTCAGGCACAGGGAAACAAGCAGGTGCAAGGTTTCCTGTGTATTAAGACTTGCAAAAAACCAAGACAGAACCGAAACCAGCAACCATCTACATATCAGCCTCCCCGGACAGGAGCCGGAATGTGGCGACTAGGGGCTTTTCACAGTAACTTCATTGAAGCCTACTCGTGACAATAAGCAATTTTCATTTTCATTTCATATTAATGAGCAATCCCCAGGAACAATTAGATACATTGAAGCGATCGGGACCAGACCAGACTCCCCGGCACCAGCGGGAGCCAGGACAAAGGAAAGCCAATGGACACATAGGAACCGCCCAGCGATCAGGGAACAGCTCCAGTATTGGAGAAATCGATCCAAACGATTGGGACTTTGTCCAATTGATTGGGACCAGGTCCGGGGTCCGCCCAAAAGGGCGCAAAACCCCTGGGGACTATAAAACAGAGTCCCCAAGTTCAATTCGTTCTTCTTGGCAGGGTCTCTCAGCAGCTCGAAACAATTCTTGACCGTGACTCTCAACAAGGAGAGACCTCCCGAGCAGCTGCACCAACCAAGTAAGTCTCCAGTCAATGCATGCTACGAGATAGGCGCTCCTAGCTACTAGTCCATACCAGCTTTGAAGCCTGCAGCCTCAGAATCGAATGAAAGGCCATTGTTCCCCTGACCTGGGACACAGGAGGGTCCCGCACCACACTCAATTCCTCCACCATGTTCCAAAAAGACACGTGGCCCACTACAGACACCATCATCCTCAGCGGCTTTACAGGCCACTCACAGCAGGGATACATCACAGCCCCTGTCTCCATTCAGATTGGCAATATTACAACCAAACACCCCATAGTTTTAGTCGATCTACCCCATAAAGCAGAACACATTTTGGGAATTGATTTCATGAGCTCCCACAACCTTTCATTCGATCCAGTAAACAAATGTGTCTGGAGAATGGCAAAGACGGCAAGAGCCCCCGCCACGCTCACAGTAGGAGACTATGCTAATAGGATCAGCGCAGTAGGCGAATACTGGTTTAATCCAACGACAATTAGCACAGACAAGCAGGTTAGGGCAGTTCTGCAGGAAAACAGAGCAGCATTTGCACACCATAAATACGACTGTGGCAGGATGGCTGGCTCGGTTCAGATTACAGGACCTGACCCTAGACCCCAGAAGCAATACGGATTTCCCCAAGAGGCAGAGGGAGAAATCTCAAAAGTGATAGCTAGTACTCCCTGTTCTAATAAGCTAAGATCAGTAGCCTCCACTAATAATGCCCCGATTTGGCCAATAAGAAAACCCGATGGATCATGGAGAC
The DNA here is from genome assembly GCF_902713615.1 of Scyliorhinus canicula. Classification (NCBI taxonomy): domain Eukaryota; kingdom Metazoa; phylum Chordata; class Chondrichthyes; order Carcharhiniformes; family Scyliorhinidae; genus Scyliorhinus; species Scyliorhinus canicula. Next base: position 135,713,240 of record NC_052146.1, read on the forward strand.
TGACCATCGATTACCGGGAACTCACCAAAATGACCCCAGCCGCAGCCCCCACTGTAGCCACAAGTCCCAAGACAATGCTCAAACAGAGACTCCATTCACGATATTTTACGGTTTTGGACATTAGCAACGGATTCTGGTCCATTCCATTGGCTAAAGCGAACCAGTATAACTTTGCATTCACTTTCAGAGGTCAGCAATATACGTGGACATGCCTCCCACAAGGATTCCACAACTCCCCCTCCATTTTCCACAGGCAGCTGGCAAATGGTTTATCTAAATTTTCTCGACCCGAATGTCTGGTCCAGTACGTAGCCGACCTGTTACTGCAGACAGACACAAAGGCAGAGCACATCTCGCTTCTGTCAGAAATCCTAGGGCTCCTGCAGCAGATTGGATGCAAAGTTAAGCCCAAAAAGGCCCAGATTTTGGAAGACAAAGTGGTATATTTGGGAACAATTATCACGACGGTAAACGCGAGATCGAGCATAAAAGGATTGATTCGATTGTCAAATTACCCCTTCCCCAGAATATCTCAGCCCTCCGATCATTTTTAGGACTGGTTAGCTACTGCCGAAACCACATAGACGGTTTTGTCACCAAAGCAGCGCCCCTCTCCGACCTCCTAAAGAAGAAAGCTCCTTGGGAATGGCTTCCACAGCATCCGGATGCCGTGGATGCTTTAAAACGCGCACTCATCGCAGCCCCCGCACTATAGGTTCCAGACCCACTTTCCCCCTACACTATAGAGGTAGCTAGCACAGATCGCACCCTTTCGGCCGTGCTCCTTCAGGAACGGCATGAACAGTTAAGACCCGTGGCATACGCCTCAAGAGTTTTAGATCCTGTGGAGCAGGGATTTTCTGCCTATGAAAGGCACCTGCTCGCAGTCTTCTGGGCAGTTCAATATTTTTCATATATAACCGGACTTAACCCCATCACAATCCTCACGGAACACACCCCCACACAACTTTTATTTGACGGACGACTAAAGGACGGTACAGTAAGCCAGATCCGAGCAGCCAGATGGACTGCTCTTTTGCAGGGACGGGACATCAGTGTTAAAAGGACTAAAACCCACAATTTCCTAGCCGACAACCTCCAGTACCCAGGCACCCACCATGAATGTGAGATTATCTCACCACACCATAACACAGGCCCCTTCATCACTAAAACACCTCCCAAGAAGATAGGTTGTTCACCCCAGAGACTCCATCCCACAGACATGTGCGCACCGCTGAGAATATATGTGGACGGTTCTTCCACTATATTAGATGGGAAACGCATAACAGGAATTGGAATTTATGTAGAGGACGCGCAGGGACGCGCTCTAGAGGAAATCTCATTAAAGCTACCAGGACATTTAGGCTCGCAGGCAGCAGAACTGGCAGCAATTGCGTACATTGTAGATCACCCCGATTTGTTCCCCAGCCCAGCAGACATATACTCGGACAGCCTCTATGCCTGCAGCAGCCTAACAGTATTCCTACCCCTGTGAGAAGCAAGAGGATTTGTTTCCGCAGACGGGAAACCCACCCATCAGCCCCATTACTCCAACATATTTTAGAACAAGCAAAAGACAGGACGTATGGGATCATAAAAGTTTGCAGTCACTACCGTTCTTCCCCACCTGGAAATGTAAAAGCTGACGCACTAGCTAAAGCAGGTTCCAGGCATGGTTATTTTTGGAACCCCCCCCGAAAGCGCCCCAGTGAACACAGTGCAGGTCTCACAGACCAATATCCAAGATTTAGTGCAGGCCCAGAAACAAGATGCAAACCTCAGGGAGATTTTAAAGGGAAACTTCCCAGCCCCGTACGATAAGTGTAGGAATTCTCTGACCACACATGATGGTGTGATCCTGAAAGATACTCTTTATGTGGTTCCTGAGCAGGACAGGAATCAACTCATTTGTCTGTTCCATGACAGTCATGGACACCAGGGCATTGAGCCCACTGTATCCCACCTCAGGCAACTCTGTTGGTGACCGAATTCAAAAGCAGATATCACCCACTATGTTGAGAATTGCGTTATCTGTGCCCAGAACAATCTGGACAGATATGCGAAAAAGGCTCAACTTAGCCACACCCACCCCGTTAATGGCCCCTGGACTAACCTCCAGATTGACTTTATAGGACCCTTACCCCTTGCAGAAATGGAAACAAATATGTGTTGGTGGTCATTGACACATTTACAAAATGGGTAGAGTCATTCCCATCACGAACTAATACTGCGAAGACCACAGCCAAAATTCTGACCCACCACATCTTTACAAGATGGGGACTCCCCCGCAGCATTGAATCCGACCAAGGCTCCCATTTTACGGGACGTATTATGAAAAATGTCCTAACTATATTTGGCATCACCCAAAAATTTCATATCGCGTACCACCCACAGTCAAGTGGTATTGTCGAGAGGATGAATCGGACCCTAAAAGCCACCCTCAGAAAGATGGTTCAACAGAACAACAGCACTTGGGACTCAGTCCTCCCATTTGCTCTCATGTTTTTACGGAACATTGTTTCCACATCCACAGGTTACACCCCCCACACTCTCATGACCGGATGCTCCATGAAAGGCACAGAATTTTTATTAGGACTTGACTTGACCAGCCCCGAAGTGACGGCCCTCACCCACAAGAACGCAGTAAGACAGCTTGTTGAGAATGTCAAAACAGCTCAGCTAGCAGCCGCAGTAAAACTAGGCACCAGAAAGTAACAGAGCAAGGCCTGTTTCGACAAGACAGTGCATGCGACTGAGTTTGCAGTAGGGCAGCAGGTTATGCTATCCCTTTACAACCCCAGCACATTCCTGTCACCCAAGTATTCAGGTCCATACGCCATTTCGGACAAAGTAAGCCCCTCCGTGTATAAAATAAAGTACCCCAACGGAAATACTGCGTGGTTTCATATTAACCAGCTCAAGGCATATGGCTCGCAGTCCAACCACGCACACCACGTCATGCTCACCACAGCAGACGACCATGCCCCGCCCACAGGAAACGCATTCCTACCCTCCCCCAGCATGTCCAGCCCATCCACGGACTCGACCTCGACTCCGCCCCCTAACTCTAGACTCCGCCCTGGAACGCCCGCAAGCAGCAGCAGCGACAGTGACAGTGACACAGACGATAACCACAGCACACCTCCCTACCGTCCCCCTGCAACAGGCCCCACACCCAGCGAATCTCAACACAATTCGAGTGATCCCTTCCTGATCACATTCTTTAATACACCACCCCCAGAACCACCGCCCTCCGATGCCAACTCCGACTCCATTACCACAGAACTAGACACAAGTATTTGACACCGTGTCAATTCGTACAGGCTCGTCCGGAATGATGAGATGGACCCCAAATCACATCACGCAGCTTTGGCAACCCTTATCCATACAAGAGTATGGCATCCGGGAGAAGAGGATGACATTGATTCTGATTCCCAACACGAGAATCCCTTTGCGACCCTATTCGCTACAGATAACTGAGGTGTCCAGATGATGTTTTAAAAAGTAATCGCTCAAGAGAGAAACGGTGTCCTTTCTCATGGAACTTGCACGATATTCGTTGCATGTTTGTTTGTTTGTGTTTGTCAAATGTTCTTTGTTTGAATTTAAACAGCCTTCCACAGCCCCACGCCAAATTTGTCCGCAGATACCTATGAGAACTTGACGGCATGCTTCTCAGCAGAAACCACTGAGAGCTTGCCAGAACGCAGTTCATAATTGCTCTTCTGATTTGCCAGCAGGCTTATCAGCCGAACCCGCTGAGACCTTGCCAGAATCCAGTTCGTAACTGCTCTTCCGATTCGACGGTAGAGGCATTACTGCAACCCCCACGATGACTACATTCTTGCCCGTTCTTGTCGGTTACTCAGAGAGTGGAGAAACGGCAGTGGTTCCCGCCCTGTCTGAGGACCACCCCTCTGGTCAGCCAAGCTCGGGTACGGCACAGCCCGCCCTACCCGGGGATTCCATCCAACTCTTACCCGCCGCGGCCCATACGCACCTCATTTTGGCTCTTTTGTTTCAAAAGTTTATGTTTTGTTTTAAGGTAACCCTTCGGTTGCTTCCCCTCATGTAATTTACATCCTCAAACATTTGGATGGTAAATTGCACAGGCTGCGAGATGGCTCGCACTGTTTCAGTATTTTTAAGTATGTCTGGTTCTGAAATTTGGTTAAAAAAAATATAAAAAATGAGGGAGTCACAGATAGTGACCAATTATAAAGGGTAATTGGCACTAAAGGACAGACAGACTAATACACGAGATGTTAAGCAAGATAATAACAGAAATTATGCTTGTATCCACAGAATTCCAGAAGCTCCAGGACAAGAAAAGAAGGAAAGAGAGAAGAGAAGAGAAGAGAAAGATGAAGTTGACCTCCATCTTTCTGTACTGGACACTATGTATTTGGTTGTGCGCAAACGCGAACCCCCTCACCCCCACCCCCAGGCCGTCAATGATTCACTCCGCCATAGTACACAGAGCCCAGTAACAACCAACAGTACCCCGACATGGTGTGATAAGTTTATCACATGGTATTCCCTCTCGTATGTTGTCAAAGCACTTCTAGCATTGGCGATACTCTGCAGCATCGTGCAGACTATTCGCATGAAGAAATGGCGAAGGAGAGCCTACCGCTCTCGCACCCCGGTATACAGGATGAGATCCCCAATTTTCGGTTTCCACCAGGCCCCCGAACCCCTTGAGATGTAATAAAGAACTTTCGTTTTTGTTTGTGCGTCATCATTTGTAAATAAAGAGAGATGTTCATTTGTGACCAAAGGATTGTAAAACTCTGTGTTTGACTGCCAAACCAGAGGAAAATGTGAATGCTGCTATTTTTGTATTGTTAGGAAGCTAGTATGTTTGGATGATTTAAGTGAGAGTAGTTTATTGAGGATAGTTAGAGGTTCCATTTTTTGTGTTGTAATGCATGTCCCTGTTATGACATAGCACCCCTCAGAATTGTTAGTTGAAAATTTTTATTGCATAGTTATGGTCAGTGTAGAGGCCAAGGAAGAGTGCTCGCTGGGTCAGGGAATGAAGACAATGAACGCAGTAATGTGATCCTTCACGCTTCGCGTTTAGGATCACAAGGAGGGAGTGTAGCCACCTGGGGTGGCCACTTCCCGATTCCAAAATGGATGCCCGCAAAGAATACAGGGAAAAATGGTTAGGCACAGGAAAACAGCAGGTGCAAGGTTTCCTGTGTATTAAGACTTGCAAAAAACCCAGACAGAACCGAAACCAGCAACCATCTATATATTAATGAGCAATCCCCCAGGAACAATTAGATACATTGAAACAATCGGGACCAAACCAGACTCCCCGGTGCCAAAGGGAGCCAGGACAAAGGAAGGCCAATGGACACATAGGAACCGCCCAGCGATCAGGGAACAGCTCCAGTATTGGAGAAATCTATCCAAACGATTGGGACTTGGTCCAATTGATTGAGACCAGGTCTGGGGTCCGCCCAAAAGGGCGCAAAACCCCTGGGTACTATAAAACAGAGTCCCCAAGTTCAGTTCGATCTTGTTGGCAGGGTCTCTCAGCAGCTCGAAACAGCTCTTGACCGTGACTCTCAACAAGGAGAGACCTGCCTAGCAGCTGCACCAACCAAGTAAGTCTCCAGTCAATGCACGCTATGAGATAGGCGCTCCTAGCTACTAGTCCATACCAGCTTTGAAGCCTGCAGCCTCAGAATTGAATGAAAGGCCATTGTTCCTCTGACCTGGTGGGCCATTTCCAAAGCTAAGTATAGGCCTTTTAGTGTTAGAGATAGTCTAGTAAGTAGAGTTTTATGCATGAATAATGATTGACTGTGTATAATAAATGTGTTTTGATTTGAAACTTACTAACTGATGTATTGAGTTATTGATCAGCACTTGGCTTTGAACCTCGTGGTGGTATCAGAAAGATACCTGGCGACTCTAGAGCAAAGGTTATTAAAACAGAGCAATTAAGTGTAAAACACAATTAGCAACACTCTGCCTCAGAGGTATTTCACCGCATAATGGAACAGATGATGGAGGGCATCGAGGGGGTGCGAGTGTACGTCGACGATGTCATAATCTGATCCACAACTCCTCAAGAACACATCGATTGCCTGATGCTAGTATTCCACAGGATCTACGAGCATGGCCTCCAACTCAACAGACCCAAATGCTCGTTTGGTCAATCAGAAATCAAATTCCTTGGCGACCACATCTCGCAGCAAGACGTGCAGCCGGATGCTGACAAGGTTTCGCTGATCAACGCCATGAAGACCCCGGAGGACAAGAAGGCGGTCCTCCGCTTTCTAGGGATGGTCAACTTCCTTGGGAAGTTCATTCCCAACATGGTGTCCCACACCACAGCCCTCCGCACATTCTCGTCAGAAAGCCGATGGATTTCCAGTGGCTGCCCGTTCATGAGAAAGAATGGCGCGAGCTGAGGGCAAAACTCACCAAGCCCTGGTGCTGGCGTTTTTCTACCCTGCCAAGGAGACAAAATTAGCCACTGACGCGAGCCAGCACAGTATTGATGCGGTGCTCCTCCAATGGGATGACTCCTCCTCCTGGGCCCCAGTTGCAGATGCCTCTAGAGCCATGATGCCCACTGAGCAAGGGTACGCTCAGATTGAGAAGGAATGCCTGGGCCTCCTAACAGGAATCGACAAGTTCCACAACTATGTATATGGCCTCCCTAAGTTCACAGTTGAGACGGACCACAGGCCATTGGCTCACATCATCCAAAAAGACCTCAATAACATGACGCCACGGTTACAAAGCATCCTCCTCAAGCTACACCGCTACGATTTCGACCTGGTTTACACCCCGGGCAAAGAGCTCATTGTTGCAGATGCACTTTCCAGGTCTATCACCACACCGTGTGAGCAGACTGACATTGTATGTCAAATAGACGCGCAGGTGCAATTCTGTGCCTCCAACTTTCCGGCCTCTGATGAGAGGGTCATTCAAATTCGTGAGGAAACGGCCAAGGATCCTCTGCTCCAGCAGGTGATGCAGCACCTTACGAATGGCTGGCAGAAGGGACAGAGTCCCCAGTTTTACAATGTCAAGGACGATCTGACGGTGGTAGACGGCATCCTCATGAAGCTTAACAGAATTGTGAACCCGCAGACCATTCGAGCTATAGTGCTCGGCCTAATCCACGAGGGTCACCTGGCGGTCGAGAAATATCGACGTAGAGCTCGGGAGGCAGTCTACTGGCCGGGCATCAGCTAGGACGTTGCCGACACGGTCCTCAATTTCCCTACGTGTCAAAAATCTCAACTGGCTCAACCTAAAGGACGCTGCAGCAACATGAGATAGTGACTTCCCCATGGTCCAAAGTGTGTGTCGACCTGTTCCATGCCAAGGGGCGTGACTATGTCCTCCTGGTCGACTACTTTTCCAATTACCCCAAAGTGGTCAGACTGTCTGACCTCACGTCGGCGGCGGTGATCAAGGCATGCAAGGAAACTTTTGCCAAGCATGGGATACCACTCACGGTGATGAGTGACAACGGCCCCTGTTTTTACAGCCAGGAGTGGTCTGATTTTGCCCGGCTATACAATTTTCGGCACGTCACATCCAGCCCCCACTACCCACAGTCAAATGGGAAGGCTGAAAAAGGGGCCCACATCGTCAAAAGATTATTATGTAAGGCTGCAGACTCAGGCTCCGATTTCAACCTGGCGCTGTTGGCATACAGAGCTGTCCACTGGGTTGTCTCCAGTGCAGCTTCCCATGAACCGCACTCTGCGAAAAATGGTTCCAGCCATCCACATTCGAGACCTTGACAACTTCCTGGTCATACAGAAGGGGCAGCAGTCTCGGGCCCAACATAAATCAGCATACGACGCTCATGCCACGGATCTCCCCGAGCTGGTCCCAGCTGATCGAGTTCGTGTACAGTTGCCTGACGGCGGCTGGTCAGCCACAGCTGTGGTGGTCAAGCAAGTGGCCCCGAGATCGTTCCTCGTTCACATGGCTGATGGCTTTTTCCTACGACGCAACAGGTGGGCACTGGGCAGACTTCCACGCCCGCCACCCGACTGTGATGTCCCACCTCACACAATGCTTCCTCCGGACCCGTCCTACCTCGAGGCCAATGATCAACCAGCAATCCTGCTGACCTCTGCGACCACCGCATTGGCGGCAGTCCTGCCCATCCAAGTGCAGGCGGCCACTGATCCGCCCTTGAGGTTGTCAACCAGAATTCGTCGTCCGCCACAGAGACTAAACTTATACACTGAATGTTGCATAACTTTGTTACCTCATCGTTTTGACATCTGTAAATATCGCCTTTTTCCTGCTTCATCTGCCCTATATCTGCACTAGCGACACTTTCCTATGTATATAAGTCAATTTTAGCATATTCTGTGTATAGTCACGTACATGTACACATCTTCACGCACACGCACTTCAATATTTATTACCTGAACACAAACTTCACAAAAAAAAGGGGGGAGATGTTATAATATACATGCATGCATATAATGGAGTGCAGACAGGCAGTGATTGACACACAGGATGACCAGTAAGCACACAGAACACAGCAGCCAATCACCAGGCAGGACACGGCCACTAAAAAGCCAGAGGGCACCAGTTTTCCCGCTCTCTCGGGATCCAGCCTCTGAGACAGTCAGAGCTCGTAAGCATTAGTCAGGGCAAACACCATGTGGTAGTCAGTTAGTCTGGTCAGGCTAGCCTCAGGTCTCCAGTCAAGTCAGCATAGTGTCAACCCACAGTTAAACATGTAAACTAGTTAGATGTTAAATAAAATCGTGTTGCATCTCATCAAGTGTTGGAAGTCTGTCTCTCGCTACACTGCATCAAACCCAGTCCACATAGGCCCAGCCTACCCAACACATCAGTGAGCACCACACCACTGATGGTGCACATCAGGTAGAGCAGCACGATGGCACAGTGGATTAGCCCTGCAGCCTCACGGTGCCGATGTCCCAGGTTCGATCCCGGCTCTGGGTCACTGTCCGTGTGAAGTTTGCACATTATCCCCATGTTTGCGTGGGTTTCACCCCCACATCCCAAAGATGTGCAGGCTCGGTGGATTGGCCACGCTAAATTGCCCCTTAATTGGAAAAAATTAATTAGGTACACTAAATTAATGAAAAAAAATGAAGTACATCAGGTGGAGGCAGGAACCCCCAGCTGAGACAGCAGTCGGAGGTTTGCTGGATCCCAGGACCCAGCTGGGTCCCAGACGGATACTGAGCCTGTGGAACAGGGTTCCCCAGAGCTGATGGAGATGAAGGCCCAGACATTCAGAAGGTGATATCAGCGTTACTCCAGCAGATCCATAGCCACTTGGAGGAGTCCCAGAAACTCTGGGCGAAGGAGAAGGCACCAGCAATGAGTGGCACCGAGGCCAACACTACTGAGGTGGCGATCGCAGTAGAGAGCCTGGCATACGACCTCGGTATCATGAGTGAAGGCGTCCAAGGCGCCGCAGAGTCAGTGACGGCCATGGCTGAGGGTATCAGCTGAATGTCCAACCCGCTGGGGGATGTCACCCAGTACCAGGCCGACCTTGATGGAGTTCTACGGGACATGTCCCACTCTCAGATGGGCATGAGTGAGGAGCTGCGGAACTTGTCCCAATCGTAGGTGGGCATGACTGAGGCACTGCAGAGCATGGCCTGGGTCACTGAGGAGCATCACTGATGGTGCGGACTATGGAGAACCACCAGGATTGGCAGAGCCAGATGAGGAAGGGGCAGTTTGAGTTCGAACCAGCTGCAACTCCATCCGAAGGTGAATCCCAGGGCTCTATGGACACTGACCGGGAGGTAGGGGCGCTGAGTGCCAACCCTAGCCTGTCCCATGGGGGAGCAAGGGTGGCCACCAGTACTCCTGCGTTCCACCCCTTTGATGAGGCTGTACCTCTGAACAGGGCGGCCCTGCTATGCATTTTCCGCCGACAGGTGAGACGGGGCCCTCCAGCCCCAGAGCCCCCAGAAGACGCCTGCCAGGGTAATTGAAGGCCACGGGATAAGATAAGCAGCTGGCTGCCCTCACCTCAGATGTGCATCCTGGGGCAACACCAAGACGTAGTGGTAGAGCTAGGAAGGCCAACCATGTTGACCATCACTGAGGGCACCGGGGTAGGGGAAGGGGTTGGGTAGGGCGTGAGGAAGTGATGGGGTTGGGAGCCTGGGGGGGTTGGAAGGGCGGTACTATCGAGGATGGATGCTGTACAGTACATTAAACAATTCTTTGCAGAAACATTATTCTTCCGGTATTTCTCTAGAATCCAAGGATTTTTGGAAAATTACAGCCAATGCATCCATTACCTCTGTAGTTATTTCTTTTAGGATCCTAGGATGCAAGCCATCAAGGCCAGGGGACTTACCTGCCTTAGCCCCATGAGTTTGTCTAATATTACTTCTCCAATGATGGTGATAGTATTTAACTATACCCCTGTATTCTTTACGATTAATGGGATGTTCAAAGTACCTTCCATCAGAACGACTGATGTAAAATATCTGTTTAACTCCTCTGCGATTTTCTTGTTCCCCATAACTATCGTCCCAGATTTATTTCCTAAGGGGCCTATTGATGCACGATCAATCAATACTGGCAGGCAGGTTCTACTCATACTAGAGTATAAGGTACATCCAACCTAGGCACCGCGATACCCCTAATATAGCCTACCACACTGATGTTCACTTTGACTTCTCTCTTCCTTTTCATATATTTAAGGAAGCTCTTGTCAGTTTTTATATTCCTTCATAGTTTGTCCTTATGGCTTGTTTTCTCTCTCTTTATTAGCTTGCAGGATTTTGGATTTTCTGGATTGCTCTTTTGTGAAGACAGATGCAAAGTATTCAATAGGAGCTGTACCCGCACCCCTACTTGCATACAGAGGTTACCATTTTGGTCTTTTAAGGGCTTTACTCTTTCCTTAGTTATCCTCTTGCTCTTAATTTATTGAGAAAACATCATTGGGTTCTTCTTGATTTTGCCTGCCAATATTCTTTCATGCCCTCTCTTTGCTGTCCTATTTCAAACCCTACACTTTCTATTTATGCCTCCTCGGCTTTCTATAGTATTGAGTTCTTGGTGTTTGACATAAACTTTTCTTTTCTGTCTCAACTTGCTTGTAAGTTTCTTGACATCCTGGGGCTCTAGATTAGGCCACCCCACCCTTTTTCTTAATGGAAACACGCTGAACCCCTTGAATCTTCCCTTTAAATGCCTACTATTGCTCTGATGTGGAGATGCCGGCGTTGGATTGGGGTGAGCACAGTAAGACGTTTTACGACACCAGGTTAAAGTCCAACAGGTTTGTTTCAAATCACTAGCTTTCGGAGCGCAGCTCCTTCCTCAGGTGAATTCACCTGAGGAAGGAGCAGTGCTCCAGAAGCTAGTGATTTGAAACAAACCTGTTGGACTTTAACCTGGTGTTGTAAGACATCTTACTGTACTATTGCTCTGACATTAATTTACCTTCAAGTAACTATTTCCACTTCACTTTTGCTAAATCACTCCTCAGTTGTGGAAAATTGATCTTGCCCCAAATTAGAACTTTGACTCCTGTTCTATCTGTGTTTTTTCCATAATTATGTTAAAACTAACTGGATTATGATCACTACCAGCAAAATGCTCTCCCAGTGTTACTCCTTCCACTTGCCATGCTTCATTTCCTGAAACTAAGTCTGGAATTGCTCCCTCTCTTGTTGGATGTACTCCATATTGACCAAAAAGGTTTCCCTGAATGTACCTTAGAAATTAAATTCCCTCCATTCCTTTCACTTTGAAACAATCCCAGTTAATATTGGGGCAGTTAAAATCCTCTATTATTTCTGCACTATTGTTTTTGCACTTTTCAGAGATTTGCCTCCTTCTTCTATCTCCCTTTCCTCTTCTATCTCCGTTGGACTGTTTGGGGTCTGTAATAAATTCCTAGGAGTGTGACTGCCCCTCTTTTGTTCCTGAACTCAATCACTATAGCCTCAATTGATGACCCTTCTAACATATCGTCCCTCTTCACAACTGTAATTGCATCTATGATCAAAGTTGCCACCCCCTCCATTTTTCTGCCCCTCATGTCTGTCAACCCTGTAACCAGGAATATTGAGCTCCCATTCCCAGCCTCTTCAAATTATGTTTCTGTGATCGCCGTGTTTGCTGCTCGAGGACAGTTTTACTATTTTACTCTGTGACATCACTGTGATCGCATTGGCAATATAACTACAAAACGTTTTTCTTAGAAATGTGTTGGCACAGGTTATTTGAAAGATAATTTAACTCATCGTATCTGCCACACCTCTGGGACACTTGAATTAAGAACACTTGATATTCTCAATTTTGTTTTCAGTGACTTGTTTAGCCCATCTTGGAGAAAACGTATCGAAGAGTGTTTCAGTGATTTGCTCATTTGGACATCATATCTTTTTTTAAAAAATAATTTTTATTGGAATTTTTTACAGAAAATATAAAAATATAACAACAAGTAATAATATGCAACAAACTGCCCCATAACACCCGCAACTCCCCCCAACCCGTAAGAACACATGTATCCCATCCCCCCCACCCCAACAAGAGAACTTAACCATAAATTAAAATTAAATAAATCAAATTGAAATAAAGAAACAAACATAGCCATCATCCCCCCCCCCCCCCCCCCGGGTTGCTGCTGCTATTGTCCCAGTACCCTATCGTTGAGCCAGAAAGTCGAGGAAAGGTTGCCACCGCCTAAAGAACCCTTGCACCGATCCTCTCAGGGCGAATTTGACCTTCTCTAGCTTAATGAAACCCGCCATGTCATTGATCCAGGTCTCCACGCTTGGGGGCCTCGCATCCTTCCATTGTAGCAAGATCCTCTGCCGGGCTACTAGGGAAGCAAAGGCCAGCACACCGGCCTCTTTCGCCTCCTGCACTCCCGGCTCTACCCCAACCCCAAAGATCGCAAGTCCCCATCCTGGCTTGACCCTGGATCCCACCACCCTTGACACCGTCCTCGCCACCCCCTTCCAGAACTCCTCCAGTGCCGGGCATGCCCAGAACATATGGGCATGGTTCGCTGGACTCCCCGAGCACCTGACACACCTATCTTCACCCCCAAAGAACCTACTCATCCTCGTCCCAGTCATGTGGGCCCTATGCAGCACCTTGAATTGAATGAGGCTAAGCCGCGCACACGAGGAGGAAGAATTAACCCTCTCCAGGGCATCAGCCCATGTCCCGTCTTCGATCTGTTCCCCCAGTTCCCCCTCCCACTTTATTTTCAGCTCCTCTACTGATGCCTCTTCCACCTCCTGCATAAGCTTGTTGATATCGGATATCTTCCCCTCCCCGACCCAGACCCCCGAAAGCACCCTGTCACTCACCCCCCTCGCGGGGAGCGCACAGAATCCCTCCACCTGCCGTCTAGCAAATGCCTTTACCTGCAGATACCTAAACATGTTTCCCGGGGGGAGCCCAAATTTCTCCTCCAACTCCCCCAGGCTCACAAACCTCCCGTCGATAAACAGGTCCCTCAGCTGTCTAATGCCCGCTCTGTACCACCCCTGAAAGCCCCCATCCATGTTCCCCGGGACGAACCTATGGTTCCCCCTTAACGGAGCCTCCATCGAGCCCCCCACTTCTCCCCTATGTCGCCTCCACTGCCCCCAAATCTTGAGGGTAGCCACCACCACCGGACTCATGGTATACCTCGTGGGAGGGAGCGGCCACGGCGCCGTTACCAGGGCCCCCAGGCTTGTATCCCCACAGGACACTCTCTCCATCCGTTTCCATGCTGCCTCCTCCTCCTCCATCACCCACTTGCGCACCATCGACACGTTGGCCGCCCAATAGTACCCCGAGATATTGGGCAACGCCAGCCCCCCCCCATCTCTACCCCGCTCCAAGAAGACCCTCTTCACCCTCGGGGTGCCAAGCACCCAAACAAATCCCATGATGCTGCTGGTTACCTTTTAAAAAAGGCCCTAGGGATAAAGATGGGCAAGCACCGGAAGAGGAACAAGAACCTCGGGAGAACTGTCATTTTGACGGATTGCACTCTGCCCGCCAACGACAGCGGCACCATGTCCCACCTTTTAAATTCCTCCTCCATCTGCTCCACTAGTCTGGTGAAGTTAAGCTTATGGAGAGTCCCCCAACTCCTGGCCACCTGCACCCCCAGGTACCTGAAACTCTTCACTGCCCTCCTAAAAGGGAGCCTCCCAATTCCCTCCTCTTGATCTCCCGGGTGCACTACAAATACCTCGCTCTTTCCTAAATTTAGCTTATAGCCCGAAAAGCCCCCAAATTCCGCTAACAGCTCCATCACCCCCGGCATTCCCCCCTCTGGGTCCGCCACATATAACAGCAGGTCGTCTGCATACAGCGATACCCGGTGTTCCTCCCCACCCCGCACCAGACCCCTCCATCTCCCTGACTCCCTCAACGCCAAAGCCAGCGGTTCAATCGCCAGTGCAAAGAGCAGGGGGGACAGGGGGCACCCCTGCCTGGTCCCACGATAGAGCCTAAAGTACTCCGATCTCCTTCCATTTGTGACTACACTCGCCATCGGAGCCGCGTAGAGCAGCCTCACCCATTTGATGAATTCTTCCCCAAATCCAAACCTCTCCAGCACCTCCCATAGGTACCCCCACTCAACTCTATCAAACGCTTTCTCTGCGTCCAGCGCCACCACTATCTCCGCCACCCCTCCACTGCCGGCATCATGATAACATTGAGCAGTCTCCGCACATTCGTGTTGAGCTGCCGCCCCTTGACAAATCCTGTCCGATCTTCGTGAATCACCTCTGGCCTGGTAGCCAGGATCTTCGCCAGCAACTTAGCGTCTACATTAAGGAGCGAGATAGGCCTGTACGATCCACACTGCAAGGGATCCTTATTCCGCTTTAGGATCAAAGAGATCAGTGCCTGCGACATCGTCGGGGGCAAAGCCCCCCCCCCCTCCCATGCCTCATTGAAGGTTCGAACCAGCAGGGGACCCACCAGGTCCGCATACTTTTTGTAAAATTCCGCCGGGAACCCGTCCGGCCCCGGGGCCTTACCTGACTGCATTTGTCCGATCCCCCTGACTAGCTCCTCCAGCTCTATCGGCGCCCCCAGCCCCTCTACCAGCCTCTCTTGAACCCTTGGGAAACATAGCCTGTTCATGAAGCTCTCCATCCCCCCTCTCCCCATCGGAGGTTCCGACCGGTACAGTTCCTCGTAAAAGCCCCTAAAGACCCCGTTTACTTCTGTCCCCTTCTGCACTACATTTCCACCCCCATCCTTCACTCCACCAATTTCCCTAGCTGCATCTCGCCTGCGGAGCTGATGCGCCAACATCCTGCTCGCCTTCTCTCCATACTCATATACCGCGCCCTGCGCCCTCCTCCACTGTGTCTCCGCCTTTCTGGTGGTCAACAAGTCAAATTTGGCCTGCAAACTGCGCCGTTCTCCCAGCAACCCTTCCTCCGGTGCCTCCGCATATCTCCTGTCCATATCCAGGAGCTCCCCCACCAGTCTCTCCCTCTCCTTCCTTTCCCTCCTTTCCCTATGGGCCCGGATGGAGATCAGCTCCCCCCGGATCACTGCTTTCAGAGCCTCCCAGACCATCCCCACCTGGACCTCCCCCATATCATTGGTATCCAGATATCCCTCAATGCTTCTCCGAACCCTCTTACACACCTCCTCCTCCGCCAGCATCTCCACATCCAGGCGCCAGAGCGGACGCTGGTCCCGCGCCTCTCCCATCTCCAGATTGACCCAGTGCGGAGCATGGTCTGAAATCGCTATGGCCGAATACTCGGCATCCTGCACCCTCGGGATCAATCCCCTGCTCAGGACAAAAAACTCTATCCGGGAATAAACCCTATGGACATGAGAGAAAAAGGAATATTCCCGCGCTCTCGGTCTCCCAAACCTCCAGGGATCCACCCCTCCCATCTGGTCCATGAATCCCCTCAGTACTTTGGCCGCCGCCGGTCTCCTACCCGTCCTTGAACTGGACCGGTCCAGTGTGGGATCCAGCACTGTGTTAAAATCTCCCCCCATGATCAGGCCCCCTGCCTCCAGGTCCGGGATGCGGCCCAACAATCGCCTCATAAAGCCAGCATCATCCCAATTCGGGGCATATACGGTCACCAGCACCACCTTCTCTCCCTGCAGCCTACCCTTCACCATAATATATCTGCCCTCCTTGTCCGACACCACCTCGAACGCCACCCTCTTCCCCACCAGAATCGCCACCCCCGGTTCTTCGCGTCCAATCCTGAGTGATGAACCTGCCCCACCCACCCCTTCCTCAGACGAACCTGGTCTGCCACCTTCAGGTGGGTCTCCTGGAGCATAGCCACGTCCGCCTTCAGCCCCTTCAGATGAGAAAATACCCTGGTTCTCTTAACCGGCCTGTTCAGCCCCCTCACGTTCCAGGTAATCAGCCGGATCAGAGGGCAACCCGCCCCCTTCCCCCGCCGACTAGCCATAGCTTATCAGATGTTCGCCCCAGGCCAGCACACCCCACCCGACCCATTCCCCATGGCGATAACGCCTCTCCTCTTCCCCCCCCCGGCCCTCACCGGCTCCTTCCTGGTCATTCCAGCAGCAACCCAGTATCCCCCCCCCCTCCCCAGGCTAGGACCCCTCCTAGCCGCGACGCACCCTCCATGGTACTTCCGTGAGTCAGCTGACTTCTGCTGACCCCGGCAGCTCCCGCCAAAACCTATCCCCTCCCGGCATGGGATCATCCCCCTCTTGCCACACCTCCTTGGCACCGTTTCAGCGCGGGAAAGAAGACCAGTAGAGGCCCCGTCCCCACGGCCAGCTCCACCCCCCCGCCCCGCAGCGCGGGAAACCAGAGGAAAGCCTGCGCTTTCACACTGCCACACCCCACCCTTCTGACGCAGTTCCCCAAAATCCAGTTTCACCTCAATCCCCAGCCCCGTACAGAAGAGAACATATAAAACACAAACCCCCAACATTCCCCACATACCCCACACCCATACCCAACAAACAGACCCACCCGGAAACAGAGCAAAAAGAAAACCAGCATACATAACACACATGTCGAAGTTAAAAAAGTTGAAACAAAACAGCAACAGCGAAAACAGCAATGGCCATAGTGTGTCCCTAGACCCTAGTTCGAGTCCAGCTTCTCCGCCTGTACAAAGGCCCACGCCTCCTCCGGGGACTCGAAGTAGTGGTGCCGGTCCTTGTATGTCACCCACAGGCGCGCAGGCTGCAACATTCCAAACCTGACCTGCTTGGCATGAAGCACCGCCTTCGTCCGGTTGACCCGGCTTAGCCACCTCCGCACTTCAGTCCTGGTAGATCCTCACTACCGAATTCTCCCAATAAATAAATAAATACTCATTTTTGATATAAAGCATAGCCTAATAACAGATGTTGAGCAAAAATAAGGGAACAAGAGGTGGTATGGGAAATAAAATAGGCTGGTGAACAGAAAATATTTTCCCAACATTTATTTGAAGGTAATCATTAACGACTTTGATTAAATTTCATCCCTGCACAGAAAGCAAATCTTTGAGAAAAACGTCACTATAAGAAATATTCAAACTATTCCAATGGGCAAAACCAAAATCTCCATAGCTCAATTTTAGTTTCCTATTTCAAATGGTACAATAAATTAGGTTACAATGGCTAGTTGTTGTGTGAAGGCAGTAGAGGCCGACGCACAATGAGTGAACTGCCTTCCTTCTATGACAAATTGTACATGGGGTGTCCCAGCTGTCAGTAACCTCCCTTGCTGATGTGTGCAATGGGTCCATCAGCAAATGGCTGCCATTATAGCATTATAGCTCAGCCACTGCATGTCTTGATAACCCATCTTTAGCTCAAGACTTTTAAATCCCACGAATGGTCTGTAATTATGATGACTTCGAAAATAACCACTTCAAAATCCTGTTTCACAGCGAGAAAAAAAGATAAATAGTGGAGGAGCGGATAAGTGATGGGTTTCAAATGGCCAGGATGTGCACGAAAAGTCTGATTACAGTTTGTCAATCTCCTATGGAGTTACTAATGCCAAGCTTTAGCAGGATAGGCGCATTATACCATGGTCCACCCAATGTATTATTCTGCTACTTAGGGATAACTATGTGTAAATAGTGTTTTCCCTGAAGGTCATAGGTTTTAGCTGCTGTACGTCGTGAGGTCAATGAACAGTTGAATGCTCAGAATAACATTTTGATCAATTAGAAAATATTTCTTGTTGCTGGGAAATCTTCCCCATAGATTAGCAACTGCTTGTAAATTCCTGGCTTCACTGGGTCAGAAGAAATGAACAAGGAATTTCTATTTTGTTCCTCTTTTTACATTTTTTTATCCAATTAAGGGGCAATTTAGCGTGGTCAATCCACAGACCTTGCACATTTTTGTGTTGTGGGGGTGAGACACACGCAGACAGGGGGTGGGATGTGCAAACTCCACATGGATAGTGACCCTAGCCAGGATTGAACCCGGGTCCTCAGCGTCGTGAGGCAGCAGTGCTAACCGCTATGCCACTGTGCCACCCTATTTGGTTCCTCTTTTGATATCTTTTTGTGTGTGACAGATATTTGCATGAATTAATATACAGGTTTCAAAAGCTTTGTATAATTGTACAGGAATGTGCCTTTGAAGAATTGCTGGCTCGGACAGCATTTATTATCCATCCTTAATTGCCTTTGAAGAGGTGGTGGTGAGTTGCCTTCTTGAACCGCTGCAGTCTACATGTTGTAGGTACACCCACTGTGCTTTGAGGGAGGGAGTTCCAAGATTTTGACCGAGCAACACTGAAGGAACAACGAGATATTTCCAAGTCCAGATGGTGTGTGGCTTTGAAGGGAAATTCTAGGTGGTGGTGTTACCATGCCTTAGCTACCTTTGTTTTTCTCAGTGAGAGTGGCCACAGGTATGGAAAGTGCTGTTGAAAAAGACTTGGTGAGTTGCTGCAGTGCAACTTGTAGATGGTACACACTACTGCCACTGTTCATAAGTGGTGGAGGGAATAAATATTGAAGGTGGTGGATGGGGTGCCAATCAAGTGGGGCTTCTTTGTCCTAAAAGGTGTAGAGCTTCTTAAGTGTTGTTGGAGCTGCATTCATCCAGGCAAGGGAAGAGTATTCCAATACACTCCTGACTTGTGGCCTGCAGATGGTGGACAGGCTTTGGGGAGACAGGATGTGAGTTACTCATCACAGGCTTTCTAGAATCTGATCTGCTCTTGTAGCATAGCAGTATTTATATGGCTAGTCCAGTTCAGTTTCTGGTCAGTGGTAACCCCCAGGATGATAACAGTGGGGGATTCAGCGATGGTATTGCCATCAAATATCAAGGGGATATGAACCATGGAATTCCTACAATGCAGAAAGAGGCCATTTGGCCCATCGAGTTTGCACTGACCCTCTGAAAGAGCACCATAACTGGGACCACTCCTAACTAGGCCTAACCCCATAACCCCACCTACCCTGCACATTCCTGGACACTAAGGGGGCAATTTAGCATGGCCAATCCACCTAATCTGCATATCTTTGGGCTGTGGGAGGAAACTGGATCACCCAGAGGAAATCCACACAGGGGAGAATCTGCAAACGCCACACAGTCACCCCAGGTCGGAATTGAACTGGGTCCTGGCACTGTGAGGCAGCAGTGCTAACCACTATGCCACTGTGTCACCCTGGTTGGTATGGTCAATTCTTTCTTGTTGGAGATGGTCACTGCTTGGCACTTGTGCAGCATGAATGTTACATGCCACCTACTCCAAGCCTGAACATTGCCCACGTCTTGCTGAATTTGGACATGGATTGCTCCAGTGTCTGAGGAGTCACAGTTGGTGCTGAATATTGCAATCATCAGTGAACATCCCCACTTGTGACCTTATGATGGGTGGGGGGGGGGGGGGGGGGGGGGGGGGGGGGGAGGTTGGTGGTGCCGTTGATGAAGTAGCTAAAGATGGTTGGCCCTGAGGCTCTTGCAGTAATGTCCCAGGACTGAGCTGATTGACCTCCTTCAACCACAACCGTATTCCTTTGTATTATTCCAATCACAGATAAGGTGATGAATTTCCAACGCTGATTCCCTGACTAGGCTGCTTGATGCCCCACTCAGTCAAATGGTGCCTTGATGTCAAGGCTCCAAACCTTTGGAGCTAATGTTGTAGAGTTGGAGGGGCGGGGGGTTGTTGTTTGGTGCTGGCAGCAGCAGATGTTTGTGCTGAAACTAGAATGAAAGCTATGAATAAGTAAACACTTCAGGTCCAGGTAGAATTAGCAGCAGGCACTGAGCAAATTGGCAGTCTGTTTTCACTCTGCCCGATATTCGCATGTTTTGGAGTTATTCAAACAAATATCAGGTGGTGTGTAACCCACAGTGCTATTACGAAGGGAGTTTCTCGGTTTTGAAACTGTGACAGTGAAGGAACTGTGATATATTTCCAAGTCAGAATGGTGTGTAATGAGGTGGAGAACTTGGTGGTGTTCCCTTGCATTTGATGCCTTTGTCCTTCGAGGTGGTAGAGGTGCAGTTGCTTCAGCCTCACACACGCCGGGACCTGGAAGGAAAGTGTGTGGGGGCGGTCCTGGGGGCGGTCCTGGGGGCGGGGGGGGGGGGGCTACTGTGGCTTGGCCCGTTATCCGGGCCTGCCGATTGGCAGGCGGGCTGGTTCTGTGGGGCCTACTTTACTTCACGCTGGGCCCCTGCAGGGCTCCGACATATTGCCCGGGGGCTGGCGCGGAGAAGGGAATCCCTACGGATGCGCGGAAATACGCCGGCTGTTCCGCGCATGCGCGAGATCACGCTGGCCGTTTCACGCATGCGTGGACTCATGTGGGACGTTCCCCACCAGCTGGTGCTGCAGGGACAACTCTGGCGGCAACCTAGCCCCCTAGAAAGGTGAGAATCCCTCACTTTCGGGGGCCGTTGACACTGGAGTCTTTGGCGCCGGTATTCCTGCTGGCGTGCGGACATAGACCCATTTTTAGAGAATCCCGCCCAAGGTCTCTGCTCACAAAAGAATTGGACAATGCCAGCCCTGCAAAGTCAAAAAAGATGTGAGTGACAAATTCCAGGGAGTACTATGTCGAGCCATGTACATTCATTATCGAGACAATTTCTTTATGTATCCCTTAATAATCACATATCTACTCCGTTTATCCTTCACACAATTCTTCACTTTGCAGGGAACATTTTTGTTGGCCAAAATTGGTATTCCCCTGCTACTTGTCGAGGATGAGCCAAAAAAGACCTGCCCCAACCATTCCTGCCTTAACTTCAAGTACTCCTTGTCATTTAAATGACTCTCCTGTAACAAGGCTATGTCCACTTTCTCCTTCTTAAGAAACGACAGGATGGCCGAAATTCTCGGCAGCGCACCCCTGCTTACGAGTTTCCTGATGGCAAAGGGTGGCTACAATGGGAAAGCCCATTGACAAGTGGAGTGTAGAATTCCGCCGCCAGTGAATGGCACATTGCTGAGAAACCACCGGCTAGCGGACCGGAAAATCCTGCCCAGGATCTTTTTCCTTTTGATAACACGATGAATTGCCTGTACATTCCATGAGCATAGATCGAAAATGTAACAGCAAAATAAAAGAAAGGGAAATCAATGAAATAAACAGGAAGGACCCTGACATCGTTTTGAAAGAGGCAAGGATTGTTAATGGTTAATTTCCGCAGGTGATGCAAAGGCAAATAACAAAGCCAGTGTCAATAAAGGAGTAATCATTAGCTTGTGTCTTTGCAAATTTAGTTCTCTGCTTTCCTTATAGTCTCTATTCATCATCTCTAGGTCGTCCTTCTCTGACTGTGAGGCTGGTAAATGGGCAAGGAAGGTATGAAGGTCGAATGGAGGTGCTCCATACTGGACAATGGAGAACAATCTGTGATGACAAGTGGGATTTCCAAGATACAAAAGTATTTTGCAAAATGCTTGGATACCAAGATACATCTGCTATCCATTCTAATTCTAAATTTGGAACAGATAAATATCAGGAATAATGGTTCCTGTGCTTCTGTTTCATGAAAATTGACACCGGTCATTCTGCTACTTTTCCCCATTTCCCTTTCCCGTCAATCCTAACTTCACCCCAAGCATTCTCCAAACCTGAAATTGCATTTTTGTCAAGTTCTGTTGCTATTTAACCTCATGCTGTTTCTAATAATAATAAAAATAATAATCTTCATTAGTGTCACAAGTAAGCTTACTGTTATGAAGTTACTGTGAAAAGCCCCTAGTTGCCACACTCCAGCACCTGTTCGGGTACATTGAGGGAGAATTCAGAATGTCAAATTCACCTTACAGCACGTCTTTCGGGTCTTGTGGGAGGAAACTGGAGCACCCGGAGGAAACCCATGCAGACAAGGGGAGAACATGCAGACTTCGCACAGACAGTGGCCCAAGCTGGGAATCGAACCTGGGTCCCTGGCACAGTGAAGCAACAGTGCTAATTTATTAAGAATCATCATGCCCTAATCTCTTGAGTTCATGTTCAGTAAACCCCTGATCATCCAATATCATCCAGGTCCCCCATCAGTTAATATTGTAAAATCAAGTCCTGATTCCCTACCTTTCAAAACCAGCGCTGTCAATCCCTTCCTCAAAAAGCACTTTGCTCCTCAAACTCATCTTTTACCCCCTTTGTCTTTGCAATTCAGTGCCCCCTTCTAACTTCTCTCTCCACTCCAAAGCCGGTGAACATGTTGTCACTTCCCAAATCGGTAACCTTCTCCACAATTGAAACCCCCCCCAAACAGACTTCCATCATTTCCACAAAAACAAAACAGCCATAACCAGTCACAAAAGCATCTTATGTGTTGTAGCCATGATACATTATTGATCCTTGACCTCACAAGCAGTCAGAGTTGATAACAGCAGCTTCTAGTACCTCATCTTTGTTGCTTAGATTAGTCAGACTTTGCTTGGTTCCACTCTTATCTATCAGATTGTAGCCAGCGTATATTTGTAATGGCTTTTCTTCATTCCCCCACAGTTGGCTGTGAAGTCTGCCAAAGATCTATTTATCATCTTCTACACTTCCACATCAAAATGCACTTTGGTGATATCTGTAGATCTGGGGTCAGCTTCCATATGTATCCTGATGGCAATCAGCTCTAATTTGCCATCTCTAACTCACCACTATCTCTCTCAATCCTGCCACTGGGTCTATATTTTCAGGCTGCATATTAGACCTCAAGCCTTGGATACTTTCCTCCAATATTATTATATCTTAAATATTCCAACATAGAGGTTATTGCCTTTAGTTCCTGTCACAAACTGGGTCTGTTCCAGCAGTGGTCATTCCTTCAGGTGGAACCAGATCTTTTGAAACCTCAGAATCATATTTGACCCAAATGGAACTTTCAACTTCATAACGTTGCCCACCTCTACCCCTATCTTATCCCACCTAGCTTTGAAATTGTCATCTAGCTCCTTGTCACTGCCAGACCTGCCTACCCCAATGCAGTTCTGGATAGTCTCCCATTCTCAACTCACTGTAAATTTCAGCTCTAGCTTTGCTGTCTTATACCATCCCATATGAAGCCGCTTTCCTTGCTGAATTTAAAATTTTCATCCTGGTGTTCTCGGCTTCTGCTTGTCAATCATTGTAACCTCCTGTAACCTCCTCCACTCCACCACACTGAACTCCAAAGATTCCACAACTTTGGGCTTTTGATATTCCTGCTTCCCTTTGCTCCAACATTGGCTGCTGTTCCAATGTTCTGGAATTCTGTGATAAAACCCTCTCCTCGGCCCAGAATTTACAGTGCAGAAGGAGGCCATTCGGCCCATCGAGTCTCCATGGCTCTTGGAAAGAGCACACTACCCAAGCCTACACCCCACCCTATTCCCATAACCCAGTAACCCCACCCAATACGAAGGGCAATTTTGGACACTAAGGGCAATTTATCATGGCCGATCCACCTAACCTGCACATCTTTGGACTGTGGGAGGAAACCGGAGCACCCGGAGAAAACCCACGCACACACGGGGAGAACGTGCAGACTCAGCACAGACAGTGACCCAAGCCGGGAATCGAACCTGGGACCCTGGAGCTGTGAAGCAATTGTGCTAACCACAATGCTACCATGCTGCACTTTTGGCCACGTTGCTTGATATCTTCCCCTTTGGCCAGCTCCCAGTTATTTTTGATGCTTCTTTGTGAAGTGCCTTTGGACAGTTTTCTACATTAAATGCTCTTTGGATGGTTCCCTGTTTACGTTGATGATATTGAGCTCTACCTCACCAACATGTTTCTTGACTTCTTCACTGTTCCCGGGGCAGTCCAATATCCAGTGTGGATAAGCCAACATTTCCTCTAATTAAACATAGGGAAATCAAAGGCCATGTTAGATGTTAGATGTTAGCAGGAGGTTGGTGGTAAAGGGTGGGTTTGGAAGGCTGGGACATGGAACTTTGGACAAGGAACCTGGAAGTTCAGGTTTTCCTGCGTGCTGTGAAGTTTTAACTCCAAAGCATGCATCGTTTCTTCTCCCTGTCTGTAACTCAACCTATTTGATAGGCTTGGCCTTGGCTGAACTGGGGTTGTCTTTGGACCATGCGGCAGGAGCAGGTATGTTCAATCCTCTATCGCAGCTCATTTAGGGTGGTAGGGTGGCACAGTGGTTATCACTGCTGCCTCACAGCTCCAGGGACCTGGGTTCAATTCCACTCTCGGGTGACTGTGTGGAGTTTGCAATTTCTCCCTGTGTCTGCATGGGTTTCCTCTGTGTGCTCCGGTTTCCTCCCACTGTCCAATGATGTGCAGGTTAGATAGATTGACCATGCTAAATTGCAACCTAGTGTCCAAAAGGTTAGGTAGGGTTGTTGGATTACAGGGATAGGTGAAGGTATGGGTTTAAGTAGGGTGCTCTTTCCAAGAGTCAGTGCAGGCTCGATGGGCTGAATGGTCTCCTTCTGCATTGTAGGGATTCTATGAATTCTATGAAGGTGGGGAGGTCTGGTCACAGGCCCTGGTGCTTGGGGAGCGGTACAACCTCAGGGTGGGATGGTGTGTGGTTGCAACCTAGAATGGAGGGATCTGAACAGCAGAGCTTGGGGCCCTGTGTGGAGAGCATGACATCTTCACTTGGTCCACAAGCAGTGCTATGAGACCATTCACCCTCTGTCTACAGTGCTTTGTGCACCCCTTTAGCTTTCAGGCTTCCTTGGGAGACTTAAATAGATTTAATCGGAGCTACCATCCTCATTAAAATATCAAAATTGCTGTCCCACCTGCCACAAAGGAACATCGGAACAGGAATAGGCCATTCAGCCCCTCGACCCTGTCCTTCCATTTAATAGGATCATGGCTGATCTGTGATCTAACTCCATATAACTGCCTTTGGTCTATAACCCTTAATATTTTTGCTTAACTATTTCAGATTTAAAATTAACTGCTGTTCTAGCTTCAACTTGTGGGACAGAATTCCAAACCTCTAACATCCTTTGAGTGAAGACGTGCTTCCTAACATCTCCCCTTCACAGTCTGGCCCTAGGTTTTAGACTATACCTCCTAGTTTTAATATCTGCAACCCATGGAGATAGTTTATCTTTATCTATTCTGTCTTTTCCTGTTAATATCTTGAAGACTTGGATCAGATCACCCCTTAATCTTCTAAATTCTGGTGAAAACAGACCCAATTTGTGTAATCTTTCCTGGTAAACCTGACCCCTGTAGCCCAGGCATCATTTCTGTAAACTTCTATCCCTCCAAGGCCAATATATCCTTTCTACGGTGCGGTGTTCCAAACTGCTCACACTAATCCATGTGGGGTCTACCAGGATAGTGGTTTCACTGCCTGACCTTCGTCCAGCTGTTAAACCCAGAAGCAGGTGGGTTGAGATTGGGTTTGAGATTTTAAAACATTTAACAACTGACCTGACCCAAATTTATTCACTTTGGGCGTTAAAATTTAGCCCATTGCCTTTAGTTCCCATCACAAATTTTGATTGTCAGCCACAAGTTTCATCCCCTGTCCTAACTACTCCTCACACTGAAGCAGACTGTTCCCAAATGCTATATTCTATCTGATCCTGTGCTAAGTTTCCAACCATGTACCCTCTCTATCAATAAGCCCACCTATACCCACCTGTCCCTGCCTCAGCTCATCTTTGGCTGAAATTTCAGCTAACCTTCAGCCTATCCTCTACCCTCTCTCAGCTAACTTGCATCAAGCCTCTCTCACCCATCACCATCATTCTCTCTGACCTACATGGTATCTTAGTCCACTCAAGCCTCAAATTTGAAATAGTTGCACAATTTCAAATGCAATTTACATCGGGATCACCGATTGCACCCAAAGTGGAAATCTTTGCTCACAATCTTTCAGCTAACACCACTGGAATAATATATCGAGAGCCTTAAAAGCAAACTGATGCGTTTTTTATATTGACAAGGCTTTGGGAACAGTTTTCTACTTGCAATTCATAATTATATTATAACCCTAAAGAGCTTTATTTAAAGGATTGTTCTGTAATTATTTTATTCATAATTGCTTATCAATGAAACTAACCCCAGTGCTTTTTCTGCAGGTTCAGGGCCAATATGGCTCGATGAAATCTTCTGTCCTGCCAAAGAGTACAGTATTTGGAAATGCCCAGCAATATTTGGCTGTAACGGGCAGCACGGTAGCATAGTGGTTAGCACAATTGCTTCACAGCTCCAGGGTCCCAGGTTCGATTCTGGCTTGGGTCACTGTCTGTGCGGAGTCTGCACATCCTCCCCGTGTGTGCGTGGGTTTCCTCCAGGTGCTACGGTTTTCTCCCACAGTCCAAAGATGTGCAGGTTAGGTGGATTGGCCATGATAAATTGCCCTTAGTGTTGGGTGGGGTTACTGGGTTATGGGGATAGGGTGGAGGTGTTGACCTTGGGTAGGGTGCTCTTTCCAAGAGCCGGTGCAGAATTGATGGGCCGAATGGCCTCCTTCTGCACTGTAAATTCTATGATAATCTCTGTAATAACTGTACACACTCTGAGGATGATGGGGTGACCTGCAGATACCAGTGATGGGTTCTCTGGCAGTGGAGGGTGCAAGCCATGCAAACCACAGCAGCCAGCGGCCAATTGTGGGCTGCCTGCATCGTCAGCAGACACACAGCAGGAAGTCTGGAAAATCTCGCCCTATGTTTCAGATTAACTTTCTTTTATTATCGGGTAGTAGAGAAAACATGTGAACATTCTTCTTCTAAACAGGGGAATAAGGGTTTGGTTAAATGTTATTATGTTCTCGTTCAGAGGGACAGCTGTCTTTTGCT
This sequence comes from Scyliorhinus canicula, assembly GCF_902713615.1. Classification (NCBI taxonomy): domain Eukaryota; kingdom Metazoa; phylum Chordata; class Chondrichthyes; order Carcharhiniformes; family Scyliorhinidae; genus Scyliorhinus; species Scyliorhinus canicula. The sequence goes on from NC_052146.1 coordinate 135,740,436, forward strand.
TTGAGGGTATCAGTTTATTGAATTTAGTTTTAAATTAACATGCTGTGTAAATATCAGCGCACCGGCACCTGTGTTTTTTATGCAAAAACTAGAAGGATGGGACTATTCAAATTAATTTCAGCCACTTAATTAAAAAGCAGCTACGTACTGTCCTAAAATCTCCAAAGTGCTCGTCAACATCTGGTTGAATTTGTCTAATCCTTTGAAGGTTAAAATTAATTCCAAGACACTTTACAGAAGTTTACTCAAAAAAAGGATGCTGAGCCAAAGTAGTTACGAGGAGGGGTGACAAAAACGTTATCAAATAAATGGATTTTGTTATAACCTGCCTGCTTACCATTGGCTGGGGACTAATGACAATCCCACAATCCTATGGGAGTATGAGCTTCGCAATGAGGGGGGCGGTGAAATCATTAGCTGACTCCCTGCATAAATAGAGCTGGCCAGTTTGGACATGGGGCTGGATTCTCCCCTACCCGGCAGGGCGGGGGGTCCCGGCGGGATGGAGTGGCGTGAACCACTCCGACGTCGGGCCGCCCCAAAGGTGCGGAATCCTCCGCACCTTTAGGGGCCAAGCCCTCACCTTTAGGGGCTAGGCCCGCGCCGGAGTGGTTGGCGCGCTGCCGGCCGGCAGGAAAGGTCTTTGGCGCCGAAGGGACTGCCTCGGCTGGCGGAAGTCCGCGCATGCGCGGGAGCATCAGCAGCTGCTGATGTCATCCCTGCGCATGCGCGGGGGTGGTCACCTCCACGTCGGCCATTGCGGAGGCTGATGCCTGACATGGAAGGAAAAGAGTGCCCCCACGGCACAGGCCCGCCCGCGGATCGGTGGACCCCGATCGCGGGCCAGGCCATCGTGGGGGCACCCCCCCGGGGCCAGATCGCCCCGCGCCCCCCCCAGGACCCTGGAGCCTGCCCGCGCCACCTGGTCCCACCGGTAAATACCTTGTTTGATTCACACCAGTGAGACCGGCATAACAGCAGCACAGCTTCGGCCCATCGCGGGGGGGGGGGGGTGGCCTCCGTGCCATGCGGAATCTCTGGCGGCTTTGACTGCCTGTGTTTTGCTGTCGAGCAAGGAGGACATCCTTTCCTCATTGGCGGCACGCTCTGTAAACACATGCCTCCCTTTAAACCTCCGACCCTGCCCGCAAACGCTTACTCACCCCCTTGTCACCACTCAACCTCCCCCGCCTTCGCCATATCCTCCAGTCCCGGATTTACCTGTCAGCCTGAGCTCCTCAGCCATGGAAACTGCCTGTAGCCACAGGAGTGCTTTCCAGCTGCACTGCAGGTACTCCAAAGCTGGCACCATGAATTTTATTGGATTGGTGTACTAGTGCCTAGTAAAAGGCATGACCTCTCCCTGACATAGGGACAAATGTTCCACCTTAAAGCTCGTAACGCCGCTCCCAGCCTTCAATTGCTAAGGGGCATCTCTCGGGATTGTTAACCCAATGTTTTAGCGGGTGATGGGGATCACAGCGGCCTGTAAAATCCAGCCCATGGTGTGAGAAACGGAGTGGGGAATGAACAAAAGACCAGGGTTTGAGGAATTGGCTGGGTATTCAGGAGGATGATAGGGCTGGAGGAGCATAAGGAAGGATTGAGACCAGGAATGGAGTTAAATACAGGATGAGAATTTAAAATTTGAGGCAATGGAGAACTGAGAGCTAATATCAGACAAGAGGACAGGAACAATGGACGGGTTTCTCTGATTGCCGACGGCAAAATCGCATTTGGCAATTGGGCAGAGAATCCCTTTTGTCGCCAAAATCGGTGGCGGCACCTGTTTTGCATGCTCCGCCCCCCCAAAACGGCATTATCGGTGAGTACACCTCACGCCGTTGGGACGGCCTCAGGACGTCAGGTGAAGGCCCTCCCCCGATGCTCCGCCCACGATGGGCCAACTTCCCGATGGTGTGGATCACTTGTGGTCTGAAGTTTCATCAATCTCGCGTGGCGGCTGCGGACTGTGTCCAATTCCGCCACAGACGGGGGTGGGGATGGGAGGGGGCGGGAACTGTTCCGCTGGCTGGTGGGGGGCTTCAACAGGGGCTGGGGAGATTGGTGGGGGGTGGTCCGGGGATGGCGAGGGTGTGGTTTCAGGGGAACACTATCTGGCAGGTCGGGTTCGTGCGCGTCCGGCGCCATGTTGTCCGGTGAGATCACTGCAGGTCGTTGCTGTGTGCATGTGCAGCCACAGACCTGGCAATTCTCCGTCCGTTTCTGTCGGGACCACCAGGAGTTTTACTGCTAGCCACCCACTGGGAGGAGCATCATCGTAAGACTGGACACATGCTCTGGACAAAGCACCAAAATCAGAGAATCCAGCCCAATGGATGAGTGAGGTTTGGTGTTGGATAGGTTATGGGTAGCAGAGTTTTTGAACTTGAAGTTTTCAGATGCCACTGAGACAACCATCTACCCAACCCTTGAGCTGCATACAAGAGGGAATCGAACTGTCTAATGGTGTTCTTGTGTATGTTTCCACCCCCCCCCCCCCCCAACCAGGGGAAAGCCACGCACAACCGCCGGGAGTGCGAGAAGACCGGAGGGGGACAAGCAGAACTGCGACCCCTCACCATGCCCGAGCAGAGGGCCCTGAATGTGTCTGGTGGCCCAGAGGAAAGCAACGTCGCCAGAGTGGAGTGCCGTCATGGGCAAGCAAGTGACACTCTGCTGAGTAGCGGTTGCCCATGGCACTTGTGTGGGCACCCCCCCCCCCCCCCCCCCCACCTCACCCCCCCACACCGCTCACCCTCTCACCCCTTCGCCCCACACCCCCCTCATCCCCTCGCCCCACATGCCCGTCAGACAGCCAGGGAATACAAGAGGGGATGTCGGCGAGCATTCAGCATCTGCACGTGCAGCTGGAGGAGTCCAACTTCATGCAGGAGCAGGAGGTGGTGCTGGCCATGTGTGTCACCCAGGCCAACACCGCATGGGTGGTGTCTGAGGTGGAGGGACTGGTGGTGACGGTTTCTGCTATGGATCAGCGTGCCCAAGGCCTGGGGCACTCTGTGCAGGCAGTGGCTAAGGCCCAGGACAGGGCTGTCCCTCACAGGCAGCCATGTGCCAGAGCCACCTGGACATTGCAGCCGGGCACCTCAGCGTGGCCCAGTCACAGCGGGTCACGGCCGGCAACGTCGGTGGCATTGCGCAGACACAGAGGGAAGTGGCCTAGTCCCAGAGGAAGGTGGCCCAGTCACTGGTGTGGCACAGTCGCAGCATGATGTGCTGCAGTCCCAGACAGAGATGGTCAACTCCCTGTGCTCCATGGCTGCGAGCATGCAGACTCTGGTGGAGACCAGAGCGGGCCTCTGGGACTGGCAGCCCCAGGTGTCGGGGAGGCCTCGGGGGCTGGCTCTGTTCGCACCCCTGTCCCATGGAGAAGCCCGGGGCCTGCGGGCACCCTGAGGGAGGAGAAGATGATGGAGCCCGGCCGGTGACTCCCGCAGGGGAGATGCTGGAACACGGCAGCACCTCCCCCCCACCTTCTGTCCCTCGTGCATCTGGTGGGCAGTGGGGAGAACAGGGCGGCACCATGCCACCTGGGCCATCCGAGGAGCAGTCGGCCCTTTCCAGGCCTTGCCCCCCAGGAGATGAGCGCCAACAGGGGCCCTAGTCGCAGGGCAGGAGCCACTCCTGCTGTACCATCTGGGGAACCACCTGGGCATAGTGATAGGGCCTGTAAGGCAAGAAAGTTAGAGACCAGTTAAGTTGGCACAGGTGCAGGGCACAGTTTATTTATGGAAGTTTGGGCACAGGCTGTCTATATTTCTTCACACTAAACACCTGTTCACACCATTAAAACCTGCTTCTGTGGTCTGTCTGATGAATGTGGGGGTAGGCTGGTCCGGGCTGGCTGGGGGTGGGAGTTGGGTGGGCACAACAGTGCAGGCCCTGTGGGAGGAATGTGCTCACCTCCCCCCCCCCCCCCCCCCCTCCCCCCACTTAAAATTCCCAGGCCAACATTCTGTTAACCAAGGGGCAGCAGTAGACTGATGGACTAAATTTCATGGTGCCAGTCCTTCGGCTTGCTCTCATTTTAAGAGACTTTTGTTTTACCCTGAGTGGCTGAAATACTTTAAATTTGTAACCAAGGATTGATGTGAGCTCTGATGAACATTGTGTTATCAAGCCATCAGTCTTGACATCTAATTTGTTGTTTTGATGAATGTGTCTAATTTTTGAAATAAATATGATTGTTTTTGCCTCGAGTTCATGCTCTACCGGGCGGCACGGTAGCACAGTGGTTAACACTGTTGCTTCACAGCTCTAGGATCCCAGGTTCGATTCCCGGCTTGGGCCACTGCCTGTGCGGAGTCTGCACATTCTCCCTGTGTCTGCGTGGGTTTCCTCCGGGTGCTCCGGTTTCCTCCCACAAGTTCCGAAAGACGTCATGTTCGGTAATTTGGACATTTTGAATTCTCCCTCCGTGTACCCGAACAGGTGCCGGGATGTGGCTACTAGGGGTTTATCACAGTAACTTCATTGCAGTGTTGATATAAGCCTACGTGTGACAATAAAGATTATTATTATCAATATTTCCAGGCAATGGTGTAACGGTATTGTCACTGGACTAGTAAGCCAGAAACCAAAGCAATGTTCTGGGGACTCGGAATCGAATCCCACTGTGGCAGATGTTGAAATTTGAATTCAATAAAAATCCGGTATTAAAAGTCTAATGATGACCATGAAACTATTGTCAATTGGTGTGAAAAACCACCTGGTTCACTAATGTCCTTCGGGGAAGGAGATCTGCCATCATTACCTGGTCTGGCCGACATGTGACTCCAGACTCACTGGCTCTTACCTGCCCCCACGAAATTGCCGAGCAAGCCACTCAGTTCAGGGAAATAAGGCATGGGCAACAAATGCTGGCCCAGGGACTCTCCCATCCCATGAATTAATAAAATATCCTGAAGTTATGTTCCAAATTCTATATATATTCCAGCAGTGGCACAAGAATGAGGTGAATTCCCAGCTCAGGCATTCTTCAAATGCAGAAAACAAGAGGATGTCGATTTTTGATCCTGAGGGATGTGACCTGCTTACAGAAACAATCAGCAGGACAATTAGATATAATAACCAGAAACTGTAACAAGAAAAAGCTTCTGAGCAGTCAAAAATTATTCTCAGCATTTTCCTGTTTGACAGTCAATGAGTTAATATTTCAGGCATAGTAAAACTTTTGAGCTTTAAGTTTATATTAACTATAAATTTCTACAAACTGAGAGTAGATTTGTAATAGCAATCTGGCAAAACAAAAAAAAATCTACAGGTTTAAAATTTGCATTCATAGCACTGGTCTGTGGCTCTACGTGCTCGCCTCTAAGTCCAAAATGGTGTCTTGTGGCCAGCGCATATTTTTGACAAGTCGTGCATTGAGCTCCAAAATGACAGAAATGCTGTCAAATTAGCATGAAACGCTGAGAGGCATAATGATCTCCCTACTCTGTATACTTCCAATGGATTCTCATTGTGTAAATGTAAATGTCACCACAGTCCCAGAGGACAAGAAGCTGCTCTGCCCTTTGAGAGAGCTGACTGGTGGTGAGGGGCAGGGTCCATCCATAACCTCAATCGGTACAGAACCCGTGCTGTTGGGCGTCACTCCACATCCCGAACTAGCTATCCGGCCAACTGAGCAAACTGACCCCCTCCTTGTGTATATATTGATACAACCTTGTCATTCTGACTTCTCTGGCACCAACCTATAAATACCATAAATAGCATCTGCCCCCTTTACTCCCTTTACTTCCAGAATTGGTCAATCAGACATCACCAACAGCTTAGGAAAAATGTAGATCTGAATTTTTCAAAGAAGAACATGGTACAAAAATTCAATTTGGCCTTAAATAAAAAACTGGATTGTCTCCCCTTCCTCCAGTTGTAGTCACTGGTATAATGTAGGCAATGTTATCAAATGGCGGAGCAGATTCGAGGACCGAATGGCCGACTCCTGCTCCTACCATGTATAATCGTACGTCATTCTCGATGGAATAAATTTGGTGGGATAGGTCATGCATTGTCAAAGTCGGTGGCACGCCCCTCGGGTGGGTCGCAGGCGAGTGTCGGGAGGGTCGCGGAGCCGTCTGTCCCAGCACTCCCGATCGTGCAAATCCGCACGCAGCAGCCGGCTTTTAATAATGCCTGCTGTAAGCGGCCTTCAAAATGGCCACAAACATATTTTTTAAAAAGCGGCCGCATTGCGTATGCCTGCCTGCTCATCGGTGCGCATGCGCTGTGCGACCGGATTTTAAAAATCTGGTTGCAGCCTTTTTGAAGGCCGTTCGCAGCCGGTATTGTTAAAAGCCGTCTGCAAAATATTCGGGGAGGATGATGTGATTGGTTGCTTTCTGAACTTGGATGCTGAGGAAGTGGAAGTCTCTCGCTCCAAGAATGGTGAGTGATCCAACGATGGTTTCACCGCAGCTGTAACTTCTACCAAGAGATGCCAATTGTTTTAATATTGATTTTTAAACATTCCAAAACAAGGTGTCTGCAGGTCGTATTTGGAAGCTTTATCAATTAATTGATTTTTAAGTGTCTTTTTTTTACATTTTTAATTGTAATGTTTAGGTGAACTGTGGTGAACCTCCAATTTCTAGAGGATGAAAACATTTTCAGTTTCTGCATTTTTTCCTGTTAAACTTTATCAAATAAAACCCTCCCTGAATTTAAAAAAAAAAGCCGGCTGCTGCGATTGTTGCCGGCGAATTTGCACAATCGGAGACGCAGAAGGTTTTAAAAAAATTCTATGTAATCTTCCTGCCTGAAGGGAGACAGTGAGCAGGTCACGGCCCCCGAACATTGACATCACGTGCTTTGGGCGCGATTGCGATTCCTCCATTTTGTCAGCAGCAAACAAGGTAAGAGAAAATAGTGGGTCGGGAAGGTCAGCCGGCGTGGGCCACGAAGGTCGGCCGGCGTGGGCCGCGAAGGTCGCCCAGCGTGGGTTGCGAAAGTCAGCCGTCATGGGCCGCTAAGGTCGTCCGGTGTGGGTCACAAAGGTCGGCCGGCATGGGTCACAAAGGTCGGCCGGTTTGGGTCGCAAAGGTTGGCTGGCGTGGGCCGCGAAGGTTGGCTGGCGTGGGCCACGAAGGTCGGCCGGCGTGGGTTGCAAAGGTCTGCTGGCGTGGGTTGCGAAGGTCAGCCGGCATGTGTTGCGAAGATCAGCCAGGTTGGGTTCTGAAGGTTGGCCGGTTGGTAAAAATGGGTGCCTGGGAAAAAAAGTTTGAAAAACACTGGGCTAGGTGGCCTTTTTTCAAACAGAGGGTGAAATGTTGCCTGGGTTCTGTTTATTTTATTGCTAATGGAAGTTATACAATGAACAGTCTTTGTGGAGTAAAATTACGAGAGCAGAAATGCGGAATGGACTCATAGTGAATCGGTAACCTGTTTTTACACTGCGCATGATTTCCAATCTTTTAAAAAAAATTTGTAATACCCAATTCATTTTTCCAATTAAAGAGCAATTGAGCATGCCCAATGCACCTACCCTGCGCATCTCTGGGTTGTGGGGGTGATATACACCCAGACACAGGGAGAATGTGCAAACTCCACACATATTGTGAACCGAGGCCGTGATTCAACCTTGATCCTCGGTGCCGTGAGGCAGTAGTGCTAACCACTGTGCCACCATGCCGCCCTGACCTCAATCTTATCCTTTTGGCTGCGGGTCTGTTATCTCACTCTATCTTAGTGCTTTTATGAGTTTTTTGAGGTATTAAAATATTGTGATCAAGTTGCTTTCTTTATTCATTTATGGGATATGGGCTTCGCTGGCTAGGCTGGCATTCATTGCCCATCCCTAATTTCCCTTGAGAAGGTGGTGATGAGCTGCCTTCTTAAATTGCTGCAGTTAATGTAGTGTAGGTACACCCTGTCATGATATGCAAACATGCAGCTAATGAACACGTAGAATAGGACACGACCAATGAGCAGTCAGGACACTCAGGGTTGGTATCTCACTACAAAAGGGATGAGGCCTCTTTCCACAGACCAACATCTACAGAGTGAGACAGGGTGTATCCTCAGCATCACACCCCAGCACGTGGCTTAGAGCAAGGCTGCTTCAGTTAGACTGAGTTACTACATTTAGATTAGCAGAGAGTCAAACTCAATGAGAACTGTGCTAATAGTTCAATAAAACACATTGAACTCACTTCAAAGTCTGGAGCATCTTTTACTCAAAAACTGCATCAAGTGGCAGCTTGTTTTATTCCAAATGATATAACACAACACACCCACAGTTAGGGAAGGAGTTCCTGGATTTTGATCAGCGACAGCAAAGGAACGTCAATATAGTTCCAAATCAGGATGGTGTGTGGCTTGGGGGGAGCTTCCGGGTTGTGGTATTTGCTGCCCTTGTCGTTATACATAGTAGTGGTTGTGGGTTTGGGAGGTGCTGCCTTCAGAACCTTGGTGTGTTCCTGCAGTGCATCTCATAGATAGTACACATGGCTGCCACTGTTCGTCGGTGGTGGAGGGAGAGAATGTTTGGGGAATGGATGCCCATCCAGCGGGCACCTTTGTCCTGGATGGTGTCGAGTTTCGTGAATGTTGTTGGAGCTGCACCCATCCAGATAATGGGAGAGTATTCTGGTATATTACCTGTTGTTACTCTTTGCTTTACTTCTCGAAGGTCTGATGGTTAGATTTCAAAGAAACTACCAATCTTCAATTCAAAGCAAAATAGGTTTAATGAATCACTAATTAAATACAAATGAGTTTGTTCACTCTTACAGAACTATGACTGGTGATAAATTAAATCAGAATAAGTATTAACTATATTTAACTACAAGTATTAACTATGCTATATCTCTCTAACTGCTGTCTAGTCGCTCCTGGTTCGAAGAGACCCAAGATCCTTTGAGTTCACTTATTTATACACGAATCTAGTGTTGCCATCTAGTGGTTGTCTTACACTATGATGTAGTCATTAACTCTTTATATGCCAGCATGTATACATATCACCCCATATTCCATCACACAACTGTGATGTATCCCAGGATGTTGTGGGAGGCTAGGGAGGAAATTGCCAGCCTCCTAGCTGAGATATTTGAATCATCGGCAGCCACAGGAGAGGAGCCTGCAGATTGGAGGGTAGCAAATTTTACACACTTGTTTAAGAAGGGCTGTAGGGATAGGCCTGGGAACTCAGACCAGTTAGCCTTACTTCTGGAGTGGGTAAATTGTCAGAAGGTATTTTGAGGGACAGTATATATAGGGACAGTATTTTGAGGGACAGTATAGGCATTTAGATAGGCAAGGGGTAATTAGGGAAAGTCAGCATGGCTTTGTCAGGGGAAAGTCATGTATCTCGAATTTGATTGAGTTTTTTGAAGGGGTAACCAAGACGGTAGATGAGGGCAGTGCAGTCAACGTTGTCTACATGGACTTCAGCAAGGCTTTTGACTGGGTACCGCATGCTAGGTTGTTGCAAAAGGTTAAGTCTCATGGAATCCAGGATGAGGTAGCCAATTGGATACAAAATTAGCTTGGAGACCAAAGCCAAAGGGATGGTTGTGGAGGGTTGTTTTTCAAACTGGAGGCCTGTGATCAGGGCTGGGTCCACTGTTATTTGTTGCATATATTAATAATTTGGATGAGAATGTAGGAGGGATTGTTAGTAAGTTTGCATTTGACACCAAGATTGGTGGCATAATGGATAGTGAAGAAGGTTATATAAGATTGCAACAAGATCTTGACCAATTGGGCCAGTGGGCCGATGAATGGCAGAGGGTGGTGAGCATCTGCAATGAGCTGCCAGAAGCAGTGATAGATGCTGGTACAATTTTTCCGTTTAAAAACAGTTAGATAGTTACATGGGCAGGATGGGTATACAGGGATATGGGCCAAATATGGGCAAATGAGACTAGCTTAGTGATAGAAACTGGGCGGCATGGACAAGCTGGGCCGAAGGGCCTGTTTCAATGCTGTAAACATCTATGACTCTATGATTCTAACTGACTTGGGGCTTTGAGATTGTGGAGAGGCTTTGGGAAGTCAGGAGGTGAGTTGCTTGCTGTAGGATTCCTGGCCTCTGATCTGCTCCTGCAGCCATAGTATTTATAAGGGTAGTCCAGTTGAGTTTCTGGTCAATGGTAATCCCCAGGATGTTGACTGTAGGGAACTTAGTGATGGTGATACCATTGAAAGTCAAAGGGAGATGGTTAGATTTCCTCTTGTTGGAGATGGTTATTGCCTGGCACGTATGTGGCACTTGCCACTTGTCAGCTCATGCCTAGATATTGCCCAGGTTTTGTTGCATCTGGTCATGGACTGCTTCAGTATCTGAAGTGTCATGAATGGTGCTGAATGTTGTGCAGTCATCTACGAACATGCCCACTTCTGACCTTATGATGGAGGAATGGTCATTGATGGAGCAGCTGGAGATGTTGGAGCGAGGACCCTCCCATGAGAGACTGATTCAGTGATTTCTTTGAACTGAGATGACTGACCCCCAACAGTCACGACCATCTTCTTTTGTGCCAGGTAGGTCTCCAACTAGTGGAGTGCTTTCCCCTGATTCCCATTGACTCCAGTTTTGCTAGAGCTCCTTGATGCCATACTCGGTCAAATCAGGCCTCGATATCAAGTGCAGTCAATCTTACCTTACCTTTGGGGTTCAGCTTTTTTGTCCCTTTTGAACTAAGGCTGCACTGAGATCAGATGTTGTGGCCCTGGCTAAACCCAAACTAAGCATGAATGAGCAGATTATTGCTAAGCAAGTGTCACTTGATTGTACTGTTGATGACCCCTTCCTTCATTTTAGAGAGTAGACTGGCTTGGATTTGTTTTTTCTTTGTGTACAGGACACACCTGGGCAATTTCCCACATTGCCGGGTAGATGCCAGTGTTGTAACTGTACTGGAATAGCTTGGCTAGGGGCACGGCAGGTTCCGGAGCACAAATCTTTAATACTATTGCCGGAATGGTGTCAGGGCCCATAGTCGTTGCAATATTCAATGCCTTCAGCCATTTCTTGATATCACGTGGAGTAAATCTAATTGGTTGAAGACTGGAATCTGTGATGTTGGGGACTTCCAGAGGAGGCCAAGATGGATGATCCACTCGGCATTTCTGTCTGAAGAGTGTTGAAAATTACTCAGCCTTTTGCACTGACTGGCTAGGTTCCCCATCATTGAGGTGGCACAGTGGTTAGCACTGCTGCCTCACAGCCCTAAGGACCGGATTCAGTTCCGGCTTTAGGTCACTGTCTGTGTGGCGATTGTATGTTCTCCCCATGGCTGCATGAGTTTCTTTCAGGTGCTCTGGTTTCCTCCACAGTCCAAAGATTTATGGGTAAGGTGGATTGGCCATGCTAAATTTCCCCTTGGTGTCCAGGGATGTACAGGTTATAGGGATAGGGCTGGGTGGACGGGGGAGTGGACATGAGTTGAATACTCTTTCGAAGGGTTGGTGTAGGCCCGATAGTCGCATGGCCTCCTTCTGCACTGTCGGGATTCTCTGATTGAGGATGGGGATACTTGTGGAGCCTCCTCCTCCTGTGTGTTGTTTAATTGACCACCAATATTCATGACTGAATGTAACAACAATGCTGAGGTTAGATCTGATTCATTTGTTGTAGAATCACTTGCTACTTGGAACTCAAGTAATGTTGTGTTGTAGCTTCTGTAAGAAACCTCTTTTAGATCCTTGTCTGGTCCTTGTGTCCCGTTCAATTACTGTCTTGTTTGCTGCTGCAACTTTGCTGCTAGTTGAACTGGCCCAAGGGAGATCCCCTCCGTACAGTGTGCAGTGTCGCAGGGTCGCGTGATGTCATTTTGATGGACATGACTGGCAGCTAATCGGCTCTTCTGGAATTTTTGGTCTTATATGATTCTTGATTGTGATTGGTGGAGCCCTTCAGAAGCTTCCGGAAGGATTTAGGAAAAGAAAACAGGTTCCACTTTGGCTTCCAATCTCTGCTTAAACCTAGAAGCCAGCATACAGCAAGTCTTGACTCTCTATCACCTCTCAGCCTGATGATTTAAAATGCTTCCAGCCAGCTGTAAAAGTTCCACTGGAACCTGAAGCAGATCTCACTCAGCTGAGGGCTTGTGACCAAATACCTTGGGCGGGATTCCCTCAGCCCACGGCGGGTCAGGGAATCGCTGGGCCGTGCGCGAATCGCATGACGCCGACCCAACGCCAAACCGCCGATTCTCTGGTGAGCGGAATCGGTGCCATTGGTGGTGGCACGGTCAGTGTGGCGCCGGTCGAGGCCGCTCTACGCGCCCCCTCCCCTGGCGACTCTCTGCCCGGGATGGGCCAAGTGGCTGCCCAAAAAAACCCGAGTCCCGCCGGCGTTCTTTATATCTGGTCTTAGCCGGTGGGACCTTGACAGCCATCCTGCGGGGGGTGGCCTGGGGGGAGTGCGTGGGGGTGGGGTCCGACCCCATGACCCCATGCACACCGTGGCCTGGCCCATGATCGGGGCCCACCAATCGTTGGGCCGGCCTCTCGGGCTGGGGGCCTCCTTTGTTCCGCGCCAGCCCCTGTAGCCCCACGGCATGTTGCGTTGGGGCCGGCACGGAGAAGGGAGACACTGCGCATGCGCGGAAATCGTGCCGGTCCCACTGCTCATGCGCAGACCCGCGGCGTCCATCTGACGCCGGGATCGGCAACTGGAGCGGCGTGGGTTGCTCCAGTGCCATGCTGCCCCCCTGTAGGGGTCAGAATTACTGCTCCTAAGGCCATGTTGACGCTGTCGGGAAACGCGACGGCGTTTACGACGGTGTCAACACTTAGCCTCAGGATTTGAGAATCCCGCCCCTTCTTCTTTTTACACAAGCTGGGAGCTGTGGGCAAGTAATCATTTCTGTTCTGATTCAGCAACTTTGAGGCCCTAGCTCTGAATTCTCCCTCACCTGTTGGATCCCTCCTGAGGGTTCAAGATAAAGAAAGGGTGCGTTTGAAAATATATTTAAGACTCTCATGTTGAGAACTTCAGCTTGACTCAGCGAGGCTGGTAGAACATCCGATGCACGCAATCTAGACTTGCACAGACCTGAGGGGATTCTTCTCTGTGAAAGCCCAAGTCAGTGAAAGTGAAGGTAACTTCCCAGTGGTCGCCTTACAGCCTGCGAGTTCTAATTGGAGACAAACCTTCCAATCTAAACCAACTGATGATTTCAATATCGCTGACTATAAGGACCATGACCTCAGCAGGAAAGATTCATCTTGTGCCCTTTTAATCCCTGTTATTTTTTTTTTAACCTGTCCTACCTGCCCACTGTGTGTCTGTCTTGTGTGTGTCTGAGTGAAGGGTGGGATGGGGAATAGTTACATTAGCAGACTATTGTTCTATTATTTCCATTACATGTTTATCTCTTCTCTTGTTATAACTAAAAAGGTTTTTAAATGTTTACTTACAAATCTGGTGCCTGTAGGTCATTGGAGCAGTTGAGGTTCAATGTACTCAGGAAAACATACAAATTATCGGCTGATTCACTTACATTGGGACATCCGGGACCTGTGGGGCTGGAATTGACCGCGCACTAGCCCAAGGTGTTGTAACACTTCATCAAGTTGGCACCTAATGTTTTGGTATGGCTGGTGCTGCTCCTGGCATGCCATCCTGTACCTTTCATAGAACAGGAATTGATCCTCTGGCTTGATGGTAATGATAGAGTGAGGAATCTGCCGGGTTATGGGTTATAAATTGCGGTACAATTCTGCTGCTGATGGCCCACAGCGCATCATGGATGCCCAGGCCTGAGTTGCTCGATCTGTTAACAATCTACCCCATTTAGCATAATGGTGGTGCTACACAACAGGATGGAGAGTCTTCTCAATGTAAAGAGGGGCTTTGTCTCCACAAGGAATGTGCGGTGGTGAGGATGAGATAAAGTATGTGTTTCCCTCCTGTTCATTCCCTCACCACCTGCTGCAGATCCAGTCTAGAGGCTATGTCCTGTAGGAGTTGGCCCGCACAGTCAGTCGTGCGAACCAAGCCGTTCATGATGATGGACATTGAAGTCCGCCACCAGAGTATATTCTGTACCGTTGCTTCCCTCAGTGCTTCCTCTTAGTGATGTTCAACATGGAGGAGTACTGATTCATCAACTGATGGGTGGGCAGTACGTGGTAATCGGCAGAGGTTTCCTTGCTCATGTTTGACCTGATGCCTTGAGACTTCATCGGGTCTAGAATCAATGTTGGGGACTCCCAGGACAACACCCTCCCGACTGTATACCACTTTGCTGCTCTCTCTGATGGGCCTCTCTGGCTGGTGGGACAGGACATGCCTATAAATGGTGATGGTGGTGTCTCAGACATTATCTGGCAGATGTTATTCTGTGAGAATGACTGTCAGGCTGTTGCTTGACTGGTCTACAAGCCCATTCTCCCCATTTTGGCACAAGTCTATAGATATTAGTAAGGAGTAAGGGTTGACAGGGTTGGGTTTGGCGTTGTTGTTTCCGATGCCGGCTGGTCCGTCTGGTTTCATTTATCTATATGTTGCATCGTAGATATTGAAAATACCTAGTGAGATGCAACAATCAACAGAGTCTTCAGACTTGCTGATTAAGAAAACACAGCTGAAATTGGGGCGCACGGTGGCCAGTGGTTAGCACTGCTGCCTCACAGCACCGGGGACCTGGGTTCAATTTGAGCCTTGGGTGACTGTCTGTGCGGAGTCTGCATGTTCTCCCCATGTCTCCATGGGTTTCCTCTGGGTGCTCTGGTTTCATCCCACAGTCCAAAGATGTGCAAGTTAGGTGGATTGGTCATGCTAAATTGCCCTTTAGTGTTCAAAAAATTAGGTGGTGTTACTGGGTTACAGGGATATGTTGGGAGTGTGGGCCCAGGCAAGGTGATCTTTCCAAGGGTTGGTGTAGACACGATGGGCCGAATGGCCTCCTTTTGCATTGTAAAGTTTCTATTCTATTCTAATTGTGATCCAATCTTCGTCCTCTTCCTTCTTAAAAGTTATACCACACAGAGACACCTGAGGGCTCCCACGCTGCAAGCTGACAGTGAATACCTGGTGTGTTTAATGGTAGTTGTGGTTGGATCACCCGTAGGATGCACACAAACTAACACTGCAATATATATTTCTGGTGCTCTGATTATTAATGACCCATGTTGCATATATATTGGATGAGACTTGTACCAGTGAATACCTATGTGTTCAACCATTCCACTTTGTTGCTCAGGCATCTTTCTACACTGTGAGATTGCTGATAAAATAGAATCCAAATACATTCCTTGTGTGAAATAGTTATGTTGAATAATATCATGCACCCAGGCAGGAGAAAGTCACCTACTTCTTCAACAGAATGGAAAAGATCTGTGTCGTTTATCTGGGTTGCAAGTATTGAATCTTTCACCCCAAATATGAATTTACTGTTACTGTGTCCATTTGGTGCAAAACATGTTAATAAAGATTGAGGCAGTAATCAAAATCAGTGTTATCATCTGCACAGTGTTATAAGTAACTAATGGGGTATTTTCCAGCCAAATGCTGGTATCGGGCAACCCACTCAAAATCCCAGCGTCCAGCGTCAGCTCTCTCCCCTCCAATAACACAAATCCTACCCCCGCCCCCCCCAGCTGACAAGAAGGGCACACCCACCCTCTGATCTGAGCCTCCTCACCCTGACCTGCTCTGCCTGACTGCTGATGAGTAGGCCAGGCAGTTCAGCGAAGAATCGATGCAAGAACACTATCCCTTTCCTATCATCTGCTCCCCCAGCCCTTTGCCTTTGAAACTGCAGCTGTTTGAAGTGTCCGAGGCTCCCTCAAAAGCCCACAACACTTGAAAAGGCTTCCAATCGCTTGAGAACCTTTCAAATGTTAAGCACTCATTCAATTTTACAGAGAAATGGCTTTCACTAGCCTGTAAGTGACAGCTTGATGGTTCAGACATATTTTGTAGGAGTTTGTTTATTTATCTTTCCCTTCAAGCTTGAATGCTTCTCAAATAACCTGCTTGATGTTCACCACAATGTTTATAAATACTCTTGATTTTCAACTCCTACCCACAAAAAAGCAGCTAGTGGTTTCACTTTCTCTTTTCTAACAGTAGACACTGGATGCCCATCCTGCGGGAGCATCCAAGGGCCAACCCCTCACCCAGAGCTCCAGCCCACCCAACCCCTTGGACACTTGGGGGACCCTCTCTCTGAAGTCTGGCAGCGGCAGAGGGGAACATTAGCTGTGGAATTACCCCCTTAACCCATCCATGGGGTCCACTGCACCAAAGGGCAATTTAATATGGCTGCACTTGGCTATACTTACAGTAAAGCCCACCCAGTGTATTTCCCACTGTGGGGATTGTAGCAACATGCAGGGGGAAGAATCTGGCTTTCAGCCACTTAATTGCAAGCAGGTCATCATTTTGAATGTTTCCACTTCTGCAGGGCAGGTAGCCCGTTATGGGCGGGAGCAGAGACTGGAGATGGGTCTGCCACTTGGCGCCAATCCCGGTTTTTGGATAATGGCCCATTCTCCGCCCGATTGGAAGTCCTGGTCGTAAGGGCGGAGAACTTCAAACCTCGCCATGAATTCCAGATGGTGTATTTGGAAGTCGAGTTTCAATTGTAATATGTTGTCATATGAATCCCTACAATAGAGAGAGAGGCCATTCAGCCCATCAAATCTGCGGCAACCATCCGAAAGAGCACTCTACCTAGGCCCACACCCCACCCTTTCCTCGTAACCCCAGGCATTAAGAATCACTATTTCCCCCCTAACCTGCACACCTTTGGACACCAAAGGGCAAGTTAACATGGCCAATCCACCTGACCTGCACAGCTTTGGACTGTGGAAAGAAACCGGAGCACTCAGAAGAAACCCATGCAGACACGGGGACAATGTGCAAACTCCATATAGATAGTCACCCAAGATCAGAATCAAACCTGGGACCCTAGTGCTGTGCCACTGTGTTGTGATCTTCAAGTGTTGACCATACGTTTTATGAATTTTTTAGAGGGATGTAGACTAACCTGATGTGTTCAGTCTGAGGAGGACTTCATTGCCTGTAGCAATTTTAATCTTTACAGCTTGTTTCTCTGGTTTGGATATATTGAGGCCCAGAAAACACCACTTCAGCATTGTCAGAGCAAAGGAGATTCCTGGCCTTCTGATTTTATGTTGGAAACTCTGTCACCTCGTGGCTTTTTGCAGGATTATTAGGACATTATCTGAAGCAGGACATCTATCCAGGGAATTTGGCTCTTTGAGTTGCAGAACCTTTTGCGCGCTTAGCTTGTCATACGTTATTGTTTGACTGCAGTGGTAATCAAACTGGGAGCTGTGATTCACTTTCCCAGCTTAACACTAAGCTCTGTCCACAAAACAATGATTTAGGTTTGATTTGTTCTCCAGTCTTTAAAAGTAAAATTAACCAGTGAGAAAGCTCTGATACAGGCAGCAGTAATGGAGTTTCTCCTGTCTGTAGGTTCTGCTTGAAGTTAGACTTTCCAGAGCCAGTTATGTAATTCCTATTCCTGCTTAAACTTCACAGCAGGTAGATTCATACTATTTAACCTCTCCTAAATTTGAATAACCTGAACAGAACATGGTGCCTGCTGGATGGATGTTGCAGAATGAAGGTACAGAGTGTAGGATTCCTACGGTGCTGCAGAATCATTTTTGGGCACTGAGTTTTTTACAGTTGCTTGGATAAGTGCAACTCCAACAACACTCAAGAAACTTGACGCCATCCATGACAAAGCAGCCCACTTGATTGGCACCCCTTTCACAAACATTCACTCCATCCACCATCGACACACAGTAGCAGCAATGCATACCATCTACAAGATGCACTGCAGTAACTCACCAAGGCTCCTTAAGCAGTACCTGCCAAACCCCTGAACTCTACCTTATAGAAGGACAAGAATAGCAGATACATGGAAACACCACCACCTGGAAGGTCCCCTCCACGCCACTCACCATCTTGACATGGAAATATATCGCCATTCCTTCACTGTCACTGGGTCAAAATCCTGGAACTCCCTCCCTAACAGCACTGTGGGTGTACCTACACAACATGGACTGCCGTGGTTCAAGAAGGCAGTTCCCCACCACCTCCTCAATGACAATTAAGGATGGGTAACAAATGCTGGCCTAGCCAGTGAAGCCCACGTCCCGTAAAAATTAATTTACAGAACGTTTTTCACTTCCACGCCAAATGTTGTTCTGCTGGATGTGGAAGAGTATATTTTCTGCTTATTCAAATCTTCAAAACCATGCTGCCACCATGTTATGTTCTTCACTTTCTACATTACTAATCATACGGTAAACATGGGTAAAACAATAATGTGAGTTCTTTATTTAAAGATAGGACGCCATACAAGTACTGTAACCATATGGTGGCTAAGTACATTCATCTGATTCCTTTCGCTGCTGCTTGTAGACTGACTACAAGTCATGGGACTAATTCATTACATCTTATGTGGCAGTGATTGACAACAGTTTAAGATATTAATTTCTTGAAAGTACATGTACCTTACATCACAACAGTGTCAAATGGAAGAGCATATGTGTCATGAGAATTTCGCTTTAAGAAATGTTTGGCTGCTCATGTTACTGGAGTGATGTCAGAGTGTGGGTGGAGCTGAGCTCTACTTCTGCTTTTTAGTTCCAGTTTGAGAAAAAGCTTGGGTGTGTCTGTGTTTTTCATTGAGCTGCATCTGAAGAGACAAAGCAGCTGTACTGCTGTTCTCTGCCATCCAAAGACTATTTATGGATCATTTGATGAACCTAGAATTGTAAAAGGTCTCATTATTGAATGTAAACCTAATGCGCTCCTGTTTGAAGGTTTGTTAAGTCTTTTGGATGTTAAAAGGACAGCTTACAGGGTTACATCGTGTTGTAGTCTTTGGGGTTGTATTTGAATTAATAGTTGCTTAGATGTTCACTGTTTGTTTTAAAAAAGGTTAACTTGCGTTCATAGAATAAACATTGTTTTGCTTTAAAAAATACTTTTCCATTTCTGCTGTACCACAACTGTAGAGTGGGCCGTGTGCTCCCCATACCACAATCGATTAAAAGTTGCGGGTCAGGTGAACTCCATGCTACACTTTGGGGTTCTCTAAATGCTGACCCATAACATGTGCACTTACATCCAAAAGATAATGCTACATCTGAAGATAAAGACTAAAGGACAGATGTAGATGAAGAAGAGGGAGCCAAGAATCAGCGGAGTTCCAGAAACTATCATGTACAGGTGGAAAGAGAATGATTGATAGAGATACATCCAGATACACAAAATAGGGGCAGAAGTAGGCCATACGACCCCTTGATCCTGCTCCACTATTCGATAAGATCATGGCTGATCTATTTGTGTTTCAAGTTCTACATTCCATCGACCCTGGATAACCTTTGACTCGTTTCCCTGACAAGAATCTATCTCGCTCTGCCTTCAAAACATTAAACACCCTCCTGCCTCCACCGCATTCTGAGGCAGAGTTCAAGAGTTGCACAACCCTTTGAGAGAAAACAATTCTCACCTCTGCCCTGAAAGGTAGATCCCTAATTTGATTTGCATATGATTAGATGGGCAAGAGTGGAACAATTTCAGGGCATTAGAGGAGGATGATGTCATCAATCATGTCAAAGGCTGGAGAGAGGGCGAGAAAGATGAGGAGAGATAATACATCAGTCCCACAGCCACACATTGTTAATGACTTTGGTTTTAATGACGGCATGGTGGTCTTTGTGATTCTGTTCTCCGGATGGATGTTGTAGTGTTCACAAAGTCCACAGAAGCTAAGTTCATTAACAAAGCTAACTTTTATTTACACTACTTATTAAAGCTTGACCATTTGCTCCTATAGTAAACAATAATCTAGTAATCTGCAAACTACACTCTACTAACACTAGCCTCTACACTGTGTCTATAACTGTACCCCACACTCTCACTGCTCCTACGCTCTCCTCTCCCAGAAGTCTGTGAGTCAGTGCTATATATAGTTCTGCATCTAGCTCCATCGAGTGGTTAATTATGATATGACATTAACCCTTTGTATTCTGAACATTTCCCATAATGTCACAGACGGCATGGTAGCACAGTGGTTATCACTGTTGGGGCAGCACGGTAGCACAAGTGGATAGCATTGTGGCTTCACAGCACCAGGGTCCCAGGTTCGATTCCCCGCTGGGTCACTGTCTGTGCGGAGTCTGCACGTTCTCCCTGTGTGTGCGTGGGTTTCCTTCAGGTGATCCGGTTTCCTCCCACAGTCCAAAGACGTGTAGGTTAGGTGGATTGGCCATGATAAATTGCCCTTAGTAACCAAAAATGTTCGGAGGGATTATTGGGTTACGGGGATAGGGTGGAAGTGAGGGCTTAAGTGATTCGGTGCAGACGCAATGGGCTGAATGGCCTCCTTCTGCACTGTATGTTCTATGTTCTATGTTGCTTCACAGCGCCAGGGTCCCAGCTTCAATTCCCGGCTTGGATCACTGTCTGTGTGGAGTCTGCACGTTCTCCCTATGTCTGTGTGGGTTTCCTCCGGGTGCTCCTGTTTCCTCCCACAAGTCCCGAAAGACGTGCTATTAGGTAATTTGGACATTCTGAATTTTCCTTCACCCGAACAGGCGCCGGAATGTGACGACAAGGGGCTTTTCACAGTAACTTCATTGCAGTGTTAATGTAAGCCTACTTGTGACAATAATAAATATTATCATTATGACCATTACCGGGAGTGGGCCTGACACCCTATGCTCCGGGGCCTCCGCGTGTCATCGCCTCCGATGGGCCAAGTTCCTGAGGGCGTCGTTCACTTGTGTTCTCATAGATCGTGAACCTGGCATCCTGGCTGCTGAGCGAGAGAGTGGCAGAAGCAAATGGCGTGGAGTGACTGCGGACTGCTGTCCTGGACAACGGCCATGCTGCCTGCGACAGAGGTGGGGGGGGGGGGCTGTCAGGGCCGGGGGAAGGGAGGGGGAGGGTGAGGGGACGGGGGGACAGGACGAGCAGTTGGGATGCTCCCCCCACGGGACTGGGGCAGTGCCCAGGCACCGACCGCCATCGAGCTGAACACCCACTGACCGACAACCAACCTTGCCCCTGGTTCTACACAGTGACACCAGCTGCATAGGTGCACCCACCTCCGCACCCCTGCCCCCCGCCACAGCATGTTCCCCCCCCTCGGCACCAAACACCCCGCCCAACTGGCGGCGACCCACTGGGGGACCACCCAGAGCCACACCAGTGAGGGCAGTGCCAGCCAACCATGCCCCTGGCATCAGGGACGGGTGCCAGGAAAGGGGGCCCCGACAGATAACAGGCCGAGGTTGAGGGGGTAAGGGTGAGGGGATGGGAGGTGGGGGGTTTGAGGATGAGGGGGGTGGGCATCCCAAATGGCCGTCCACGCAGATAGATGGGAAATTGGTCAACACAGAGACACAGACAGGCTGAAGCCTGCAAATATACAAGGGCTGCAGCCCCGACCTTGCAGAAACTGACACAGGTAAAAGGTCGTTGAAAGGCCATCCCGGGACAATGGGCTGCAGGTAGAAAATAACAATATATGGTAGACTTGGTGACGTTGGTTTCCTTATTTGGGAAGGCCTATGTGCCTCACACATTAACGGCCATGGCCGACTGGGACTCGCTCCGCCATCGAGGTGTCCACCACCAATTGGTTGAGATCGATCAGGGTGATCGAGCCCTGATCAATCTATTGGACATCTTCCTGGGACTGCCCAAAAGCGTGCAATACCTGCAGGGGAATAAAAGGTGCTGCACAGCCCACCACTTTCATTTTTCATTTTTCACTCACTCGACCACCGACGACAACAACGGTGATACCTGCACCAGCCAAGGAGGGACCCATCCACGCCATCCACAGAGGGACCAGAGCCGGGGACACCGACGGCCAGCAACAGACATCCAGCACTGCCAGATGATGGATTACAGATGAGGCCATATATCTGCTCTGCACATGCCAGTCACCTGGAAGTTAAGTTGGCCTTTCTTGTGCATTTGTTTAAAGTCCAACCTGTATGTGTGTGTGATTGGCTAATATTAACTCTGTGTGTATGGAACTAATCTTAATGCATGCAGCTTCTGTGGTCATTTGTCCATCGTATACGGGTTGGAGACATACTGTGGCTCGAAGGTACAACAAATCTGGCGACCCAGATGCTATTCGGCTGGGAGTTATAATTGTTGCTCCGAAAGATCCCACAGGACAGGCTTGGAGATTCCGCATGAGCCTGACTTAGGTAGGCAATTGACCCACCAGTATCCCAAATTCACCGAAGGAAATAGAAAGGTCCCATTCTTGAGGATTATTCACAGATCAAACATAAACCAGAGGTGTGAACTCCGTATTGGACAAATCACCGGATTTCGGAAGTGTGTACTCACTGCATGCATACCTAACAAGGGAGGATAGGGTCAACCTGGCAGATTTGCACACAGCTTCTGAGTGATTAGGGCCGGAATACAGCCACAAGCCTTACCCGCTGTCCAATCAGCCCTCTACCCCATCACGTCAATATGGCAGCTTGGACAACAGGTACAGATGGAGAGGCACAGAAGACAGGAGCAGAGAGGTGTCCCATATGGGAGAGGTTACTACGGGGATATATTAAAGGGAGAGGTTGGCACATGTGGTCAGACCTTATCAGGCATCAAGACAGGGCCCGGGATGGTAGGGCACACTTGGTGGGAGGACATGAGCACAGATTTGAGGACACGGTAACCTCGAACACAATGAACGCAAGCAACGAGCAGACGCGGGTCTGGCGACCAGGGGAGGTAGATGATTTCATGGATGAACCTCCCATGGGGGTAGTACAAGAGCAACTGAGGAGCACAGTGTTCTGAGGTGTGTGGAGCACAAATATACTGAGATGTCCAGATGATGACAATTGAACGCCTCCCAATGAGCATGGTACACGATTTCTGATGGAATCTGCCCTATTATCTGTGCTCCACGCACGCCTTCTCTGTTTTTGCGTTGTTTCACCCTCATCTCCCTATCCCTTCTTCTCCTCCCTGCATGTTATTTGCAATTCGAACTGTTCCTCGCCTCTCACTGATCAGACTCTGAAGCACCTTCATCATCTGCCCTCACGCTGAGCCGTCTTTCCCCTCACTGATGATAGACCACCAAACCCATACGAACCCCCGCGATCAGAGTCCGAAGTGCACCATCGCCGTGCGTGGGGATCGCCCAATCTTCCACGGAATAGGAGGTGGTCCCTCACCAACCACACACCCTCGTCCTGCCATCTGTCCTTGGAAACCCAACATATCAGCAACCTGTTCCTGCTGGTTCTAACCCACCGGTCTATCCAGACCGAGGAGGAAGCCCCTTCCGAAGGATACACCCTCATCCTGCCATCAGTCCTTGGACACCAAACATATCACTGATGTGTTGGGTGCTCTAGATCCGTGGAACACATACAGGCCACCAACACTTAAAATAGTACAACACTATTTTATTAAACTATAAACTGTTGAACATACTCTTACTGTGGGTTAACACGATGTTAGATTAAACTAAAGACCCGTGCCTATCCTAACCAGTCTAATCACTCAGCACATGGTGAGAATCTGTGCTGTAAACTGTAAGCTCTGTCCTTCTGAAAGGCTGCATCCCGAATGAGCGGGAAAACTGATGCCCTCTGTCTTAATAGTGAGTGTGCTTTAACTGGTGATTGGCTGCGGTGTTATGCATGTTAATTAGTCCTACTGTATGTCCATCAGTGTGTGTGGCTGCACCATGATATAATGGTGTATATTATGACAATCACCATATCTGTTCCTGGCAGTTCTGACCCACCGGTCAGGTCAGACCTGGGAAGTGGCGCCTTCTGAGGAATACACACTGTTCTTCAACCCACTCGGGTAATGGAGTGACGGCATTTCCCCCGCCCTACCCGAGGACCCACGGAACCATTCAAAACGCTTGGGTAATGGAGTAACGCCATTTCCCCCACCCTGGCTGGGGACCCCACACATTTTTCACCCACCATGCATCATACCCATCTCTTTCACCACTACCCGCTTCTTCTCTCTGACCCCCACTATCTGGAATGGCTACATACAGTACCAAACACTTGGGCAGGTCAAAGACCAGAACCGTTGCCCCACACCCACTGTTTGGTTGTGGGCTGAAAAATGTTTTCAGTAACGCAGGTCGCAACTCATACTTTCCTTCGCTCTTCTGCAGCGGTTTCTTTAGACTGACCCCCCACATGCTATTTACACTTAGCAATCCTATGGCGATTGCTGCTGTGAAGGAATCGAGCTGCCCTGTAATTCGCCCCCCTCCTCTGGTCAGACCAAGTGGACCTGGGACAGAATTGTATACAGCTGGCCGCCCTGGAGTTCGGCTGGCTAAGCCAGACCTCAACCAATACACAGTGCGTTAAGAAGGGGGTGGTCGAATACAGTTTCCGACCTCTCCAAGCTCAGCCAAGAGCAGGCTGCGTTGGGTTTGAACATGCTAGATGAAATGCGGAAAGGGGGGGGGGGGGTGGTCACGGATGATGACAGTATGATAGAATAAACACAGACTTTAGGCGTGCGATAATAACAGAAACTATGCTTGGTCCCCCAGGACGCCCGGAGACAGCAATCCCAGGATATCACCCGGCAGATGCAGAAGGCACAGCCAAAACTTGGTGGGATGATTCCTGGGATTGGGGCTCTGACCTTCGGAGACACTCCAATGTTTGACTCCGCTCCCACCTGGCTGTCATGTTGATCCTGTTTAACTTCATCTACCTCATCATCCACATGGCCCAATTCTGTAGGTGGACAGCAGAGATCACGGAGCGCCAGGACATGGGACTCATGCTTACTGCACGGGCCCGTTTAATCCAGCCAGGCCAACGATCCGCGGGGACTGAAACTTGTTGTACACTGAGTATCCAGGTTATCTTGTATACGTGGCGGATTGTCCATCCCACCTCGCAACATTTCAGCCTCAACTTGCCGCCAGGATTCTCCGTTATGCCGGCCAGTCAATGGGGTTTCCCATTGTGGGGCAGCCCCATGCTGTCGGGAAACCCCCGGGCCCTGGCAAAATGGAGTATCCCGCCGGCGGAGAATCCCACCCATGACCTTTATAGAACTGTACATTCTTTTTTTAATATAAATTTAGAGTACCCAATTCATTTTTTCCAATTAAGGGGCAATTTAGTGTGTTCAATCCGCCTATCTTGCACATCTTTGGGTTTTGGGGGCGAAACTCACGCAAACTTCACGCAGACAGTGACCCAGAGCCGGGATCGAAACTGGGGCCTCGGCGCCGTGAGGCTGCAGTGCTAACCACTGCTTCACCGTGCTGCCCAGAACTGTACATTCTTAAGGCCAGCCTGTTTACATTGATCTGCACAACTGCCTGTAATGTTCTGCAGTTTGTACCGGACAGTATTCCTCCATTTCTGTATCAGGTTTTCGATATTGTCCCACCCCGGCATTAGGCTGCGAATTGTATCTTACAGTAAGGACACTTCAATTTCTCTGACCGTATTAGGTCCATTATGGGTTTATATTTATATTTGTCTTTGTTATTCGTGTATTATGTATTAAGGATTGTGCATGTTGAGTTAGGGTCCTACCTGTCTACTGGCCACTCTGAGGAGGTCATGTATTTTCTTCCTGCGCTGCTGGCCGGTCCTGGCAGTGTTGCCCATGTCACTTTTGGACAGTCAGAGGCTAGTTCCCAGGGTAGAGGGGTCAATTACTAGGGGGCATAGCTTTGAGGTGCGACGGGCAAGGTTTAGAGGAGATGTACGAGGCAAGTGTTTTACACAGAGGATAGTGGGTGCCTGGAACTCGCTGCCGGAGGAGGTGGTGAAAGCAGGGACGATAGTGACATTTAAGGGGCATCTTGACAAATAATTGAATAGGATGCGAATAGAGGGATACGGACCCAGGAAGTGTAGAAAAGTTTAGTTTAGACGGGCAGCATGGTCGGCACAGGCTTGGAGGGCCAAAGGGCCTGTTCCTGTGCTGTACTTTTCTTTGTTCTTTGTTCACTCACAACCTCTCCCACCTGTGCCCAGGTCCGGTGCACGGCAGCGGGTGGCCTGCCTCTGCTCCACTGTTTTGAGCAGTGTCTCCAGCTCAGTGTCCATGTAACGGGGTGCTGCTCTCCTCACTGCTATCTTGTTGGCTGGGATGAGTGCGTGTGGACAGTGGAGTGTTTATATGCAGCGGCAGCTTGTCGGCCTCTCGAGAGTGAATCTCGACAACAGCGAATCAGACGCCATTTGTCATTGGAATCAGTCGTGTTCCATGTGGTGCCAGTACTAACCCATTAACAGTCGGTGGATTGATCTGAGAATGGCGCCAATTTTGCTGATAGAACACCACCGATTCAGTCCCAACATCAAAATTTAGTTTCTGGCACGGAGAATTCCGCCGAACGGATTTGATTCACAAATAAAACGTTTGTTTTCATTATTCACATCAGTTAGTGTGAATAAAGAAATACTGCTGAAGGCAGGAATGGAGCTTTCCAGATTTCTCAAAATGTGGCTTTGAAGCAGCCTCACTACCAGGCCAGCAGCAAATAGATATATCTCTGGGCCATTGACTGGACATTTCATGATATTTTGGATTGTACCAACTCCAAAACAATCTGGCTGCCTGCTATTTGTTTTCAGAGCTGAACCAAGTATATCTGCAATATGATCTGTGTGGGTTTCCTCCGGGTGCTCTGGTTTCCTCCCACAGTCCAAAGACATGCAGGTTATGTGGATTGGCCATGATAAATTGCCCTTCGTGACCAAAAAGGTTAGGAGGGGTTATTGGGTTACGGGGATAGGGTGGAAGTGAGGGCTTAAGTGCGTCGGTGCAGACTCAATGGGCCGAATGGCTTCCTTCTGCACTGCATGTTCTATGTTCTATGATTCTCTATCTCAAATGCTTTATCCTCACTTCTACCTCTCTTGTCAGATCTATCGTTTTTTTATTTTTCAAACTATTACTATATTCCCCTTAACTGTTCCAGGGTAAAAAGTCAATTTCTTTCCAATTTTATTTCAGGACCAAAATCTTTCTGTTATAACCCGCACGGGTGTTACAGGGTAGGGATGATTAACTACCCAATGGACCTTGCAGAATACGAGTTCCCCTGATAAGGGGGTGGGGCACCTTGGCTTTGTATCAATATAGTCGGCCAGTGAGGCACCAACTAGAGAAGACCTAGTGGGGTACTGGAGCTGTACATAATAATAATTAGAAAATAAAGTGTGTTTTAGTTTTGACGAACTCGGTGTGAACTCTTCAAGCCCCTTACAAAACTTTCATTCCTCATACCTATGTGGCAAATCATTGACGGCACCTCTCCATGGCTCCAGTATATTTTCTATAATGGAGTTTCCACAATTGCTGTAATATCACTGTTGTAATCTCACTATTGTATTGAACAAATTCAGTATTTACTTTTTACCCAGCAGAATGCAAAATGGAAAGTAGCGAGAAGAGTACTGACTGACACACAGAACATGAACATGAATGGTAGGATTTGGATATGGATCTTTGGATTTTTGTTTATTGTCACGTGTACCGAGGTACAGTGAAAAGTATTTTTCTGCGAGCAGCTCAACAGATCATTAAGTACATGGGAAGAAAAGGGAACAAAAGAAAATACATAATAGGGCAACACAAGGTACACAATGTAAATACATAGACACCAGCATTGGTTGAAGCGTACAGGGTGTACTGTTAATCAGGTCAGTACATATGAGGGTCATTTAGGAGTCTGGAAACAGCAGGGAAGAAGCTGTTTTTGAGTCTGTTCATGCGTATTCTCTGACTTTTGTATCTCCTGCCCGATGGAAGAAGTTGGAAGTGTGAGCAAGCCGGGTGGGAGGGGTCTTTGATTATGCTGCCCGCTTTCCCCAGGCAGTGGGAATTGTAGATGGCGTCACTGGATGGGAGGCAGGTTCATGTGATGGACTAGGCGATGTTCACGACTCTCTGAAGTTTCTTGCGGTCCTGGGCCGAGCAGTTGCCATACCAGGCTGTGATGCAGCCCGATAGGATGCTTTCTATGGTGCATCTGTAAAAGTTGGTGAGAGTTAATGTGGACATGCCGAATTTCCTTAGTTTCCTGAGGAAGTATAGGTGCTGTTGTGCTTTCTTGGTGATAGCGTCGACGTGGATGGACCAGGACAGATTTTTGGAGATGTGTACCCCGAGGAATTTGAAACTGCTAACCATCTCCACCTCAGCCCCATTGATGCTGACAGGGGTATGCACAATACTTTGCTTCCTGAAGTCAATGACCAGCTCTTTAGTTTTGCTGGCATTGAGGGATAGATTGTTGTCGCTGCACCATTCCACTAGGTTCTCTATCTCTCTCTTGTATTCTGACTCGTCATTATTCAAGATCCAGCCCACTATGGTCGTATCGTCAGCAAACTTGTAGCTGGAGTTGGAACCAAATTTTGCCACACAGTCTTGTGTGTACAGGGAGTAGAGTAGGGGGCTAAGTATGCAGCCTTGCGAGGCCCCGGTATTGAGGACTATTGTGGAGGAGGTGTTGGTGTTTATCCTTACTGATTGTGATCTGTGGGTCAGAAAGTTGAGGATCCATTTGCAGAGTGAGGAGCCAAATCCATGTTTTGGAGCTTTGATTTGAGCTTGGCTGGGATTATGGTGTTGAAGGCGGAGCTGTAGTCAATAAATAGGAGTCTGATGTAGGAATCCTTGTTGTCGAGATTCTCTAGGGATGAGTGCAGGGCCAGGAAAATGGCGTCTGATGTGGACCGGTTGCAACGGTATGCAAATTGCAGTGGATCAAGGCATTCTGGGAGTATGGAGGTGATGCGCTTCATGACCAACCTCTCGAAGCACGGAAGTCAGGGCCATCGGACGGTAGTCACTGAGGCACATTGCCTGGTTCTTCTTTGGCACCGGTATGGTGGTGGTCTTCTTGAAGCAGGTGGGGCTCAAAGAAGGGCTTGAGATGAAACATGAAGCTATTTCTGACCAGGGGATCAGGATATATCAGCCTTGGCTCATTAGCATTGGGACCCAAACCTCCTAGGTCCTATATTTAAAAGAGCAAGGCGGGCAGAATAGCAAACATGTTTGGGGTGGTTAGCAGTTCAATTAATGGAGACAACCATCGACATAGTCAAGAATAGTTCAGCACTAAAGATACCGCTTATCATGTCTGCACCTATCTCTTGATGGACAGCTTATTTGTAGGGCCTCTGTCCTGTGCAGACAGGTTGCAGTTTTCAGCAAGGGGTTTTCATGGCAAATGTCCCAATGGATCACTGTTCTGATTTTATGGGTGGTCAGTTTGCTGCCTGTAATATTTCTCTTAGCTCTAACAGGTTTTAGATTTCAAATATGTGAATTATAGAAATTATTGGCTGGATTTAAAGCAGTGTCATAGTTCCCACCTCCCCTGGCTAAATATCAGGGAAGGGGAGCTCACCTATTATCCTGAGGCTGTCTCCAGAGCCAGTTGATGCTGCAAATGGTGTTAAATAGTTAGATGCGGACTTATGACCCTTTCTCCAGAGGAAGTACCCCAATTGGATGGCTAGGACCTCCATAATCCCAGCAGCGCCACTGCAGGTGGTGGCCAAGCAGCATACTGAGGAGTTCAGGAAGTCCAAGGTCCAGGATTTTGCTTGGACCTGCTTGGCAGGCTCAGACGAAGGAGTTGGGGATGGCTTCAGGAAGCTGAGGGGGAGGGTGAAAGGCCGGGTTGGCATAGGAGCGGATGGGCCCAGAGGGACCAGCAAAACAGATACCCAAATCCGTCCCTACTTCAGCTCCGATCGATAAAATTGTCTGCCGTCCCAACTGGTGCCGGCCTCCCTCTGCTGTGAATATTAATATCAGTGGCGGCAAAGTAAGGCCCGCAAATGACCATTAATGGGCCATTTGATGGCTTCAATATGCCCACAGGCAGCCTGCCTGACAACACCATCATTCCCAGTTCAATTTCGGTGTCGGCAGTTGTGGACGGGCAAGTGGCGGGCACACAGCTGCTGGATTTCATGTGCCTCCCCAAACTTCAAACCCGTTGGTGTGGGGAATGTATAGTCCAGCTCAATGAGATCACACTCAAAAGGTCCAGTTAGCCATCCAAATTATTTACTGCAGCACGGTAGCATGATGGTTAGCATAAATGCTTCACAGCTCCAGGGTCCCAGGTTCGATTCCCGGCTGGGTCACTGTCTGTGCGGAGTCTGCACGTCCTACCCGTGTTTGCGTGGGTTTCCTCCGGGTGCTCCGGTTTCCTCCCACAGTCCAAAGATGTGCGGGTTAGGGGGATTGGCCACGATAAATTGCCCGTAGTGTCCTAAAAAGTAAGGTTAAGGGGGGGGGGTTGTTGGGTTACGGGTATAGGGTGGATACGTGGGTTTGAGTGGGGTGATCATTGCTCGGCACAACATCGAGGGCTGAAGGGCCTGTTCTGTGCTGTACTGTTCTATGTTCTATGCTCTTTTGCAACGTAACCCAGTAAAAACAATTCAAAACATTTAGCCAATTGGTGAGAGCAACCAGCCTGGAGTTCCAAGGAGCTGATGCTGGTTGAATGTCATATATCTCTGGAGCACCCTCCATCCGTCCTGTTCCATGTCCATTCCATTAATTTAGCCTGTTATTTCTCTTTTTCAAAAAGAGATTGCTGTCCATGGGAATCTCTCAGCACAACCTGGGGAGTGACGATTTATTACCAACAACTTGTGGGTTTCTAGGCGTGTTCAAACTCACAAGGTGCATATCAGTTTCAGGACAGGAATGTCTGCAAATACTGATAGTTTATCATCATTACCACGACAACTGTTAGACCACATATCTTGACAGCTTCATTTATATATGCCTTGCCATTTTACGGTAGATCGACACACAAATTAATCAATTGAGATTATACTCCCATTGTTACATGCCAACACAAATATAATGAGGCCAATTGTCTGTGAACTTTAGAATGTGTAACTCAGAGTCCCACTAGGTTCATGATTTTTGTCTGACATATCAATCTTAAAATTGTGATGCAAGGGGTCAGAGTCATTTAACTTTATTCACTGAAATGTTGGATAAACCTTTTCCCATGATATCACATTCTATGACCGGAATTGTCAGTTTCTTTTATCGGGTGGGGAAGCACTTTAATCATAGAATCATAGAATTTACAGTGCAAAAGGAGGCCATTCGGCCCATCGATTCTGCATCAGCTCTTGGAAAGAGCACCCTACCCAAGGGTAATGTGATGCTCCTATACAAGAAGGGAGAGAGACAAAAAGTAGGAAACTGTAGACCAGTTAGCTTGATGTCTGTGGTGGGGAAGTTGCTGGAACCATTTATTAAAGAGGAGACGACTGAACGTTTAGAAAGACAAAGCTCAATCCAGCATTGTCAGCATGGTTTTATGAAGGGTAAATCATGATTGGCAAACTTGCTTGAGTGCTTTGAGGGTGTAACCAGCAAGGTGGATAATGGGGGACCTGTGGATGTGGTATAGCTAGACTTCCAGAAGGCATTTGACAAGGTGCCGCTTAAAAGACTGATCCAGAAGGTGAGATCGCAGAGGATTGGGGATAGAGTACGAGATTGGATTGAGGATTGGCTGATTGACGGAAAGTAGTGAGTTAGGACAAATGAGTCCTTCTCTGGCTGGTGAACTGTAACTGGCAGGGTTCCGCCGGGGTCAGTTCTCAGATCTCAACTGTTTACCATCCAAATAAATGATCTGCAATCAGGGATAGAGTGTAACATAGCAAAACTTGTGAATAATACTAAAATAGGTGGGAAAGTAGGCAGTGAAGAGGAGATAGAGTTTACAGACAGATATGGATAGGTTAGGTGAATGGGCTAAAATTTGGCAGATGGAGTTTGATGTGGATTAGCGTGAGGTTATCCATTTTAGCCAAACCAAATAGAAAGGCAAATTATTCTCTAAATGAAAAGCAGATTCAAAATGTGCCTGGACAGAGGGATCTGGGTGTCTTTGTTCATGAATTGCAGAAAGTCAATATGCAGGTACAGCATGTAATAAAAAAGGCAAATGGAACGTTAGCATTCATTGCAAAAGGACTGGAGTATAAAAGTAGAGAAGTGTTGTATAGATTGCTGGTGAGACCACATCTGGAGTATTGTGCCCAGTTTTAGTTTCCTTATTTGAGCAAGGATGTGATGGCATTCGAGGCAGTTCAGAGGAGGTTCATCAGATTGATTCCGGGGATGAAAGGGTTGACTTATGAAGACAGATTGAACAGTTTGGGCTTATACTCACAGGAGTTTAGAAGAATGAGAGGGGATTTGATCGAGGCATATAAAATACTAAGAGAGATTGATAAAGTAAACATAGACTTAAATGTTCCTCCTTGTGGGGTAATCTAGAATGAGAAGTCAAAATTATAGGGCGGGATTCTCCGATCGCTGACGGCGAAACTGCATTCGGTGATCCGCCGGAGAATCCACTTTTACGCTGGAATCGGGGGCGGCGCCGTTTTGCCGATGCTCCACTCCCTCAAAAACGCCGTACTCCAGGAGTATGTAGCACGCTGTCGGGACGGCCTCAGGAAGTCACCTGAGACCCTCCCCCGATGCTCTGCCCCCGATGGGCCGAGTCCCTGACAGTGTGGGACGCATGTCCTTACAACTTTCCGGGACCTTGCATGGCGGCTGCTGACTGTGTCCAGCACCGCCACAGTCGGAGGGCGGGGGGGGGGGGGGGGGGGGGGGGGCCATTCAGCTGGCAGAGTGGGCTTCGGGTGGGGCTGATGGGACTGGTGGGAGGTGGTCCGGGGGTGGCGAGCGGGGTTACGGGGGGTTGTTTTTGACAGGCTAGGTCGGCGCATGGCTGGCGCCATGCTGTATGACGGATCCTCCACAGGCCATGGTCGTGCGCATGCGCGACCACGGACCCGGTCATTCTGCGCCCGTATCCGCAGGTAGAGCCGGGGGGAGGATCGGTGCGGGGGCGCTGGAGATTTTCTGGTTGTAAGACCAGATGTATCCTGCGGACATAGCCGCAGAATCGGAGAATCTAGCCCATAGGGTGAGAGGTGGGAGATTTAAAACTGAGATGAGAAAGAACTACTTCTAACAGAGGGTAGTGAATTTGTGGAATTTGCTTGTGCTGTGGAGTCTGAGCCATTAACTGGTTTCAAGCAGGAGATAGATATATTTCTGATTAAAAGAGACAGGTTAAAGGGATATGGGGAACAGGTGGGGAGGTGGATTTGAGACCAGGGAGAGATCAGCCATGATCTGATTGAATGGCGGAGCAGGCTCAAAGGGCTGAATTGCCTACTCCTGTTCCTAATTCCGATGTTCATACTCTCTTGCCAGGGTACAGTTTCCCACCTCTTGGTCTTCCCTCTGCCTTCCATTATTCGTCATCCTCCTCCATCTTCTTGCACCTCTGCCTTCCATTTTTTGCTCCCCCCCCCCACCCCCTTGTACACCCCTCCTTCTTCATTGCCAGCCTGGTCTTCATCAACCACTCTTCACCTCGCACCCCAACACCGGTCAAAGTTTGAGTTGGCCCAAGTGGAAGCTGTCCATACAGACAACATCAGCATGGAGCCAGAGAGCTTGAACTGCTGTTCCCCAGCAGAGTGGCTTTGAGCGCAGCAGGAGCGGCGCAGTACAATGGCAGGCAAGCAACGTATAGCGCACTCACCTCGAAGTGTCCAGCGAACTGAACTCTGCCTTCTGCACACCATCCCTTTTCAAACAGGTTTATAGCTGATGCGTGATGCAAGATTGGAAATCGTGGGGCGGTTCCGGCGAGCAGCTGTTTTAATGAGCATTCGTGAGATGCAAATGATATGCAAATGCTATTCACACCACCAGGCGACTGACCTTTGGGAGAGTTGCAAACTGTTTTACACAGGCAGGTTTATGAATTCTTCACCCCCGCTAGATCCTCCGCTCCGACCCATGGAGGGAATGGTTAAGTTTGCATGTAGAGCCTTCATTATGATTGGATAGAATTTTAGATGAAAATCATTTAAAAAGGAACGGATCAGAGGTCAGGGCAGTGAAATCCCAGTCCTGTGGACACCGTTCCCTAAATGGGGATTAGAAACTGAAACATTTCAAGATAAATCAGAATAGGATAGATTTAGAAAGAAATAAAAACAAATAAAAGTACAAGGGGAAATTATAAAGGAACAAGAAAGAAAAGGCGAGTAGACATATGTGGGCAACATGTAAAAACACATCACAATTTGGTGTTAATTTTTTGAGTACAGAGAATTACAGATTATATTTATATTGCTCCTGGTCTCCAGGCAACTTTACTGAAGCAGAAGTTTGAGGCATGTATTGTCCTGCCTGAGATTAAATTTGAAAATGTGCTCAGTGGCATGTTCACAACATCAAATGGTTGCCAATCATTCTCCTTTTCTCTTTACAATATGCCAGAGGCTAAGATGCGCAGATATCACACGATTTGAGAAAATGCTGAAACATGGCAACGTACAAACACGGAGCATCAGTGGACCGTTGAACACCTCAGGGCGGGATTCTCCGACCCCCCCCGCCAGGCTGGAGAATCGCCAGGGGGCGGCGTGAATCCCGCCCCGATGCCGGCTGCCGGATTCTCCGGCGCCTGTTTTTCGGCAGGGGGGGGGAATTGCACTGCGCCGGTCGGGGGCTGTTGGCAGCGCCCCCCCCCCCCCCCCCCAGCAATTCCCCGGCCCACGATGGGCAAAGTGTCCGCCCATTTTCGGCGGGTCCCGCTGGCGTAAAATACACCAGGTCTGTGTCGGCGGGACCTGGCCCTGCGGGCGGCCTGCGGGGTCCTCGGGGGTATCTGGCCCTGGGGTGGCCCCCATGGTGGCCTGGCTCGCGATCAGGGCCCACTGATCCGGGGGGCGGGCCTGTGCCGTGGGGGCACTCTTTCCCTCCATGCTGGCTGGTGTAAAGGTCCGCCATGGCTGGAGTGCAGACAAAATCCCCTGCGCATGTGCTGGGATGACACCAGCACACACTGGCGCACCCACCCTGTACCAACTCGCGCCGGCTGGCAGAGGCCCTTCCCCGCCGGCTGGCGCAGCACCAACCCCGCCGGCGCCGGCCTAGTCCCTGAAGGTGCGGAGGATTCCGCACCCTCCGGGCGGCCCGACACCGGAGTGGTTCAGGCCGCTACTCCTCGGCGCCGGTACGGCCCGCCCCGCCGGGTAGGGGAGGATCCCGTCCCTCAAGTCTGCTCTGATATTTAATATCGTGGTTGATGTAATAGTGAGCTGAAATCTGCATCCTGCCTATTCCCGATAAGCCACCATCCCCTCGCTTACCAAGAATCTATTACTCTCCCTTAAAACATTTCAAAGACTCTGTTTCACCGAGGACTCGCAACTCTCTGAGAGAGAAAAATTTGCTTCACCTCTATTTTAAATGGGCAACATCTTATTTTTAAACAGTGACCCCTGGTTCTCGATCAGACTTGTCCAACATTTTCATTCCAGAGCCACATTTGTGTATTTTGCTCACTCAAGGGGCTAATGAGCAAATTTTGGAAATGCAGGGGTTTAGCACAACAATAAGCTGAATTTAGTAGAGTTTTTAAGGAAAGGCACAATGCCATAGCAATAAATTGTTGCGGTAAAAAAGAGCAACTATTAAAAATGGCCGAGGTGTTAGAGAGTCCGTGTATGTGGGTGGGGACAGTGTGAGTGGGTGCATATGTATGTGTTGGTGTGTGGCCGTGAGAGTGAATGGGAAACCTGAGACTGGGTGAAAGGCAGATTCACACCTACCCCCACACACTCATTCACTCTCACACAAACACTCCCACACACTCAATCAGCCCCTCGCCCACACACACAGCCTCTCCCACACACTCACTCAGTCTTTCAATCTCACTCCCACACACGCACCCAATCAAACAAACTCTGTCACACTCACATTCTCACACACATATTCAGTCACTCATTCCCACACACACTCAATCTCTTACACATTTGTTCACTCCGACACATTCACAGTCTCACACACATCCATGCACACCCTTCCACATGCACTCACTCACTCCCTCATGCACTCATGCAGTCATTCATTCGCATGCTCATTCTCTCATCCAATAGAGGCGGCAGAAGAGGATTCTGGGAGAAGTTAACTCAGTCACCTCGATTGTACTGTGGGTAGCCGAAGAACTGGTGTCAAAGAGCGGACGCAAACGAGAATCCAGGAATGTATGTTTCCTCCCTGGTGCAAGGGTCCTGGATGTCTCAGAGCAGCTGCAAAACTTTCTAAAGGGGGAGGGTGAACAGCCAGCTGTCGTGGTGCATATACGCACCAACGATATCGGTAAAAAATGGGATGTGGTCCTACATGCTGAATATAGGGACTAAGGAGATAAACTAAAATGCAGGACCTCAAAGGTGGTAATCTCGGGATTGCTACCAGTGCCACGTGCTAGTCAGAGTAGGAATGACAGGATAGACAGGATGAATATGTGGCTTGAGAGATGGTGCAGGAGGGAGGGATTCAGATTTTTGGTACATTGGAACCGGTTCTGGGAGAGGTGGGATCATTACAAATTGGACGGTCTACACCTGGGCAGGACTGGAACCGATGTCCAAGGGGGGCTGTTTGCTAGTGCTGTTGGGGAGGGTTTAAACTAATGTGGCAGGGGGATGAGAACCAATGCAGGGAGTCAGAGGGGAGCAAAGAAGGGATAGAAACAAAAGCTAGTAAGGAGAAAAGTGGAAGGCAGAGAAACAGATTGAGCTGCTTAGTATGGCACGGGGGTGGGAACCAGAGCAGTAGGTCAGCGGGTGAAATAACTGAAAAAGAGCTACAGACTAAGACCAGTAAGATTAAGAGGAAGAGCAGACAGGGAGTGGTTGCTCAATGCAGCGGGGTGGTGGGCTGAAGTGCATTAGTTTCAATGCGAGGAGTGTTTCAGGTACGTTTTAAGCTGCTAATAGAGAAGGACAAGAGTGGTTCTCAGGTGAAGGTGTTAGACTGGGGGAAGGTTAATTACAACAGCATTAGGCAGGATCTGGAGAGTGTTGATTGGTTGAGGCTGTTTGAGGGAAGATCAACATCCGGCATGTGGGAGGCTTTCAAATACCAGTTGATTAGAATTAAGGACGGGCATGTATCTGTGAGGACAAAAGATAAGGATGGCAAATAGAGGGAACCCTGGATAATGAGGGATTTTATGAACCTTGTCAAAAAGAAAAAGGAAGCATTTGTAAGGTCTAAAAGGCTTAGGACAGATGAAGCCCTTGAAGAATATAAAGCAAGTAGGAAGGAATTTAAGGTAGGAATTAGGAAGGCTAAAAGGGGTCATGAAATGTCATCGGCAAACTGGATTAAGGAAAATCCTAAGGCGTTTTATACAAATGTAAAGAGCAAGAGGATAGCCAGAGAAAGGGTTGGTCCATTCAAAGATTTTGGAGGGAATCTATGTATGGAACCAGAGGAAATGGGAGAGATACTAAATGAATACTTTGCCTCAGTATTCACCAAAGAGAAGGGCTTGGTGGATGAGGAGTACAGGGTATGGTGTGTGGATATTCTGAGTCATGTTGATATTAATAAAGAGGGGGTGTTCGACATCTTAAAAAGCATTAAAATAGATAAATCCCCAGGGCCTGATGGGATCTACCCCAGAATACTGAGGAAGGCAAGGGAGAAAATTGCTGGTGTCTTGACTGGAATCTTTGTATCCTCATTGGCTACGGGTGCAGTTCCAGACGACTGGAGAGTAGCCAATGTTGCTCCATTGTTTAAGAAGGGCAGCAGGGATAATCCAGGAAATTATAGGCCGGTGAGCCTTACGTCAGTGCTAGGGAAATTATTGGAAAAAATTCTTAGAGACAGGATTTACTCATATTTGGAAATAAATGGACTTATTATTGATGAACAGCATGGTTTTGTGAAGGGGCGGTCGTGCCTCACTAATTTGATCGAGTTTTTCGAGGAAGTGACAAAGATGATAGATGAGGGGAGGGCAGTAGATGTGTACACATGGATGTCAGTAAAGCCTTTGACCAGGTACCTCATGGTAGACTGGTATAAAAGGTGAAGTAACATTGTCATAATATACACCAGTATATCATGGTGCAGACACACACTGATGGACACACACAGGGACCAAATAACATGTACAAACACCACAGCCAATCACCAGTTAGAATACACAAACTATAAAGGCAGAGGACACCATGGTTCCCGTTCTTTCTGGGTGCTGCCTCTCAGTGTAACAAGAACTCATCCAGCCCAGCACAGACTCACACCACGTGCTGAGAGAATCAACTGGTTCGGACAAGGCTTAGGTCTCTAGTTTAAGTTAGCATCATTTAGACCCACAATCATCGTGTGTTAGTTAGTTAGAAGTTAGTTAATAAAATTGAGTTGAACCTTCATCAGTGTTGGAAGTGTCTGTTCATCTTTCAAGCCTACACTAGCTAACACTTCAAACATGGGATCAGAGGAGAGTGCATACGGTTTTTATTTAGGCAGGTACCATGGTCGGTGCAGGCTTGGAGGGCCTGTTCCTGTGCTGTATTGTTCTTTGTTCTCTTGCACTCGCTCACTCCCATTCACTCAGTCTCTTCCACTCATTCCCACGCGTGCACTCACCCCGCCTTGCGCGCTCTCACTCCCACACGTGCACTCACCCCCACACGCGCACTCACCCCCACACGCGCACTCACCACACGCACGTATTCACCCCCTTGCACGCGCTCACCCCCCACTCGCGCACTCACCCCCTCGCACGCACTCACCCCCTCGCACGCACTCACCCCCTCACGCACACTCACCCCCTCGCGCACACTCACCCCCTCGCACATATTCACCCCCTTCCGCGCACTCACCCCCCTCGCGCACTCACCCCCCTCGCGCGCACTCAACCCCACTCGCGCACTCACCCCCTCACGCGCACTCAACCCCACTCGCGCACTCACCCTCTCGCACATATTCACCCCATTCCGTGCACTCACCCCCCTCACGCACTCACCCCCCCTCGCGCGCACTCAACCCCACTCGCGCACTCACCCCCTCGTGCGCACTCAACCCCACTCGCGCACTCACCCTCTCGCACATATTCACCCCATTCCGTGCACTCACCCCCATCACGCACTCACCCCCCTCGCGCACTCACCACCCTCGCGCACTCACCCCCCTCGAGCACTCACCCCCCTCGCGCACTCACCCCCCTCGCGCGCACTCAACCCCCACTCGCGCACTCAACCCCCACTCGCGCACTCACTCCCTTCCGCGCACTCACCCCCACTCGCGCACTCACCCCCACTCGCGCATTCCCCCCCATTCACGCGCACTCACCCCCACTCGTGCACTCACCCCCTTCCGCGCATCACCCCCACTCGCGCACTCACCCCCACTCACGCACTCACCCCCTTCCGCGCACTCACCCCCACTCGCGCACTCACCCCCTCGCGCACACTCACCCCCTCGCCCTCACTCACCCCCTCGCCCGCACTCACCCCCTCGCCCGCACTCACCCCCTCGCGCACACTCACCCCCTCGCCCTCACTCACCCCCTTGCGCGCACTCACCCCCTCGCCCGCACTCACCCCCTCGCCTGCACTCACCCCCTCGCCCGCACTCACTCCCTCGCCCGCACTCACCCCCTCACCCGCACTCACCCCCTCGCCCGCACTCACCCTCTCGCGCACTCACCCTCTCGCGCGCACTCACTCCCTCGCCCGCACTCACCCCCTCGCCCGCACTCACCCTCTCGCGCGCACTCACCCCCTCGCCCGCACTCACCCCCTCGCCCGCACTCACCCCCTCGCGCACTCACCCTCTCGGCGCACTCA
The DNA here is from genome assembly GCF_902713615.1 of Scyliorhinus canicula. Lineage (NCBI taxonomy): Eukaryota > Metazoa > Chordata > Chondrichthyes > Carcharhiniformes > Scyliorhinidae > Scyliorhinus > Scyliorhinus canicula. The sequence goes on from NC_052146.1 coordinate 135,780,150, forward strand.
CCCCCTCGCCCGCACTCACCCTCTCGCGCACACTCACCCTCTCGCGCGCACTCACCCCCTCGCGTGCACTCACCCTCTCGCGCACTCACCCTCTCGCGCACACTCACCCCCTCGCGTGCACTCAACCCCTCGCCCGCACTCACCCTCTCGCGCACTCACCCTCTCGCCCGCACTCACCCTCTCGCGCACTCACCCTCTCGCCCACACTCACCCTCTCGCGCGCACTCACCCTCTCGCGCGCACTCACCCCCTCGCCCGCTCTCACCCCCTCGCCCGCACTCACCCTCTCGCGCACTCACCCTCTCGCGCACTCACCCTCTCGCGCGCACTCACTCCCTCGCCCGCACTCACCCTCTCGCGCACTCACCCTCTCGCGCGCACTCACTCCCTCGCCCGCACTCACCCCCTCGCCCACACTCACCCTCTCGCGCGCACTCACCCCCTCGCCCGCACTCACCCCCTCGCCCACACTCACCCTCTCGCGCGCACTCACCCTCTCGCGCGCACTCACCCTCTCGCGCGCACTCACTCCCTCGCCCGCACTCACCCCCTCGCCCACACTCACCCCCTCGCCCGCACTCACTCCCTCGCCCGCACTCACCCTCTCGCGCGCACTCACCCCCTCGCCCGCACTCACCCTCTCGCGCACTCACCCTCTCGCGCGCACTCACTCCCTCGCCCGCACTCACCCCCTCGCCCACACTCACCCTCTCGCGCGCACTCACCCCCTCGCCCGCACTCACCCCCTCGCCCGCACTCACCCCCTCGCGCACTCACCCTCTCGGCGCACTCACCCCCTCGCCCGCACTCACCCTCTCGCGCACTCACCCTCTCGCCCACACTCACCCTCTCGCGCGCACTCACCCTCTCGCGCGCACTCACCCCCTCGCCCGCTCTCACCCCCTCGCCCGCACTCACCCTCTCGCGCACTCACCCTCTCGCGCGCACTCACTCCCTCGCCCGCACTCACCCCCTCGCCCGCACTCACCCTCTCGCGCGCACTCACCCCCTTGCCCGCACTCACCCCCTCGCCCGCACTCACCCCCTCGCGCACTCACCCTCTCGGCGCACTCACCCCCTCGCCCACACTCACCCTCTTGCGCACACTCACCCCCTCGGCGCACTCACCCCCTCGCCCGCACTCACCCTCTCGCGCACTCACCCTCTCGCGCACACTCACCCCCTCGCGTGCACTCACCCCCTCGCCCGCACTCACCCTCTCGCGCACTCACCCTCTCGCCCGCACTCACCCTCTCGCGCACTCACCCTCTCGCCCACACTCACCCTCTCGCGCGCACTCACCCTCTCGCGCGCACTCACCCCCTCGCCCGCTCTCACCCCCTCGCCCGCACTCACCCCCTCGCGCACTCACCCTCTCGGCGCACTCACCCCCTCGTCCGCACTCACCCCCTTGCCCGCACTCACCCCCTCGCCCGCACTCACCCTCTCGCGCGCACTCATGCCCAAACACTCACTCAGTCCTTCGTCCACTCACCCAGTCTCTCCCACACACACCGTATCTCATACTCACTCACGCCCACACACACACACGCCTAATCACACTAACTCTGTCACACTCACCTTCTCAAACACATTCAATCATTCACTTACACACACACTCACTTAGCCTCTTGCACACTCTTACACTCCTGCTCACTCAGTCTCACACACTAATAGAGCAGCCCATGTCCAAATGCAGCCAGAGCTGGACAATATCCAGGCTTGGGCTGACAAGTGGAAAGTTACATTCACACCACACAAGTGCCGGGCAATGACCATCTCCTACAAGAGAGGATCTAACCATCACCCCATGACATTCAATGGCATTACCATCGCTGAATCCCCCCACAATCAACATCATGGGGGTTACCATTGGTCAGAAACTGAACTGGACTAACTAGCCATATTAATACTGTGGCTAGCAGGGCAGGTCAAAGGCCAACACTCGCTTTGTTAACTCATTTGTTTTTAAAATGTTTATTGAAACTCTTTCTGCCCGTTTTTATGCCACACCAGTATATTTCATCTTTGAATTTTAAATACAATTTGCAACTCATAAAATTACAATTAAAAGACCAGAAAATATAGCATTGTCCCCTGCTGCATCTGACAATCTGATCACTGTATGGAGAGATACTCTGATCAAGTGTAATTGGAGAACGCTTATACTTGGAAGGTGGAGAGTGCCCATTATTGTTGGCAGAGATTTGGTTGCTGAACAGACTTGCTTGTGTTGCATAGCAGGCATAACTTGTTCTCAAATAATCTTGCGTGATTCTCAGTTTTGGTTACTAGAAAGCAGGTATTTCCGGAAACAGATTTTAAAAATATTTTTGGGATCTGGGCGGCACTGGATCTTGCCCATCCCTAATGACCAGCTTATTTTTTCTCTTATGTCACTAGCACCATAGCAACGAAATGCAGGGTGAATAAAGAGGCATGACTTTAGGAATCGCCAGTCAGTACACAGCAGAGGAATCGTAAGTGTGCTGAGGGACAATATAAAATGGTAAGCGTTTCTTTATGATCATGATTTTATATTTCAGACTATTTCACATTTTAAAAACTGCTTTTAAGAAGGTGGGATAATCCAGGAAATGTTTTCCTCTGACCAAAGGCGGGTGCATGAGCGATGATAATTTCATTCCCATTCGTTTTTTGTGCGCCTGTGAGTGTATGTGTGTGCTTGTTTGATGTGCATGTATAGTGTGTATAGCCTGTGTGCGGTTTGTGGTTTGTGTGGTGTATGTGTGGTGTGTTTGCTGCATGCGTGTTAGAACATAGAGCATAGGATATACAGTGCAGAAGGAGACAATTTGGCCAATCGACTCTGCACTTAAGCCCTCACTTCCACCTTATCCCCATAATCCAATAACCCCTCCTAACCTTTTAGGACACTAAGGGCAATTTAGCGTGGCCAATCCACCTAACCTGCACGTCTTTGGACTGTGGGAGGAAACCGGAGCACCCGGAGGAAATCCACGCAGACATGGGGAGGGCGTGCGGACTCCGCAGACAGTGACCCAACGTGGAATCGAACCTGGGACCCTGGTGCTGTGAAGCCACAGTGCTAACCGCTTGTGCTACTGTGCTGCCCCTAAACATGCCGTGTTGGCATGTATTGTGGTCTTTGTATGGTGTGTTGTGGTGGTATCTATTCGTTGATTTGTTGGTACAGTGTGTTGTATGGTACAAGTGGCTGGTAGATGAGCAACGTGGGTTTTGAAAGGTATGCTGGTGAGCGTATGCCGTGTTTACATGATTTGCTGTATCGTGTACGTATGTTGGCTTTTGCTTAATGTAGTATTTATACGGTGTGTTGTTAATGTGTGTGTGGTGCGCTTGTAGTCTGTGGTATATGTCGTACATGTATGGTGTGTGTAGTTTGCATTTCTATAATGTGTTGGTGATGGATGGTGTGTAAATTAAATGTTGATGTGCGCTGGGTGTGCTGTGTGTATATGGTATGTTCGTAGTGTGTGCAGAGTGATGTATGTGTATAGTTGGAGGAATGGCTGAATCTTCAATGTGAATTCTGTATGGGAAATTACTTAACATCCTTTTCCTCTTCAATGCCACATTAAGCAACCCATTTCTATCACTGCATTACATCCAGCAGCCCATGTTCAGGGTTGTTTGTGTTGAAGAAGGTTTTTACACAGATAGATGTGAAAGATTGTTGGGAAGTTGGGGGTGATGTGGGGGGGGGGGGGGGGGGGGGAGTGAGGTGGAGACCAGTTCCATTCCCATTAGACATGAGCACCATCCTGGAGGTTAACCTCAGTATTTGGAGATCGGAGCACTTATCTCTGCTTTCTGGACTGGGGATGAGATTGTCTGTGAGAAGAGAGGACAACATGTCCTGTAAATTCTGACAAAGCTGTGACCCGAGCCATGTGTTCAGTTCTGGGATGGGGGCAGAGAATGAGGTGGGATATATGACCCCATGTGGCTTTGGATAGGGGGCTGGATTCTCCATTCCTGAGGCTATGTGCTGACGCCAATAGAGGATCCGTGGTGTTTCATGATGGGAACTTGGCGCATAACCCTCACCGAGTCCATTACCGGTGAGGGGCCAGCATCGGCACCGCATGAAACACCTGTGGAACGTGCGGAACACGGTCGGAGGATTACCGGGTCCCGTGCTTCGGACTGACAAGCTGCAGCTGCGCATGCCTACACCCGCACCGGTCGTGCCGGAAAAAATAGCGCGGCCGCGCTAGACTGCATAGCCTCCCACCCTGACCCCACAAGCCCTCCTCCTGCCCAGCCCCCACCACTCCCCCCAGCCCTGGCAGAAGACCCCCTGGCCAGCGGCGCGGATCTTGGCCGAGTGTGGCGGGGCTGGACACTCTCCGCACGCCCTCTCTCTCCGCAACCCGCACGCCAGGCTCTCGGCTGCAGGGACCACACATGGCCTGTGCCGTTGGGAACTCAACCCATTGGAGGCAGAGCATCATGGGTGGACCGCCGATGACGTACCAACGGCGTTATGGCTGCGTGTGGCGCGCGCCTCGTGACGCCGATTTGGAGGGGGCGGAGCATTGCAACCGTCAAACACCGCGGTGCCTGCCCCGATTCCGGTGTCGCGAGCCATTCTCAGCCTGATCGCCATTCCCGATTTCGGAATGGGACTATGGAGAATTCCGCCCAGGAAAACCAACGGTTATGAGTTGATTTTTTATGAACTTTCTCATTGAAAGCTGTATCAATTAAAATAATGAATGTTTAATTCTCCACTTCCTCCATTTAATTCAGGAGCATTTTATATCAAGGAACATCCAAGTTACAATTTAAGCGGGCACATTTAAAACAAATAATTCAAAATCTGCCAATTCTCTAATCTTGTAACCAAGATAATATTTGTTAGCACTGCAGTTATTATGGGTGTTGCTATGCACAGATACTAGACCATGCTTGTTCTGCATTATGGCTACTTAATAAACAACCCATAGCCTTCAAGTGGAGTGTTGATTGATGAATGATACGTGAAATCCCAGGAAACTTTTCACTGGACTCTTAGAACAAGATGCACAAAATGTGATTCTAATTCCGAGGTCAGGGGTGCTATTTAATGAAAATGAAACAGAGTCCCACTTTGGGCATGTTTAGTGGGGTGTTTCCTGCCAATTGCAGTGCCGAGAACGATCCCGCTATTGAACGGGACTCTGCTTCATTTTTGGGCCTCAGCAAGGAATAAATGGGTCATAATTTTAATGGCGCCCCGATTTCTGGAACCCCACTGCGGTCTCCAGACATCCCCCGCCCCCAACCAATTAGGGGGTCCACAAGCCCCTCACACACCACCACATAAGGGCGAGGTATCCCCGGGCCCCCCTCCTGCACTGAGGAGTTTGCTCATCGCAGTGTGATATTTTAACATGGAATAATTCTGGACCTTCAGATGAGCTCACTCATGGAGTCCATCCCTTCGATAGTAGGCCGAATAACAACATCATAGCGGATCTCTGATTGAGTAAAGAACTGGACAGTGAGCAGAAAGTCGATTACAGTGATGGCACTAGACTGCTCAGCTACTGTTATGAATATTTGTTTTCTGTTTATTACTGACCAGCTCCATATTTATTCACTTTCCAGAATATGGACTTGCAGAGAGGCCACAACAGAATGAGATATTTGCTTCCTGTTCTAATTGTATGGGGACAGCTCCTTCTTTCCGGTAGGTCACATCTAATATACAGCAACATTTTTCACCAGTCACCCTAGTAAAAGTCTGCTTGCATTTTTCGTAAACAACACTATTCGACGTTAATTGGCCCACTTAACGAGGCCTCATAGGCTTTTCGCTGCAAATGAAGGCTCGCCAGCCAATTCGTCAGAACAGCGCTTACAGGTCCCCCGCTAAAAAGGTCGAGCAGCCCTTAAAGAGAACTTGCACAGAAAACCCCAGTCAGCTCACAGCCCTGGCGCCAAGGACACCAGCTCCATGATTCAGGGATGCTGGCCTGGGGTGGTTCCTCGATGCACTGGAGGCTATAAGGATTGTCCTGTTCCCCCGAGGGTACCGGAGGGTGAGTCACAGGGCAGCCACTGCCACTTGGGATAAGGTGGCGGCTATAAGTTCGGGGAGTATGACTAGCATTCAGTGTTGTAAGAAGGTCAATGACCTACCCCAGGCAGCACGGGTGAGTTGACACTAATGCCTAATGCCTCCAACCCCCTCACCCCCGAGACCTTTCCGTCCCCACGAGAGCATCTGCCCCACCAACCCTCCATGCTGCCTCCAACACTCCATGTGGCCCCCAACCTTCCCTTCACCACCCCCCCCCCCCCCCCCCCCCCCACCCCTTCACCTCCCCAACTCTCCCTTCACAACCCCTCCCTCTCTGTGTCAATAAGCGAAAGTTCTAGGGAAAGTTTTGCAGGGTCGAAAATGCCACCATACCATTCAATATCTGTAAGGCATTGGGAGAGGGTGTTAGACTGACAACAGTGATGGCTTCCACCTCGGGGAACTTTCCATTCCCCCATTGATTCCCTTCCACCCGGGACGCCCTGCCACACACTCCCAGCCATAGTCGGCTCCACTCACTGAACCCAAGACCCTGTATCCCAGACATGCACTCATAACGTCACCTGGACCGGGCTCTGGTCCCCTCCCCGATGCACTCATCTTCCCTCCAGCTGTGTCCCATCTCCTGGGTGTTCTGATTGTTGGCTGCTGTGTGTGTGGTGTCGTCTCCCGCAGTGTTCAGGCACAGTGTCCAAGCATCACGGTCTGATTAGGATGCTAGGCAATGACTTCCATATGTTACATGGCCCACCCACCTACGGGAACCCACTTGGGTTGTGTGAAGTGCTCAATTTCCTATTAGTAGCCTTCAGATAGCCTTCAGCCGCACGGCCAGAGGCCTTGGCAGTCAGTGGGGGAGTGGGGGTTATGGTTGGTCAGTGCAACAGACGGGAAGGAAAAGAGTTGCCCCGGAATGGGTACACACGATCCAGGGGTTGGCATGAAAATGAAAAATGAAATGAAAATCGCTTATTGTCACGAGTAGGCTTCAATGAAGTTACTGTGGAAAGCCCCTAGTCGCCACATTCCGGCGCCTGTCCGGGGAGGCTGGTACGGGAATGGTGGTGCTGCGCATGTTTACCCCCCCAGTGCCTCCCCCCCACACTCCGTGGTGGCCCATTCCTGCAGAGGGTCCTCCCCTCCCCCCTCAACCAGAGGTCTCCCCCCCCCCCCCCCCCAGCCCCTGCCTAGCGCCCCCCACCACGCGGCGAGCACTGGGGCGACATATCCAGCACCCTCAAGCATGTGAGCAAAGATGGCTACTCATCTCCTCGGCTCACGCAAAAGCCCTTCTGCCAGGTTCATGTCTTTCAAATGGAGTACTAATCGGTGCCAGCGTGACTACTTGCTGGGGAGGCCGCTGAATGACGGGAGGACGTTGGATATGTGGTGGCTTTCGTTAATTGTATGAAAATATGGCTCAAGTGGTGATAATTGGTTTCTCGCCGTGCTATGACGAGACCCTGATTTCGCTAACGGGAGTGGGCCGTTTGGAGCCTGGCGCGGTACTCGTTTTAGGCCTCTCCCGCTATTCACCGGCCTCGTTTCGCTCGAGCGAGAGCAACGAGCCTGAGAATCGTGCCCATTGAAACTGGGAGAACAGTGTAATGTTCAGAAATGCTCAAAGTGGTGACTGTAAAATGTTGGTGAACTTGCATTGTTATCACGAACTTTAGTATCCTTCAACTGATCACTACTTATATAGTGTTAGCTTTCCAGACAAAATGTTGATAGGTGTGTAATCTTCCCATTCTTGAACATTGTGGCAGGGTTGCTTTCCAATGATCATGTTACAGTTGGGAGATTTTGCTGGAGTATCACTTGCCCATTGATCTCCTGAATTGTGTAGCTTACAGAGAGCACTAAAACACATGTCTGGAGTAAAACATAGCAAGTCAATGTGATTAATATCTATCCTGGGGAATATCCTGTCTGTTTATTATGACTGTTGGTAGTTGTCGTCAGAGCTCTTGTTCAACTCTAAATGCTGTCCGATCTGTGTTAGTCTAATGATTCTTTTAGATTTCAAGTATCTATTTCTGCATTTGCTGCTTTAGAATGGTACATTGCACCAGCATTGAGTTATATATTGCTAATTCTTCAGTATCTTGTACTCATTCAAATGAAGATGTGCACACATGGTTAAATTCATTGTCAAAATAGCTGTACTTTATATTATAAACTAGCTTTCAGAGCACTGCTCCTTCCTCAGGTGAATGAAGAGGTGCCTCTTCATCCACCTGAGGAAGGAGCAGTGCTCCGAAAGCTAGTGTTTGAAACAAACCTGTTGGACTTTAACCTGGTGTTGGAAGACTTCTTACTGTGCTCACCCCAGTCCAACACTGGCATCTCCACATCATTATATTATAAAGTTTAGAAAGTTGGCTTCATGCCAACTGCTACTGTGAATCCTGAAGAGAACACGGTCACCTGTCCGAGGAGGTCATATACCATTTGCTTGAATTGGATGCAACAAAAGATTGAGAACTCCACCCCCCCCCCCCCCCCCCCCCCCCCAGTGCTACTGCAGGCTTTGCTTCGATGTGACTGGTTACTTATCATATTTAGCTACTGTATTTAGAAACCTGATTTATGATCTGATCAGATACTTTAACTAACAGAACAACTATCTAAAGCAATAGTGTATGACAATGTTAAAATGTTATTTTACTGGTTTTCCAGATGCAATTGATGACACTGCGCCGGAGACAACATTAATAGGCATCCACCATCAAAGTATTGTCCTAGGATGTCGTTTTGCTACTCACGATGGTTTCCAGTTGGAAAATCTTATAATCACCTGGCAACGTGTTGAGCACGATGAGGTGGTGCACAGTTATTACTATGGTAAAGACCAAACCAGCCATCAGAGTGAACAATATTCAGGCAGAACGAGTCTGTTTCCAGAGGAATTCAAACATGGCAATGCGTCACTGAAACTGGAAGGAGTGAGGGCTGAGGATGCTGGACAGTACATATGTTTTGTCAGCACTATATCTGGAAGTGCCGAAGAGACAGTTTTCTTAAACTTTGCAGGTAAATAGGCTTTACGGCTTTATATTTTCCTAATTATGGATAAATGCTGAGTAAATTTGTGGAAACATGATATTATTGTGACCAAACATCACGTGATAATACATTTAAAAGCCTATGTGGAGAATATATGGGTTGCAATGAACTCAACAAATTGAAATGAATGTAGCTAAAATTGTTACAAATCAAACATAATGCAGTTAATGTGGGGAAATAAAAGTCCAAATGTAAATGGAAAATAGTCTGAATATTAAAAAGACTGATCAGGATTATGGGCATTTTTTTAATGATCTAACATAAACCCTTTGTAGAGGAAGGGTAACAGGCTGCGGAATTTTGAAGCTTCTTTTCCTTCCAGAATATCTGTTCACTAATGAACAATGCGCTTGCCGGCCAAAACTTTATCATAAACAATTGCACTGACATATCTTTGTTGGTTCTCATGTCAAATCCTTGCCCATACCAAAGGCTCGCCAGCTGACTAATACATCCCACCATCTGCCCTGCTCAGACTGGCACAGTGGTGTGTGACATTTCATCACCAAGTTGCCAGGTGTCTTTGGTTTCTCCCCTTACGCATCTGAAGTTTTCACCTTCCCCAAGTACCTGTCCTTGTTCTACATCACCCCACCCTGAACTCCATGCTGGGATTCTTACCGAGGATCCTCACACCTTTTCTGCCTCAGCTCCTGCAGTAAGCAACTCCTTATACCAGGCGATTTTCATCTCCATTCCCCTTGCCCTATTTCATTTGATTTCAGTGCCATTTGCCCTGTCATAACCTTTCATTCCTTAGAAAATGTTCTCCCCATACACAAAGCCACCCCCAGTTCATGGGCAGGAGTCTCCGTCAGCTGATGCCAAAATCATGAAGTGCGATTGGATGAAGAATAGGTTCCGCTGCTAAAATCGCAACGGGCACCAATTTGACGGCAAATCGCAATTCTCCGTCACCTCGACAGCAGCGTCAATGCGTTCAGGAATGCATGTACAGTAAACACCGTTTGCATGTCATTAGCGGACCCGACCTGGGGCCTCTGCAGTGCTCCGCCACCGATGGGGCAAGTTCCCGACGGTGCAGTTCACTTGTGCTTTTAAAAATCATGAAACCGGCATGGTGGCAGCTGAGGGAAAGAGAGAGGAGGTACGGAACATGTCCAACATCACTATAGTTTGATGACAGTTGTGATGCTGGTCAGGGGCTTCTGCCAGGACCAGGGAGGAGTAGCAGGGGTGGCCAGGAGGTGGGATTGGGATGGATAGGCATGGAACACCATTGCCGCAGCCGGCAAGGCAGCCATGTAGCTGCACATGCCGCTAAAAGCCCACTGTGAACTTACAGCCACGGGTTGCATAGGTGTACCCTCTGGCCCCAACCAACTCATCAGCTGTTTGGGCACACTCCAGCACAACCAGTGCCATCTTGTTGCCTGGGATGAGTGTGTATGAGGATTGTAGTGTATATGCAGCTGCAGCTTGTCAGCCTCCTGAGTGTCAATCACGGACCCGGCGAATCCCGCACCATCTTTCATTGGAATCGATTGTGTTCCATGTGGCACCAGTGCTAGCCCCTCTACAGTTGCTGAATCGATCCGGGTTCGGTGCCGGTTTTGCTGTCATGGAAGTCAACAAATTCTGTGTCGACGTCAACACTTAGTCTCAGAAACAGAATCTGATCTCTGAAGACGAGCCATTTTGAACTCTCAAAGTTAACTCTCCACAGAATCTACCAGACCGGCAGGGTTTTTCCAGCACTTTCTACTTTTATTACACAGCCACCCTCTCGACCTTGCCATCTCACATGGCCTCTTCAGTCTTGTGGTCTCAATCACAGACAAGGCAATCTCCCACCACTCTCTTGTACTGTTCGCCAAGCACATCATCACACCCTTGCCATCTCAATTCCTGTGGCATCAGCTGTCCTTCACTGATCTCAGTTAAAATTAGATGTGGAGAGGCTACCCAAAGCTATCATTAGGTGTAGAGTGAGAAATGCAACTAGTATGAACTGATCAGAAAGCCAAACGGTCATGTCTGGTTAACCTGACTGAGTTTTTTGAAGAGGCCACTAATGCAGTAGATAAAATGACTTTGGAGTGTCTATGCATCCAATAAGGTTCAACCAAAGAGATTAACAGAAGAACATGTACATGATGGAACCATCAGTTCACTAGACACATGCTTTATGATATGAACAGTGGTTTTAATCTACTTACAACAGAGCCAGCCTGTTCCGCGTTGAACTCTCGATGAACTGAACGACTGGCTCTGAGCATTGGTATTTATACAGCAGTCCAGGGCTACTCCCCCTAGTGGTCGGGCAACGCAACTGCGCTTACAAATGCATGGTCTCATGTATATACAATACAGTGTGAATTACGGAGTTACATTCACCACAGTACAGAATTTAGGTAGCCTTCTGATTTGACTTGGAAAGTGATTGGGAGGTAGGAGACAAATAGTGGGGATAAAGGGAATGCAACCTGACTGGCAGGATATGACTGCAAAATATATGTGGAGATCTATAATGGTGCATTATTACTTGTAATATGTAGTTCTGTGTGAACAGATTGGGCTTTGCTTTGTTGCATGGCTGATTTTACGACTCGTATCTATATTTACATTATATATTGATATGATTCACAAATTATTTAATATCAGCAAATGCAAATTTCTGTTACTTCTGAGTAATCCAAGCTATTCCACTTTATAACCCACAGCTTACTACAAGGACACACAACTGCTGATCAAACTCCAGCCATCTAGTACGACCTTCATTCTAGAATCGCAAGGTTATCCTGAGGCATCCGTCCTCTGGTACTGTGCAGAAGATAAAAATGTGCTCCTCAAGCCTCATACTTCATTTGTTCCACGTGAAGATGGTCTCTACTCACTCCGGAGTGTTCTTGAAGTTGATCATGCAAAGACAAATTGTAACCATATAGTTGAAATTAACAACATCCTTGTTAACCAGACTGTTACCAGGAAATTCAACCTCCTTTTACCTCGTAAGTTCTTATATTAGTGGGTTTCCTGAGCATGAATGCACTGGGAATTATGCCTTAGACATATTCAGTTTCAAAGATTTCATTTTTCTGTAGAAATTCACACAGGGGGACAACCTTCCCAATATATATTATCAGAGCAGTGATTGAGAAACAAAGATTTTATTTTTTTTTTAAATAAATTTTTTCCAATTAAGGGGCAATTTATCGTGGCCAATTCACCTACCTTGCACATCTTTGGTTTGTGGGGGTGAAACCCACGTGAACACGGGGAGAATGTGCAAACTCCACACAGACAGTGACCCAGAGCCGGGATCGAACCTGGGACCTCGGCGCCGTGAGGCAGCAGGGCTAACCCACTGCGCCACCGTGCTGCCCATTTATAAACAAAGATAAACAAACTTATAAACATAGCACAATTTCCTATCCACAACTTTTGATGGATGTAAAATCATGTTCACTGTGACCTATTTATAAAAATATTTGCTCGTGATCAGTTTTTCCCATAGCCCTGATTCTGTGCTGGGGACATACATTCATAGAGTTGTCGCGTCAATTGCAAAAAAGAACATTGTAACTTTTATCTCTGATTAAACATGAATCGTTTTTGGGACACATTCACTTAAGCTATATCATTCAAAGACTTGAGTTCATGGGCAGTCTCCCACTGTAACTTCAGCCGAAATCTGAAAGTGGTGTAAATGAAGTTAAGGTATGAAAATAGGAGACCCCCCCTGCAAAATCCCAGATGCATAGAACAAGTGTTCACATGATGCCGCAATGACGCAGCTATTTAAAGGGTCACATGTCGAGTGTGGGAGTTCTTCCCGGGAGGGCGGCAGAGCTGCTCAGAGTACTGAATAAATTGTTGTTGTTATAAGTTCTTGGTCGCCAGTCATTAGAACTAAGCACTTCTACACACATGGGCAGCATGGTAGCACAAGTGGATAGCACTGTGGCTTCATAGCGCCAGGATCCCAGGTTCGATTCCCCGCTGGGTCACTGTGTGGAGTCTGTACGTTCTCCCCGTGTCTGCGTGGGGTTCCTCCGGGTGCTCCGGTTTCCTCCCACAGTCCAAAGACATGCAGGTTAGGTGGATTGGCCATGCTAAATAGCCCTTAGTGTCCAAAAAGGTTAGGAGAGGTTATTGGGTTACAGGGATAGGGTGGAACTGAGGGCTTAAGTGGGTCGGTGCATGCTCGATGGGCCGAATGGCCTGCTGCACTGTATGTTCTATGTTTTGAAAAAGTGATTTAATATAACGAATGAATATTTCATATTTTTCTCTTTTTCACTTTCAAAATAAGGCATTCAGGAAAACAACACTGACAGGAGATGGTGTATTGCTCTCGGCTCCTGCTTACTGGTATTTGCAGCAATTATCGTTCTGATATTGGTAATATATAAACATCAAGAAAGAAAAGCAGGAGAAAAAACAAAGCCTGAATTTATATGAATGATTCCATGAAGGAAATTGTGACTTTTGTCCTTCAGAAGGTGGTGACAAACCTTCTTCAACTGCTGCTGTCAATGTGGCAAAGACGCTTCCATGGTGCTATTAGATTAGCAATCTGGGACTTTGACCCGGCCACAATGAATGAACAGATGTCGTAATCCAGGTGGAAAGGGATCTTGGGAGGCAGTGTTTTTCCCAGGCACCTGTCATTCCAGATGTTGGAAGTTGGAGGAGGTGCAGCAGATGAAGAAGTGCACCCTGTGGATACTACACACTGCAACCCCGGTACATCACCAGTGCATTACAAGTAATGCTGAGAGTAACATTTTGCTGAGAGTAACCTATCACTGAAGAATAGACCAAGTTTCTAAACTCAAGATCTGCAATCATTTTATGAGTGGCACAGCAGAGGATGTTATGTAGCAGTTATTCTCTGGTTTCACGTCCCATATTTTTCCAAAATGTGTGTCGCAGAGATAAAAATACAGTATTTGTTTAAGCCTGGGAGCAAGTAGCAGCGAGAACGTTCTGAATACCTTTGCAGTTCAGAAAAATGAAGATGAGGTTCAAGTGCAAGGATGTGACGTGATCAGCCAATTGATCATTTCAGATTATTTGTTGACTTCCAACAGTGCTATTCATGGATAGAAACACACTTGAATCTTTAGGACTTTGGCAGCTGACACATCCGACTATAACCTCCATCTTGCATACGATTTTTATGGCGTAACTTAAACATCCAATGAATTTTCAGTCTTCCCCAAGATTCTTGTAGCTATTTCTTAGCAAAAGCCTGAGTTAGAATTGTGGGCAGAACAATTGAGGGCAGCACGGTAGCATGGTGGTTAGCATAAATGCTTCACAGCTCCAGGGTCCCAGGTTCGATTCCCGGCTGGGTCACTGTCTGTGTGGAGTCTGCACGTCCTCCCCTGTGTGCGTGGGTTTCCTCCGGGTGCTCCGGTTTCCTCCCACAGTCCAAAGATGTGCGGGTTAGGTGGATTGGCCATGCTAAATTGCCCGTAGTGTCCTAATAAAAGTAAGGTTGGGGGGGGGGGGGTTGTTGGGTTACGGGTATAGGGTGGATACGTAGGTTTGAGTAGGGTGATCATGGCTCGGCACAACATTGAGGGCCGAAGGGCCTGTTCTGTGCTGTACTGTTCTATTCTATAAATAGCACAGTGGGCAGCACTGTTGCTTTACAGCTCCAGGGTCTCAGGTTCGATTCCCGGCTTGGGTTACTGTCTGTGCGGAGTCTGCACGTTCTCCTCGTGTCTGCGTAGGTTTCCTCCGGGTGCTCTGGTTTCCTTTCACAAGTCCAAAGATGTGCATATTAGATGGATTGGCCATGATAAATGGCACTTAGTGTCCAAAAAGGTTAGGTTTGGTTACATAGAACATAGTACAATACAGCACAAAACAGGGCCTTCGGCCCTCGATGTTGTGCCGAGAATTGTCTGAAACCAAGAACAAGCTATCCCACTCCCTGTCATTCTGGTTTGCTCCATGTGCCTATCCAATAACCGCTTGAAAGTTCCTAAAGTGTCCGGCTCCACTATCACAGCAGGCAGACCATTCCACACCCTAACCACTCTCTGAGTAAAGAACCTACCTCGGATATCCCTCCTATATCTCCCACCCTGAATCTTATAGTTATGCCCCCTTGTAACAGCTACATCCACCCGAGGAAATAGTCTCTAAACGTCCACTCTATCTATCCCCCTCATCATCTTATAAACCTCTATTAAGTCGCCCCTCATCCTCCTCCGCTCCAAAGAGAAAAGCCCTAGCTCCCTCAACCTTTCTTCATAAGACCTATCCTGCAAACCAGGCAGCATCCTGGTAAATCTCCTTTGCACCCTTTCCACATCCTTCCTATAATGAGGTGACCAGAATTGAGCTTAAGTAGGATGCTCATTCCAAGGGTCGGTGCAGACTCGATGGGCTAAATGGTCTCCTTCTGCGCTGTAAATTCTTTGTTTCCAACATGTAAATGTCTGTGGTTAGCTGCACTTTTTCAATGCCTGGAGTTATTTTAAATTTGATTGGTTCCTGTTACCAGGTGAGCAATAGTTACCTAAATGGATCAATCACAAAGCAAAAAGTAAGAATCTTCTCATGAAAGAAAATCAGAGAGAGCTGGGAAAAGAATAATGGCCGATGTCTAAGGCCTGAATTTTCATCCTTTAAAAAAATTTAGAGTACCCAATTCATTCATTTACCCTTCACATCTTTTGGGTTGTGGGGGCGAAAAACACGTGGGAGCGAAACACACGGAGGAGAGAATGTGCAAACTCCACACGGACAATGACCCAGAGCAGGGATCAAACCTGGGACCTCGGCGCCGTGAGGCAGCAATGCTAACCACTGCGCCACCGTGCTGCCTTTGTCATCCTTGAGGCGGGTAGCGGGAATCTGGGAAATTCTGGGTTTGGCCCGCCCACCTCAGGAGGCATTGCCCGCGAAGGCTGGATCTTTATTCCAGCAGATGTGTGTGGGCTGGAGCTGGGCCAGCTGGCCTGGGAAGATGTTTGGAGGCAGCCACAGAGGCTGTTTAAAATTGAGCCTCCTGACGCCTGCTCTGCTGAGAGCCGAGGGAACTATTACACTTGTTGATAAAGGGTCTGTCTGTAGGACAGCTGCTTTTATCAGCTAGGAGCAAAAATACATTTTGTCAGTAAAGGGGAAAGTTATGAATTAATCACTTTTTTTTACAAATCCTACTGTCACTTCAGGGGTTACTGGGTCTAGACATTGTACAGTGGGTCAATGGGCATTGAAGTACCACAGCTTAGTATGGGCATCATGAGGGGCCTTAGCAGGTGGTGGAAGCAGAGAGCTTGGCATGGTGGCATGAGGGGCCACAGGGGCTGGTTGGAAGGGCAGAGCCTGGCATAGGGGGCACGAGTTTCCATGGGAGATTGGATAGAAGAGAAAGCTTGGCATACCCGACCACCCAAGCATCTTAGCTGAGGGGATCTAAGCTCAAATCCCACATGGTAAATGTTTGGAATTTGAAAAGATAAAAAACTCTGATATTAAAAGTCTAATGATCACCGTGAAACCATTGTTGATTTTCGTAAAAGCCCATCGAGTTCACTCATGCCCTTTAGAGAAGGGAATCTGCCATTCTTACCCGGTGTGGCCTACGTGTGACTCTAGACCCACAGCAATGTGGTAGACTCTTAGCTCTCCTCTGAAATGGCCTAATAAGCAACTCAGTTAAAGGGAAAATGATGTGTGGGAAACAAATGCTTGCCCAGAGATGCTCCCATTCCATGCAAGAAAAAAGTGCAATCTGCAAAGGTGGTCCACTGAGCCAGAGTGTAAGTTCAACCAAAGTATCTAAACACTGCCGATAAAAAGTGAGAGATATTCACATTAGTTCACAGACATGTTTATTCGGGATGTATTGTTTTCATTGGTTCAATTTAAGAGTATTTTTATATTTTTAGTATTTATGGAATATTGTTATTGTTTAGGAAAATCATTTACTGCATGAATTATTAATGGGCTGGATTCTCCGTCCTGCCGTGATTTCTGCTTCACCCCGCTGGTGGGATGCTCCGTTACACCGGCCGGTCAATGGGGTTCCCCATTGTGGGGCAGCCCCACAACATCGGGAAACCCCTGGGCTGCCGGCAAAATGGAACATCCCGCCGGCGGAGAATCCAGCCCAATGGTTTTCACTTACATTGCAAGGCACACTTCTTTGTCAGGGGCAAGTTTCTTGTGCAATAAAGTATAACTCTCAGTAACATGTCCTTTATACCCAATTTTAATGTTCATCAGATTTACATATATTCAAATCTAGAGACCATTGGAAATTATTTTCAAATTATTTAAAAAAAATGTTTTGTTGGGTTTTGTACATGGTATAAACACAAATAAAAACAAAGGAATATAAAACAAGTAATGAGAAAGTGTATTTTCCCTTTTTTTTTTTACAAAACAAAACAAAACAGAGGGTGGGGGGCACCGGGGTGGTGCCCGTCATGTTATTTACATTTGGCTTCGGCCATGGATTGTTCTTTCTTCCTGTTCTTTCTTTCTCTTTTCACATTGCTGTGTTTGCTATGGCCAATGTCCTCCCCTATGCATCCCCACCCATTTGGGTTCCCTTCTCTTTTCCCTTCCAGTTCCCTCTATTGTTTCCCAGCACTTCTTCCCATGAAGAGGTCTGGCTGGTTTGATACCCCGAAGACCACCACTTTCGGGCATCGCTCCACCCTCACCCCCACCACTTTGGACATTGCCTCGAAGAAGGCTGTCCAGTACCCAGCAAGTCTGGGGCAAGACCAGAACATGTGGGCGTGGTTGGCCGGGTTCACATCTGTCTTCCACCTCCAGGAAGAACCTACTCATTTGGGTTCTGGTCAAGTGGGCTCTATGTACCACCTTTTGTGGCATTAGGTTGAGTCTTGAGAATGTGGGGGTGGAGCTGACCCTATGCAATGCTTCGCTCCAGACTCCCCACACTATTTCAAACCCTAGGTCTTAATCCATTTCCTCTTTGTCGCATCCAGTTTGGTGTCGGCCCTCTCTATCAGTTGGTATATATCGCTACAGTGCCCTCTGCGTCCAGTAGTTCTTCTAATGGCATCTGTCGCGATGGTCGCGCGTACGTCCTTGTCTCCTTCCGTAGGAACTTTTTAAGCTGCAGGTATCTAAGTTTGTTGCTCCCTGATAGCTGAAATCTCTTCATCAGTTCGTCCAGTGTTGTTACCCTACCGTTGGTGTATAGGTCCCTGACTGTCAATATCCACTGGTCCTGTCTCCATCTTTTAAAGGTGGCATCAGTAAGTGCTGGTGTGAATCTGTGGCTATTGCTGATGGGGGTTTTGTCAGACATTTTGGTCAGTCCGAATTGCTGCCGTAGTTGTTCCAGGTCTGGAGTGTAGCTACCACCATTGCTTGAGTGTTTTTTGGGTGGGGATGCGAGTGCCACCGTGGCGAGGGCCTGGAGAGAGGTCCCCTTGCAGAGGAGCGACTGTAGGCTGCCGGGCTGGACACTGGCTGGCATGGCTGGGGTGGGGGTGCCCTTCCAAGGCTGGGGGAGTGGACGTGATGGGGGGGAAATAGGCCGAGCAGCCGGGTTGACCCCCACAGAACTGGGGCGATGACGATGCATGGACTTCCATTACCGCGGGCACCTTGCTGCGTACCCACTGACCACCCCCATCTTGGTCCCTGGTTCTGCCCCTGGAGTGATACCAGTCGTATGGGTGCCCCCACCTCCTCACCTCTGCACAACACCCTCAGTCACCTCCCCCCCCACCCATCCGCTCAGGGCATCAGCCGCCGGTGCAGAACAATAGACCGCCCCCAGGGCACAGGCCCGCCCCCGGATCGGTGGGCCCCGATCGCAGGCCAGGCCACCCCCCCCCTCCCCCCCGCGAAGATTGATCACCGGCCTGTTCTCCAACCCCCTCCCCCGAATATTGCTCAAGTGGTACGTTTGCACAGTGGTCGGCACTGCTGCCTCACAGCGCCAGCAACCCAGGTTCATTTCCAGCCTCGGGTGACTGTGTGAAGTTTGCACTTTCTCCCCGTGTCTGCGTTGGTTTCTATTTATTTGCATAGGTATTAGGTTTACACCCTCACTGGGTGTGAACCTGATGACATCTGCAGGATGGGCCCGGGGGGCATAGTGAACTGTTGATGCTCGCTGCAGTTCCTATTCCATGGCTTTCCTGGTATTTTCCTGACATAGCAGGATTTGCGCAGGACACAACACAGCCAGAAAATCGCCCCCAGGAGTACATGTCAGAAACATAGAGGGCAGCTTGTCCACATTGCAGCCTACATTATTTGCTGTCCATTCATCTTAAATTTACAATTCCAATTTTATTATATGGAATTACTGGATAAAAGCAATCGCATCCTACAGTTTTATTACATTCCCTGTAAAATTGAAAACCTGTTACTTTGATCATCCATTGACTCAAGGAGTTGGATTTGCATTTTCAGGTAACAGGCATTCCTTCTGAGGATGGGATATTGTGCAAGGGGAATTCATTTAAAGTGCCCTGATGTATCCTCCCGTTACCGTCCGTTTTGAGCTGTGCTTTGCCCCTTTGTAAATGATGGCATATTTTCCCCAACCCTTAAATTTGGAGTGTTCTAATCCTCTATGTATTGGAATTGGATTTGTTTATTGTCACATGTACCGAGGTTCAGTGAAAAGTATTTTTCTGCGAGCAGCTCAAACAGATCGTTAAGTACATGAAAAGAATGGATGGGAGGCAGGTTTTTGTGATGGACTGGGTTGTGTTCACGCGCTCTAAAGTTTCTTGTGGCCTTGGGCCGAGCAGTTGCTATACCAGGCAGCCAGATAGGATGCTTTCTGTGGTGCATCTGTAAAAGTTGATAAGAGTTAATGTGGACATGCCAAATATCCTTAGTTACCTGAGGAAATAAAGGCTCTGTTGTGCTTCTTTGGTGGTGGCGTTGACGTGGGTGGACCAGGACAGATTTTTGGTGACGTGTACCCCAAGGAATTTGATGCTATTAGTCACCTTCGCCTCGGCCTCATTGATGCTGACAGGGGTGTGTACAGTACTTTACTTCCTGACGTCAATAATCAGCTCTTTAGTTTTGCTGGCATTATTGTCGTTGCACCACTCCACTAGGTTCTCTATCTCCCTCCTATATTCTGACTCGTCGTTATTTGCGATCTGGCCCACTATGATTGTGTCGTCAGCAAACTTGTAGATGGAGGTGGAACCAAGTTTTGCCATGCAGACGTGTGTGTGCAGGGAGTAGAGTAGGGGGCTAAGTACGCAGCCTTGCGGGGCCCCGGTATTGAGGACTATTGTGGAGGGGGTGTTGTTGTTTATCCTTACTGATTGTGATTTGTGGGTCAGAAAGTCGAGAATCCAGTTGCAGCGTGAGGAGCCAAGTCCTAGGTTTTGGAACTTTGATATGAGCTTGGCTGGGATTATGGTGTTGAAGGCAGAGCTATAGTCAATAAATAGAAGCCTGATGAAACAGTCATTGTTGTCGAGATGCTCTGGGGATGAGTGTAGGGCCAGGGAGATGGCGTCTGCTGTAGACTGATTGTGGCGGTATGCGAATTGCAGTGAATCAAGGCGTTCTGGGAGTAGGAGGTGATGCGCTTCATGACCAACCTCTCGAAGCACTTCATTACAACTGATGTCAGAGCCCCCGGATGGTAGTCATTGAGGCACATTGCCTGTTTCTTCTTTGGCACTGGTATGATGGTGGTCTTCTTGAAGCAGGTGGGGACCTCAGAGCAGAGTAGGGACAGGTTAAAGATGTCCGTGAACACATCCGTCAGTGTGGTGACCCTCTGTGTGCCCCTGTATTAGGGGATGTAAGGTAGGACCTGCACTACAGGTTCTCCGGTAGCCCCTGCCGGCTAGCTCTGCCCATAAGGAGTCGTATGTGGTAGGATACTAGGGGTATTACGGTACCTTAGAAGTGAGCTGCTATTGGTGCAGAGGACTCGCTGCCCATTGGCCTGGGTAAGTCATGTGCCTCTCAAGTGATTGGCTGAGAGGTAGGTAGCTCCACCTACAAGGCGGGATATAAGAACCCGTGCTTCCCGGCAGTCGGCCATTCTTCTGTACGTCTGCTGCCGGGCACACTTCTTGTGCATTAAAGCCTAGTGTTTGGATCTCACCTTTGTCTCATGACCAATTGATGGTGCATCACCGTATAAATATGCGTGTCCTCCTCCTGATCAGCCATTTCGCCAGCTGCTGTAGGAGGCCACGCATCTGACTGTAATAAAGCCACAGTTGTACCAATCTGAGTCTTTGTACAATTGATCGTGGATCAATTTATTACAGTCAGATTTTCTAAGACATGGATATCAGAATCAAACCAGATCGCCTGCAGCTGGATCTGCCCTCGCCCGACGCCAGAAAGGACTTTAATCACTAACTAGCTTGTTTTGAGGCCTACATCAACGCTGCGACCCCCGCGCCGACCGCCAGCACCAACGTTGGTGACACCGGCACCGCCAGCACTGCCATCACCGTCACCGTTACGTCGCTCCCAACGAACCGTCAAAGCACCGGATCGACTTAACCTCTGTCGGGCACCGGACCGTCAAAATGGACATTTCCCCCCCCCCCCCCCCCTCCCCACTGTAAATTATTTGCAAAACTGTATATAGTTCCCTGCCACCCCCGTCGGACTCATTTTTAACAGGGGGTGAATGTGGTGAACCTCTGTGTGCACATGTATTAAAGGATGTAAGGTAGGACCTGCACTACAGGTTCGCCAGTAGCCCCTGCTGGCTAGCTCCGCCCATAAGGAGCCGTATAAATATGCGTGTCCGCCTCCTGATCAGCCATTTCGCCAGCTGCAGTAGGAGGCCACGCATCTGACTGTAATAAAGCCACAGTTGTACCAATCTGAGTCTTTTGGGCAATTGATCGTGCGTCAGTCAGCTGATCTGCGCAGGCTCTGAGTGCACGACCAGCGATCCCGTCTGGACCCATCGTCTTCCGAGGGTTCACTTTCAGGAATGCCAATCTCACTTTGGAAGCTGTAATGGAGATACTGCTCGGCTTTGCTTTGTAGCCCATTATGTTGTTTAGCCTTGTCACAACCGCCGAGTGTTCTGTAACGCTAGTCTGTGACTCTAGTTTGGTCTGATATTCTCTCTTGGCATCCCAGATGGCTTTGTGGAGGTCGTAGCTGAATTTCTTGTATAGGTCAGGGTTACCTGGCTTGAACACCTCAGACCTGTCCTTCAGTAGGGAGTCAATCTCATTTCATGGACCAGTCCACTGTCTCCAAGCAGTCACATAGGAGCTCTTCTGTCTCCTCGGACCAGCACTGCACTACCCTCTTAGCTAGATTCTCCCGCTTGAGTTTCTGTTTGTCTGCCGGGAGAAGGAGCACCGTCTTATGGTCTGATTTCCCACTGTGCAGTCGGGGGGTGGAATGGTAGGCTCCCTTGATTTTTGAGTAGCAGTGGTCAAGAGTGTTGTTGCCCCTGGTGGGACAGGCGATGTGCTGGTGCAATTTTGGCAGTCCACTCTTGAGGTGGTCCTTGTTGAGGTCCTCGGCCACGATGAACAAGGCCTCCGGGTGTTCTGTTTCGTTGTTGTTTAGGACTCTCTACAGTTCGTCCAGTGCCTCCCTCACTTTTGCCTGGGGTGGGATGTAGAACTCTCTGATGATGGCTGAAGTGAACTCACGGGGAAGGTAGTATGGGCGGCACTTCACGGTGAGATATGCCAGGTCCGGGGAGCCGTAGGTCATCAGGGTCTCAACATCCAAACACCAGGAAGACTTGATGAGGTGGCACACCCCTCCACCCTTTGCTTTACCGGATGATACAGTGCGGTCCGCCCGATAAATTGAGAAGCCTTGAGGTTGGATGACACAATCCAGTGAGGCGGGGGTGAGCCGTGTCTCTGTGAACCAAAGCACACCACAGTCCGTTACTTCCCTCAGAGAGGTAAGTCTAGCGTTAAGTTCATCCAGCTTGTTTTCGATAACTTGGACGTTTGCCTGGAGTATGCTGGGGAGAGAAGTCTTGAAACCGCGTTGCTTCAGTCTCACCTGCAGACCGCCGCGTTTCCCTCGCTTCCTCGGTCGGCGGCTGCGGCTGGATGGTCCCGGGATCCGATGGGAGAAGTCTGACCTTGTAGAAGGTAGGTGGTTGCATCTAGTGGGCACTGGGGCACTGGCGGGGACCGGGGTGCTGGTTGCATTTCCGGGGTTGCATCTGGTAGGGTCCCAGGCGGTGGTTATGATTTTGGAGTTGCAGAGGGGAGGCATGTTTGCCATCCGGTCGGGTCGCAGCGTTCTGCGAGCACGGGAATACCTTGCGGCGTGTTCGGGTCCTTGCGCAGGGTCTCCGCCATTTTGGGGCTCTTGGGTTGCAGGCAGGGGCTTCCTGAGGAAGGTTGGCTGGGTCCCGTGTTCTATTCCCTCCTTGGACTCTCCTGGGGTCGGGCCTCGGAGTAGGCCAGGTCGGGCCTCCAGGTGGATTTTTCTTTCCTCCATCTTCAGGTAGGTCGGGTCACTGGGCGGCCTCTCCCGGTCGGGTCACTGGGCGGGCCTCTCTTTGTCGAGTCGGGCCGGGTCTCGTGGTCGGGAGCCAGCTCAGGTGCTCCGGCGACTGGGTCGGGTGGTCCGGAGGCTGGCGTCGGTACTTAGGCCGGGTCGGGCATTCCAAGGCCCGGGTTGGGTCCAAATCGAGGTCGGCGCCGCACTTCTGGTTTGGGCCTCATCCACTTCCAGGTCGGGTCGGGTCATCTGGAGTTAGATCGAGACGGGTCAAAAGGTCTCCCCCACGGGCCTCGGAAAATCTTCAAACCTGCAAGGGAAGATAAAAGAGAAAGGTTAGTAATAATTATTTTTGGAAAAAGTTTTTATTGAAAAATTTTATACAACAACAACGAACCATAATAAAATACCAGAAATAACAATAATATTAGCAATCATAAACATTTGCCCCACCTCCATGAACAACACAGCAGTTTAACAACAATGCAAATTAACACAATATCAAGTTACATAATAGAAACTCCCCCCCCCCCCCCGGGTTGCTGCTGCTATTGACCAAGACACCTATCTTTGAGCCAGGAAGTCCAGAAAAGGCTGCTATTGTTTATAGAACCCTTGTATTGATCCTCTCAGGGCAAATTTGACCCTCTCCAATTTTATAAACCCTGCCATGTCACTGATCCAGGTCTCCACACTTGGGGGCCTCGCATCCTTCCACTGTAGCAAGATCCTCCGCCGGGCTACTAGGGACGCAAAGGCCAGGACACCGGCCTCTTTCGCCTCCTGCACTCCCGGCTCTACCGCAACTCCAAAAAATGCGAGTCCCCACCCTGGTTTGACCCTGGATCCCACCACCCTCGACACCGTCCCCGCCACCCCCTTCCAGAATTCTTCCAGTGCTGGGCATGCCCAGAACATATGGGCGTGGTTCGCTGGACTCCCCGAACATCTGGTGCACCTGTCCTCACCCCCAAAGAACCTACTCATGCTAGTCCTGGACATGTGGGCCCGGTGCAGCACCTTAAATTGGATGAGACTAAGCCTCGCACATGAGGAGGAAGAGTTGACTCTCTCCAGGGCATCCGCCCAAGTCCCGTCCTCTATCTGCTCCCCGAGTTCCTCCTCCCATTTAGCCTTCAGCTCCTCCACTGACGACTCCGCCACCTCCTGCATTACCTTATAGATGTCAGACACCTTCCCCTCTCCGACCCACACCCCCAAAAGCACTCTGTCCATCGTCCCCCGCGAGGGCAGCAAAGAGAATCCCTCTATCTGTCGCCTAGCAAACGCCTTTACCTGCAAGTATCTGAACATGTTCCCTTGGGGAAGCCCAAATTTATCTTCCAGTTCCCCCAGGCCCGCAAACCTCCCGCCAATAAACAGGTCCCTCAATTTGCTGATGCCCACCCTTTGCCACCCCCTAAATCCCCCATCCTTGTTCCCCGGGATGAACCGATGGTTTCCACCCAGTGGAGCCTCCATCGAGCCCCCTGTTTCCCCCCGATGCCGTCTCCACTGTCCCCAGATTCTTAGGGTCGCCGCCACCACCGGGCTCGTGGTAAACCTCTTAGGGGAGAGCGGCAACGGCGCCGTTACCAATGCACCCAGGCTCGTACCTCTACATGACGCCATCTCCATTCTTTTCCACGCCGCCCCTCCCCCCTCCATCACCCATTTACGCACCATTGACACATTGGCCGCCCAATAGTACCCCAGAAGGTTGGGCAGCGCCAGCCCGCCTCCATCCCTTCCTCGCTCCAGGAACACCCTCCTCACTCTCGGAGTCCCGTGTGCCCACACAAAGCTCAAAATACTGCTAGTCACTCTCCTAAAGAAGGCCCTGGGGATAAAGATGGGCAGGCACTGAAAGAGGAACAAGAACCTCGGAAGCACCGTCATTTTGACGGACTGCACCCTCCCCGCCAGCGACAATGGCAGCATGTCCCACCTCTTGAACTCCTCCATCTGATCTACAAGCCTGGTGAAACCCTCCCCTGCCCGCCTAAGCGGGAGCCTACCAATTCCTTCCTCCTGGTCTCCAGGGTGCACCACAAACACCTCACTCTTGCCTAAATTTAGTTTATAACCTGAAAAGGTCCCAAACTCAGCTAGCAGCTCCAGCACCCCCGGCATCCCTCCCACCGGGTCCGCCACATACAGTAACAGGTCATCGGCATACGACACCCTATGTTCCTCCCCACCTCGCACCAAACCTCTCCACCTCTCTGAATCCCTCGATGCCATCGCCAGCGGCTCGATTGCCAGTGCAAACAACAAGGGGGACAGGGGGCAACCCTGCCTGGTCCCTCGGTAAAGCCGGAAGTACTCCGACCTCCTCCCATTCGTGGCCACGCACGCCATCGGGGCCTCATATAGCAGCCTCACCCATCTAATAAACCCTTCACCAAATCCAAACCTCCCCAACACCTCCCATAAGTACCCCCACTCCACTCTATCGAAGGCCTTCTCTGCATCCAGCGCCACCATTATCTCTGCCTCCCCCTTAATCGCCGGCATCACGATGACATTCAACAATCTCCGCACATTCGTGTTCAGCTGCCTTCCCTTCACAAAACCTGTCTGGTCCTCGTGTATAACCCCTGGCACACAGTCCTCTATCCTGGTGGCCAGGATTTTTGCCAGCACCTTGGCATCTACGTTGAGGAGAGATATGGGCCTGTATGAACCACACTAATGGGGGTCCTTGTCCCTCTTTAAAATTAACGAGATCAGCGCCCGCGACATCGTCGGGGGCAAAGTCCCCCCTTCCCACGCTTCATTAAGTGTCCGCACCAGCAAGGGGCCCACTAGGTCCACAAACTTTTTATAAAATTCCACCGGGAACCCAACCGGCCCCGGTGCCTTCCCTGACTGCATCTGCCCGATCCCCTTAACTAGCTCCTCCTGCTCAATCGGCGCACCCAACCCCTCCACCTGCTCCTCCTGCACCTTCGGGAAAGAAAGCCCGTCGAGGAACCTCTTCATTCCCCTCCTCTCCCCCGTTGGCTCCGACCGGTACAGTTCTCCGTAAAAGTCCTTGAAGACCTCATTCACCTCTACCCGCTTCCGCACCACATTCCCACTCTTGTCTCTCACTCCAGCAATTTCCTTAGCCGCATCCCGCTAGCGGAGCTGATGAGCCAGCATCCTACTCGCCTTTTCACCATGTTCGTACACTGCCCTTTGTGCCTTCCTCCACTGTGCCTCCGCCTTTCTAGTGGTCAGCAAATCAAATTTAGCCTGCAGGCTGCGCCTCTCCCCCAACAGTCCCTCCTCTGGTGCCTCTGCGTACCTCCTGTCTACCTCCAGCATCTTTCCCACCAGTCTATCCCTCTCACTCCTCTAGCTCCTCTCCCTGTGTGCCCGGATGGATATCAGCTTCCCACGAATCACTGCCTTCAGGGCTTCCCAGACCACCCCCACCTGAACCTCCCCCGTATCATTCACCTCGAGGTACCCCTCAATACTTGCCCGGACCCTCCTACACACCTCCTCCTCCACCAACAACCCCATATCCAACCGCCACAACGGGCGCTGGTCCCGCACCTCCCCCATTTCCAATGCGGAGCGTGGTCGGAGATTGCAATGGCCGAATACTCGGCCTCCTCCACTCTCGGAATCAGTCCCCTACTCACCACGAAGAAATCTATCCGAGAGTAGACCCTATGTACGTGGGAGAAGAAAGAGTACTCCCGTGCCCTCGGCCTCACAAACCTCCATGGATCCACCCCACCCATCTGGTCCATAAACCCTCTCAGTACCTTGGCCGCCGCTGGCCTCCTACCCGTCCTAGAGCTGGACCGATCCAGTGAAGTATCCAACACCATATTGAAGTCCCCCCCATGATCAGACCTCCCGCCTCCAGATCCGGACCCGTCCCAACATACGCCTCATAAAGCCCGCATCGTCCCAATTTGGGGCATACACACTAGCAAGTACCACCTTCTCTCCTTGTAGCCTGCCCCTAACCATAACATACCTACCCCCCTTATCCGCTACCACCTCCGATGCCTCAAGCGACACATTTTTCCCCACCAGAATCGCCACTCCCCGGTTCTTTACATCCAACCCAGAGTGGAAAACCTGCCCCACCCATCCCTTCCTCAGACGGACCTGGTCCGCCACCTTCAGGTGGGTCTCCTGAAGCATTGCCACATCTGCCTTTAGCCCCTTCAGATGAGCAAGTACCCTCGACCGCTTCACCGGCCCATTCAATCCTCTCGCATTCCAGGTGACTAACCGGATCAGAGGGCATCCCGCCCCCCCCTCCCCCATCGACTAGCCATAGCCCGTCGACTGCCCACCCCAGGCCAGCACCCCTTGCCCGACCCAGTCCCCACAGCGACAACACCTCACCTCTGTCCCCCCAGTCCCCACCAGCTCCTTCCTGACCCTATCAGCAGCAACCCGGTATTCCCCTTCCCCCCCCCTCCCTTCCCCCCCAGGCTAGGAACCCTCCTAGCCGCGAACCGTCCTCCATTGTACTTCCGTGGGTCAGCTAACTTCTGCTGGCCCCGGAAACTCCCGCCAATAACCCGACCCCTCCCAAAATGGGATCATCCCCCAATCTATCCCTCCTCCAGGCACCGCTCCAGCGCGGGGAAGAACCAGTTAAGGCCCCGCCTCCCCCCGTCATCGTCTCCACCCCCCCAGCCCTGCAGCGCGGGAAACCAGAGGAAAGCCCGCGCTTTCGCACTGCCCCACCACACCCTTCTGACGCAGCTCCCAAATACCAGCCCCACTCCATACCCCCAACCCGACATAGAATACAACAGACCCCCCCAACCCTCCCCGCAAGATACAAAACTCAAAGAATGCCCCACATCAGAAAAAAAACATAACAGAACAACACCCCCATAAATAACCATATCAAAATTGCAAAAGTATAAAAAAAAGAGAACACAGCAACAGCAGAAAACAGCAATAAAGTATTACAACCGACCCCGCAACCCCCAACTCCTAGCTCAAGTCCAGTTTCTCCATCCGCATGAAGGCCCATGCCTCCTCCGGGGAATCGAAATAATAATGCCGGTCCGAATAAGTTACCCACAGGCGCGCGGGCTGCAACATTCCGAACTTTATCTTTTTCCTGTAAAGCACCTCTTTCGTTCGATTAAATCCGGACCGCCGCTTAGCCACCTTCGCACTCCAATCCTGGTAGATCCGTACTACCCCATTCTCCCAGTTGCTGCTCTTCACCTTCTTGGCCCAGCGCAGCACACACTCCCGATCACTGAACCGGTGGAACCTCACCAGCACCGCACGTGGGGGTTCATTCTCCTTAGGCCTCCTGGCCAGTACTCTGTGTGCTCCCTCCAGCTCCAAGGGCAGATGGAAAGACCCGCCCCCACTAGCGAGTTCAGCATTGTAGCCACGTAGGTTGTCAGGTCCGACCCCTCCAGTCCCTCCGCAAGGCCCAAGATCCGCAGGTTTTTCCGCCTCATGCGATGCTCAAGCTCCTCGAAGCGTTCCTGCCACTTCTTGTGGAGTGCCTCGTGTCCCTCCACCTTACTCACGAGGATCCCGGCCTCGTCCTCACGTTCAGTGGCCTGCGTCTGCAACCCCTTGATGGCAGCACCCTGGGTCGTCTGAATCTGCGAGAGCCTTCTGTTCGTTTCCTGCAGAGAGCTCAGTACCTCAGCCTTGAAGTCTGCAAAACAGCGCAGGAGAGCAGCTTGTTGCTCCAGGGCCCACTGCTTCCACTCCTCTGGAGCTCCGCTGGCCGCCATCTTGGATTCCTTCCCCCGTTTTTCTGGGGAGCTGCTGCCGTTTTTTCCCCCTTTCCACTCCGAGTTCGAGTCATGGACTGCGGGGAAAGTCGATCAGCACACCTTCTACCACCGGGAGATGTCGACAAATTTCCGTTTTGGGCTCTAAAAAGAGCCGAAAAGTCCGTTGAAAACGGGAGCTCCCAAATGTGCGGCTTCCTACGTCATCGCCGCCACCGGAAGTCCGTTAGTAATAATTATAATGTTAGAATTAAATGTTAAAAGATTAGTACGATTATAAGAGATGTAAAAAGAGGATCTGTTTGGGAGATCTCACAGAGAGTTGCCATGCTCCGGCGCCATCTTGAGGGACCTTCAACCCTTAACTTGCACAGCAGACGCAAGGTCAGGTAAAATAAAAGGGGTTGGTTTATTTCACACACACATGAAGCATGGAGAGCAGTTTTACCTTGGCTTGTGCCAAAGTTGGGAGAGCTGTCTCACAGACTAGTTAAGCAACACTCTGATTCAGTCATACTCACAGAATCATAACCTGCAGACAATGTCCCAGACACCATTGTCACCATTCCTGGGCATGTCCTGTCTCACCAGCAAGACAGATCCAGCAGAGGCGAAAGAGGTATAAAGTAGGGAGGGAGTTGCCCTGGGAGTTCCCAACATCGACTCTGGATCCCATGATGTCTCATGGCTTCAGGTTAAACATGGGCAAGGAAACCGCCTGCTGATGACCCACGTACCGGCAACCATCAGCTGATGAATCAGTACTCATAGAATCATAGAATTTACAGTGCAGGAGGGGGCCTTTCGGCCCATCGAGTCTGCACTGGCCCTTGGAAAGAGCACCCTACTTAAGCCCACACCTCCACCCTATCCCTGTAACCTAGTAACCCCACCTAACCTTTTCTGGACACTAAGGGGCGATTTAGCAAGGCCAATTCACCTAACCCGCACATCTTTGCACTGTGGGGGTAAACCGGAGCACCCGGAGGAAACCCACACAGACATGGGGAGAAAGTGAAAACTCCATACAGCCAGTCACCCGAGGTTGGAATTGAACCCGGGACGCTGGAGTTGTGAAGCAATAGTGCTAACCACTGTGATACTGTGCCCCTCCATGTTGAACACCACTCAGAGGAGGCACTGAGGGGGGCAAGGATACAGAATGTGCTCTGGGTGGGGACTTCAATATCCATCACCAAGAGTGGCTCGGTAGTACCACCGAAGACCGAGCTGGCTGGTCCTAAAGGAGATAGCTGCTGGACTAGGACTGCAGCTGGTGTTGAGGGAACCAACAAGAGGGAAAGAAATACTCAACCTCATCCTCACCTATCTACCTGCTGCAGATGCATCTGTCCATGACAGTATTGGTAGGAGCGACCACCGCCCAGTCTTTGTCGAGCCAAAGTCACATTGAGGATATCCTCCATCATCTTGTAACCCTAACCCTAACACACTGCCAAATGGGATAGACTTTGAACAGATCTAGCAACTTAAGACTGGGCATCCATGAAGTCCTGTGGGCCATCAGCATTCATCCACAATCTGCAACCTCATGGCCCAGCATATCCCCCACTCTGCCATTACCACCAAGCCAGGGGATCAATCCTGGTTCAATGAAGAATGCAGGAGAGAATGCCAGAGCAACATCAGGCATATCGAAAAATGAGGTGTTAACCTGGTGAAGCTACAACACAGAACGACTTGGGTGTCAACCCGCATAAGCAGCAAGTAATAAGAGCTAAACGTTTCTACAAGAAACACATCAGATCTAAGCTCTCTAGCACTGCCACATCAGGCCGTGAATGATGGACAATTAAACAACTTACTGGAGGATCAGGCTCCACAAATATCCCCATTCTCAATGATGGAGGAGCCCAGCAAGTACGTGCAAAAGCCAAGGTTTAGGTATTCGCAACAATCTTCAGCCAGAAGTGCCGAGTGGATGACCAAGCTTGCTCTCCTCCATAGGTCCCCAGCATTACAGATGTCAGTCTTCAGCCAATATGATTCACTCCACATGATATCAAGAAACAGCTGAAGACACTGGATACAGCAATGGCCATGGGCCATGACAATATCCCGCCAATACCACTGAAGACTTCTGCTCCAGAACTGGCCGCATCCCTAGCCAAGCTGTTCCAGTACAGCTGGAACACTGGCATCTACTTGACGATGTGGAAAGTTGCCCAGGTATGTCCTGTACACAAAAAAACAGGACAAATCCAACTCAGCCAATTACCACCCTATCAGTATACTTTCCATCATTGGCAAAGTGACGGAAGGAGTCATTAACAGTGCTATCAAGCAGCACTTACTCAGCAATAACCTGCTCACGGACGCTCAGTTTGTGTTCCGCCAGATCAACTCCTGATCTCATTACAGCCTTGGTTCAAACATTGACAAAAGAGCTGAATGCCAGAGGTGAGTTGAGAGTGACTGCCCTTGACATCAAGGCAGCATTTTATCGAGCATGGCATCAGGAGCCCTAGCTAACTTGAGTCAATGGGAATCAGTGGGGAAACTCTCCGCTGATTGGAGTCATACCTGACACAAAGGAAGATGGTTGTGGTGATTGGAGGTCACTCATCTCAGCTCCAGGACATCACTACAGGAGTTCCTCAGGGTAGTGTCCGAGGCCCAACCATCTTCATCTGCTTCATCAATGATTTCCTTCCATCATAAGGTCAGAAGTGGGGATGTTGGCGGATGACTGAACAATGTTCAGCACCATTTGCAACTCCTCAGATAATGAAAATCTAGCAAGACCTGGACAATATCCAGGCTTGGGCTGACAAGTGGTAAGTTACATCCGTGCCGCACAAGTGCCGGGCAATGACCATCTCTTACGAGAGAGGATTTAACCTTGACGTTCAATGGCATTACCATTGCTGAATCCCCCACAATTAACATCCTAGGGGTTAGCATTGGTCAGAAATTGAACTGGACTAGTCACAATAATACCGTGGCTACCAGGGTAGGTCAAAGGCCAAGAGTCCTACGGCGAGTAACTCACCTCCTGACCCCCCCAAAGACTGTCCACAATCTACAAGGCACAAGTCAGGAATGTGATGGAATACTCCCCACTTGCCTGGATGAGTGCAGCTCCAACAACACTCAAGAAGCTCGACAGCATCCAAGACAAAGCAACCCACTTAATTGCTCCCCCTTCCAGAAACATTCATACCCTCCACCACCGACGAACAGTGGCAGCCATGTGTACCATCTACAAGATGCACTGCAGTAACTCACCAAGGTTACTTAGGCAACATCTTCCAAACCCACGACCACTACCATCTGGAAGAACAAGAGCAGCAGATACCTGGGAACTCCACCACCTGGAGGTTCCCCTCCAAGTCACTCACCACCCTGACTTGGAAATGTATTGCAGTTCCTTCACTGTCGCTGGGGCAACAGCCTGGAACTCCCTCCTGAACAGCACAGTGGATGTACCTACACATCAATGACTGCAGCGGTTCAAGAAGGCAACTTACCACCACCTTCTGAAGGGCAACTAGGGATGCGTAATTGTCATGTGAGTATCCCTTTAAGAAATGTTTTTGTCTTATCACATGGCTTCAGTGATGCCATTGCATGGGTGGAGCTGGGCTGTGGCTCTGGGAGTTTTACTTTTATTTTGAGTTTAAACTGGTTCGTACTGCACAGGTTAAAAAGAAGGGTTTCTCTATCTTCATTTTAAAAGCTGTTTCCAGACAGCTTGATAACTTAAAAGAGATAACTGTTTTCTGGAAAGAATTCAAATCTGCGGTTTTGGAAAGCAAACAAGCGTATCCATATCAAGTCTTAAATTCAGTAAGAGTGCAGTGTGCTGGGCCACACCTTTGGAAAGGGGTTTCTAGTTTATGGGATCTTGTTATTAAATGGGAAGAGTAAAGGGGGATTCATTAAGGGTTATACATAGATTACTGGTGCTGTGTGGGGTCTTTATGTTTGTAGTTGATAAAAATACTTACAGTGTGTGCCATGTTGAATAACAGCTGAAAGGCAGGCTCTTGTGCCCATCGTAACCAACATCAATAAATAGTTATCGGTGCTTCGCTCCTGAGTCCTCACCCTATTTCAATCCCCAGGTCCTCTTCCCATTTCTTTCTTGTTGCATCCAGTACGGTGTCAGCCCTTTCTACCAGTCGGTCATACATGTCGCTACAGTCTCCTTTATCTAGTATGCTTGTGTCCAGTAACTCTTCCAGTAATGTCTGTCGTGGCGGTTGTGGGTACGTCCTTGTCTACTTTCGTAGTAAGTTTTTGAGTTGCACATACCTTAGCTCGTTCCCCCGGCTAGCTGGAATATCTCTATCAGTTTGTCCAGTGTTGCGATCCTGCCGTCCATGTATAGGTTCCTGACTCTCAGTGTCCCTCCGTCCTGTCCCACTTTTTGAAGGTGGCGTCAGTCAGTGCTGGTGTGAACCTGTGGTTGTTGCAGATGGGAGCTTTGTCCGACATTTTGGTCAGGCCAAATTGCTGCCGTAATTGGTTTCAGGACTGGAGGGTAGCTGTCACCACTGAGCTGCTGGAGTGTTTTTTGGGTGGGGATTGGAATGCCGCCGTGGCGAGGGCCTGGAGGGAGGTCCCCATGCAGGAGGCCTCTTCCATGCGCATCCACTCAGCTTCTATCTCCTTGATCCATCCCCTTATTCGCTTGGCCGTCACCGCCTAGTGGTAGAATTGTAGGTTTGGGAGGGCTAGCCCCTCCCTGGATTTTGTTTTTGGTAGGACCTTCTTTGGGATCCTAGCATTCCCCCCCCCCCCCCCCCCCCCTCTCCTCCACCCCCACCCCTCCCCCCCATACGAACGCCATGATTAGTTTGTCTAGTGCTTTGAAAAAGGCCTTGGGGATGTAGATCGGGATGGATCTGAATAGGAAGAGGAACCTGGGCAGCACATTCATTTTGATCATCTCGACTCTCCCCGCGAGGGAGAGTGTGAGTGTGTTCCATCTTTGCAGGTCCTTTTTTACTTCCTCTGTCAGACTGGTGAGGTTCCATTTGTGGATACCTTTCCAGTTATGGGCTATTTGGATCCCCAGGTAGCGGAATTTGTGTCGGGCTTGTTCAAACGGCAGTCCCGTTAGTGCTGCCCCCCCTACTTGTCAAGTCAGCAAAGCCACAGTTGAAAAGGAAGCAGGAAACTCATTTTCCGCTAACCCGCAGAACCAAGAATCTCCAAACCAACGGGAAACTGCAGATGTGACAAAGTGTCTTTCTCAGGTTGGAGGGCAGGAACCAATGGAGTGCCAAAGAGATCAGTGCTGGGGCCGCAGCTCTTCATAATATATATTCATGATGTGTCCAAAGTTACAGATGATACAAAGGTGGGAGGGAAGGCATGTTGCAAGAAGGATATAAATATTTTACAGAGAGATATTGACAGGTTAAATTAGTGAGCAGAAAATTGGAAAATGGAATTCAATGTAGGAAAATAGGGCAGCACGGTAGCATGGTGGTTAGCATAAATGCTTCACAGCTCCAGGGTCCCAGGTTCGATTCCCGGCTGGGTCACTGTCTGTGTGGAGTCTGCACATCCTCCCCGTGTGTGCGTGGGTTTCCTCCGGGTGCTCCGGTTTCCTCCCACAGTCCAAAGATGTGCGGGTTAGGTGGATTGGCCATGATAAATTGCCCGTAGTGTCCTAATAGTAAGGTTAAGGGGGGGAGTTGTTGGGTTACGGGTATAGGGTGGATACGTGGGTTTGAGTAGGGTGATCATTGCTCGGCACAACATCGAGGGCCGAAGGGCCTGTTCTGTGCTGTACTGTTCTATGTTCTATGATCTAAAATGTGAGATTGTTCATTTTGGAAGAAGAATGAGAAGGTGGATGATTATTTAAATAGAAAGAGACTGAATAAAGCTGCAGCATAAAGGGACTTAAACGTCCTTTATCATGAAACCTAGAAAGCTCACACACGGGTGCAGAATGCAATAGGGAAGGCAAATGGAATTTGGGCTTTTATTTGAAGGGGGTACTCCGGTTCCTTCGGGGGCTCGGTGGACTCCGGAAGGGTTGGCGCCGCTCCAGCCGGCGGCAAAGGGACTGTGTGAGTTGTGCATGCACCGAAGGGCCGGTGTGATCTCGTGCATGCACGGACTCGCCGGCGTGCTTCAGAGCATGCACAGTCCGGCCGGCGTATTTTGGCCAAGGCAGAGCCCTACAGGGGCCGGCGCAGAAAGAAGAAGTGCCCCCACGGAACAGGCCCGCCCGCAGATCGGTGGGCCCTGATTGTGGGCCAGGCCGCCCTGGCCGCCCCCCCCCCCCACCCCCCGGGGGTCGGATCCCCCCCCGAGGACCGCCCCCGCCGACTTAGCAGACCAGGTCCAGCCATGTGGGACCATGCTTAACCCATGCTGGCAGAACTGGCCAAAAATGGACGGCAGCTCGGCCCATTGAGGCCCGGAGAATTGCCGGGGGGGGGGGGGGGTCCGCTACCAAGCCAACGGCCCTCGACCGGCATAGCGTGAATCCCGCCCCCACCCGAAAAGCGGTGCCGGAGAATACGGCAGAAAGCATCAGGTGGCGGGACAGGATTCACGCCGCCCCCTGGGGATTCTCCGACCTGGCGGGGGGTCAAAGAATCCCGCCCATACTATCATTGAAGGCAGTGCAGAGATTTACAAGATGATCCTGGGTATGGAGGGAGTGTCATATGAAGAAAGATTAAACAGGTTGGGTTGTAGTCTTTAGAGTTCAGAGGAATGAGGTGATATGATTGAAACATATATGATTCTTAGGGGATTAGACAAGGGCAATAATAAGGTTAGATAAGGTTGGGAGCATGTTTCCACTCGTGGAAGAGTTTAGGACCAGGGGGCATATGTAGCCACCTAAGATGGACACTGGGCTAACAAAATGGAGAACTGCTAAGACTGCAGGGAGAAAGCAGTTTAGCCAAGACAAGCAGTCTGCAAAGACTGATTAGCATTTTGCACGCAGCAAAACTAGTTTCTGGCCAGGTGGAAGATCTCAACCAAAGGTGTTAATAGCAAAACGCTTTGCATATTAATGAGGCAATCCAGATCTGGGCACACACAATAGCAACATTTGGGTTTGAATAGATACTTTAAGTGAAGGCCCAGACAAAACGGCACCAGAAGTATCCATCTCAAAAGACCCTAGAGACCGCCCCACACATCGAGAAGGGACCCTTAGATTGGGGAATTAGTGAGACATCGATTGGGAATTGACCCAATCAATGCATGGAAGGTAAAGCCCGTCCCGAAAAGGCACGGACATTGGGGACCACTATAAAGATAGACCCCCACACATGGTCCTGTCTGTTCGTGCTCCGGCTTGATCTGTTCGTGCTCCGGCTTGATCTGTTTTGCTCCGGCTCCGCTGTTTTGTTACTCCGGCTTGCTGTTTCGACTTCGACTCCAGTCTCCAGATCCTGTCTTCCATCACCAGCCGTTGAGCACCAGCCATCGTTCAGTAAGTCCCAAAACGACGCTCGCTACGTGAACTTATACAGTACTCTTCTAAGAACGAACAGAAGGTGCAGCTAAGAAAGGACCAAAGGCCTTGTCCCCTGACCTTGCTGGTTTCCACTTAGATAAGTATTTAGTCGTTTAATAGTAGAAATAGGTATTAGTCTTTAGCGTATGCATGCGTATTTATTATATTTGTATAATAAATATTGATCGTTGGAACTTACTAATCGGTGTATAGTTTAATTACTTTGAACCTGACCTTGGAATATTTGTGAGGTGTTTATACGACACCTGGCGACTCCCGAGCTGAATTTACACATACAGAGCCTAGCAGTGTTAAGCACACGGCCTTTAAACGGAGGCGTGTTAATACACTCCAATAAACGCGTATTACACTCAAGTAAAACGTGCAACACATAGTCGCAGAATAAGGGGTGTTCCTTTAAGACAGATTTGAAGTAGAATTTCTTCATTCAAAGAGTGTTGAATCTTTGCAATTCTTTATCCCTGGAAATTGTGGAGGCCGAGTCCTTAAACATTTTCAAGGCCGAGATTGAAAGGTTTTTAATCAGTCGGAGAATTAAAGAGAAGGCAGGAAAGTTGACTTAGTGAGTGTTAGATCAGCCATGATCTTATTAAATGGCGATGCAGGCTTGAAGGGATGAATGGCCTTCTCCTGTTCCTAATTCTTATGGTGTTCTGGTCTTAAGTCAACACTACCTGAATCATCCAACTTAACATCCATAACATTTCACCATCTACTCTTCACGGGCAAGCTAAAGACTGATTCATATATCTTTTTAACTGTTATTTTTGGACTCACAGTAGCATAGCGGTTAGCACAGTTGCTTCACAGCTCCAGGGTCCCAGGTTTGATTCCCTGCTGGGTCACTGTCTGTATGGAATCTGCACATCCTTCCCGTGTGTGCGTGGGTTTCCTCCGGGTACTCCGGTTTCCTCCCACAGTCCAAAGATGTACAGGTTAGGTGCATTGGCCTTTCTGTCCAAAAAGGTTAAGTGGGGTTACTGGTTTACTGGGATAATGTGGAGGCGTGGGCTTGAGTAGGGTTTTCTTTCCAAGGGCCAGTGCAGACTCGATGGGTGAATGGCCTCCTTCTGCATTGTCAATTCTATGATTCTAATCTGTGGATATATATGTTTCATTTAATTGTTTTTCTTCCTGCATTAACTCACTCTTTAACACATGGAATCTTGGTTAAATTGGTTCCTTTTAAAAAATAAATATATTTTGAACTTTGAAAAGGTATCCAAATGAGAAGGAATCCTTCTCAAATTAATCTTGTCGTGACCAACCGAGGGGGGGGGTTGATTAAAGAAGGGAGCCAGTTCATCCCTCCTCACCTGAGAGTATTATCATTTGGGAGTTTTCTGTCCAGATGTTTGTGGGCCTGCTCCCTCCGTTAACCCTTGTGACAGGACTATAACGGGAACTGCGGTCGCAAGAGCTCAGTTTCAGATCTTCCCTGCTGGCAATGTAATCAGGTTCCTGCCCACTGAGGGTAAACCTGATTCATATGACTTTAAATACATTTCAGTACTCCCAAGCAGCTTAGCGCCATTGCCACCATGGTCGGCAGATGTTTCTCCCTCGCGGCAAGGTTGGCATTTCCAGGGGTGGGCCTTTAGGGAACGCCATTGAAGGTGTTCCCATTATGTGGAGGGCCCAGTAAATAAGGGGGGGGGGGGCAGGTACAGATGCCCAATGCCGGCAATGATGGGGGGGGGGGGGGGGGGTGGACACTGATGCCCTGATGCTGGTTAATAAGGGGGGAGTGAGCACTGATGCTCCGATATCAGCGGTGATGAGGGTAGAGGGAAGATGCCCCAATACTGACGATGATTGGTGGGTGGGGGTGAGGTCACCTGATGCTTGCATGGTGTGGGGTTGGGGGGGGGGGGGGGTGACCTGAATGGTGTGGTGGAGGTTTACCCTCTCTTCAAGGGTTGGGGGCAACATTGAAGAGAGATGATTGTGAGATGGTTCTCGCAGTGTTGGCAGCAGACAAGATGCCGTTAGAAAAAGAACATTGCAAAGATATTTTTAAAAATAAATTTAGAATACCCAATTCTTATTTTTCTAATTAAGGGGCAATTTAGCGTAGCCAATCCACCTACCCTGCACATCTTTGGGTTGTGGGGGTGAGACGCACGCAAGCACGGGGAGAATGTGCAAACTCCAAATGGACAGTGACCTGGGGCTGGGATCGAACCTGGGTCCTCAGCGCCATGATGCAGCAGTGCTAACCACTGAGCCATTGTGCTGCCCCGAAAATTGCTAAAATATACTGGAGAGATAGGACTCAATACAGGCTGGAATAAAAGCAGAAAATCCAGGTAACATGCTGACAGGTTTATTAGCATTTGCAAAAAGAAATGACAAGCAAATAATTAATGCGTAAATCCTGTTTACGGCCACCCTTTATTATCTCTCCATCTTTGTCTCTCCTTCTTTTGCCTGGTGTTAATTTTTCCTCATGCCTCTAGTCAGGATGTTTTCCTACAGTAAAGGTGTTATATAAATGTAAGTTTTTGTTGCTGTTAAAACTGATTAGATCTACACTTGTGATGCCAATCTGTCTTTTCCTTCTGGGGTGGCTAATGGGCCTACTGTCTATTTGTAGCTTGGACCCTCCCTGTCCAACACCCTCTGATAAGTTTGTGCTTCCATTTTGTGGATGAATTGCCTCAGCAATGGCTACCGCTAACTCTTTTAATGCCTTAATTGGCTGGGGCATTAAGTATAAGAATTGGCAAGTCATGTTGCAGCTGTATAGAACCTTAGTTAGGCCACACTTCGGATATGGTGTTCAATTCTGGTTGCCACACTACCAGCAGGATGTGGAGGCTTTAGAGAGGGTGCAGAAGAGATTTACCAAGATGTTGCCTGGTATGGAGGGTATTAACTATGAGGAGAGGTTGAATAAACTCAGTTTGTTCTCACTGGAATGATGGAGATTGAGGGGCGACCTGATAGAGGTCTACAAAATTATGAGGGGCATAGTCAGTGTAGATAGTCAGAGGCTTTTTCCCAGGGCAGAGGGGTCAATTAGTAGGAGGCATAGGTTTAAGGTGCGAGGGGCAAGGTTTAGAGTAGATGTACGAGGCAATTCTTTTACACAGAAGGCAGTGGGTGCCTGGAACTCGCTGCCGGAGGGGGTGGTGGATGCAGGGACGATAGTGACAGTTAAGGGGCATCTTGACAAATACATGAATAGGATGGAGGTGTAGAGGGATACGGACCCAGGAAGTGTAGAAGATTTTAGTTTAGATGGGCAGCATGGTCGGCACAGGCTTGGAGGGCCGAAGGGCCTGTTCCTGTGCTGTACTGCACTTTGTTCTTTTTAATTTGGTAAAATAGCTTGAAAGTCAATGAGAAAAATGACCTTATATGTCGCTACAAATGTAATTGTTTAAATACAGAACATTCCTTGCAGCTAACAGAATAATTAAGAAATCAGGGTGTTCACTGTTATTGACTGAATGAAGTTAGGTCCAAGGTAAATGGTCAATTAAGTGTAAGAAATTCCAGCTTAATCCATGATGATCAATCTGAAGAAGAATAATACCTAGAATGGCATCTCTGAGAGGAAAGATTGTTGACTGATGACATAAACAACCTATGGAATTTATGGGTGCTCTTCGTATGGGTGCTACAATGAACAATATCATCCTCAATGATGGGGGAGCCCAGCACATT
This sequence comes from Scyliorhinus canicula, assembly GCF_902713615.1. Taxonomy (NCBI): domain Eukaryota; kingdom Metazoa; phylum Chordata; class Chondrichthyes; order Carcharhiniformes; family Scyliorhinidae; genus Scyliorhinus; species Scyliorhinus canicula. The sequence goes on from NC_052146.1 coordinate 135,820,552, forward strand.
GGTGTAAGAGGAAGGACTGAAGCATTGCAACAATCATCAGCCAGACATGCCAAGGGGATGATCCATCTCAGACTCCTCCTGAGGCCCCCAACATTATTGATACTGGTGTTCAGCCAATCCAATTCACTCCTTGTGATATCAGGAAATGGCTGAAGGCACTGGATACAGCAAAGGCTCTGGGCCCTGACAACATTCCAACAATAGTGCTGAAGACTTGTTCCCCAGAACTAGTGCCGTCTCTAGCCAAGCTGTTCCAGTACAGCTACAACATTGGCAATTACCAGGCAACCTGGGGAAAGTGCCCAGGTATGTCCTTCACACAAAATGCAGGACAATTCCAACCCAACCAATTATTACCCCATCAGGCTACTCTCGATCATCAGCAAAGTGATGAAAGGTGTCAAATGGCATTTACTCAACAATAATCTGCTCAGTGATATTTAGTTTGGGTTCCACCAGGGCCACTTATCTCCTGACCTCATTACAGCCTTGGTCTAAACATGGATAAAAGACTTGAACGCAAGAGATGAGGTGAGAGTGACTGCCCTTGACATAAAGGCAGCATTTGACCAAGTATATGGAATCAAGGAGCCCTAACAAAACTGAAGTCAATGGGAATCATGGGGAAAGTCGGAGTCAAATTTAGCACGAAGAAAGTGGTTGTGGCTGTTGGAGGTCAATCACCCCAATCTCAAGATATCACTTCAAGAGTTCCTCAGGGTAGTACCCTATGCCCAACCATCTTCAACTGCTTCAACAGTGAACGTCCCTCCATCATGAGGTCAGAAGTGGGGATGTTCGCTGATGAAAGTACAATGTTCAGCACCATTTGAGATTATTAACATTGAAGCAGACTGTGTCCATATGCAGCGAGACCTAGACACCATTAAGGCTTCGGCTGATAAGCAGCGAGTGGTATTCAAACCACACAAGTACCAGGCAATGACCATCTCCAACAAGAAATAATTTAACAATCTCGCCTTGACATTCATTAACATTGTCATTGCTGAATTCCCAGTACCAGCATTCTTGGGGTGGTTTCCATTGACCAGGAACTGGACTCCACATGCTATATAAATGCTGCGGCTGCAAGGGCAGGTGTTACAGTTTCAGCAACATTCAGGAAGCTTGACACCATCCAAGACAAAGCAGCCCACTTGATTGGCACTCTAACCACCACATTAACTATTCACTCCCTCCACCACTGACACACAGTGGCAACAATGTGTAAAGTAAAGTTGCTGTAGTCCCAGATGACCATAGGCTGTTTTCCCCTTTGATTGGGAGGAGCTGGCTGGTGGTGATTTAGCCTGAGGATCACCACACCTCAGACAAAAGACAGGATGAGAAGGCAGGGCTTTCATGAATAATCTCAGCTGGTACGGGAATTGAACCCACGCTGTTGGCCTTTCTCTGCATCACAAACCAGCCAACTGAGCTAAACTGGCTCCCAGTCAAACCAGTAGCAATGTGTACCATCTACACAATGCAGCAACTCAGCAAGGTTCCTTCAGCAACACCTTCCAAACCCACAGCCTCTACCACCTGGATGGCTAAGGGCAGCAGATGAATGAGAAAATCACCATCCCTAACTATCCTTCCAAGCCACACACTATCCTGACTTGGAATTATATTGCCACTCCTTCACTGGGTCAAAATGCTGGAACTCCCATTGTAACAGCAATGTGGGTGTGCTTACGCCACATGCAATTAGGGATGGACAATAAATGCTGGTCTAGTCAGAAACCCTCACATTCTATGAAAGAATAAGGACTGGGATTCTCCAGTCCACCCGCTGCGTTTTTCTGGGCGGCGCGCCCTCGCCAACAGCGGGACTCTCCGTTCCTGCCACCTGCCAATGGGATTTCCCGTTGTGGCCACCCATGTTGCCAGGAAACCCTCGGGCGTTGGTGTGCTGCCGGCGCAACGGAGAATCCCACTGGCAGAGAATCTAGCCCAAGAAATATGTTCACAACTGTAAATACTGATACATTCCTCCTACCATGGTAGTACCTATAATACACCGAGCTATCGGCGCTTCAGGAAATAAATTTTCAACCAGTCTTACCTCTGAAGTCAATCTAATGCTCCAAAGTGCTTTCGGATGCCTCTAATTATGGACTTTGCTCCTTTTTACTGAGGTACAAGCCTTTATTAAACCTAAATTGACATAGCTCCATAATTATTATGCGCTTTTGATTTATGATAGCAGCTAGAGATGAGGAATAGCAAAATGCCGTATCATTAGTGTTCATTTTGAAAAGAAAATGGTAGGGCATGACCTTCACAGTAAGTGAATACTGTCACCTGCTGCCCAGAAACTGTTCTTCATCAGAAGCCCATGAAAGTGTCTTTGGAATGGGTGGCAATGTCAAGATTGCATGATTTTCTATAGTGAGTAAGGTAATCAGTGAAAGTACTACAGCTACCAAGCATTAACTCTTGCATTGAAAAGCCCACGCCCTCTGCACCTTGCATAGCTCAAGACATTCTCCCAACCGCTGAATAATAATGTCACAATTTATTTTGTGCACATTTAGTCCCTTTCCCGTGCTGTAGTAACATATTGGCTCAATATTAGAATGAGGCGGTTATAACCATCCAGCTTTTCTTCGGGAGTTTGATATCTGAAGAAGGATAAGATTGTAAACACACCAACGCATATTTAAATCAAAAGTTAATTAGATTGCCTAGTATTTTCTATAAGTAGAGTAGAACTCAAGCCCCAGAAGGAGGTTGTTAATAGTGGATGCAAGGATGCTAACACATAATAGGTAAGTATGTGGCTACTTAAAGTTTTTTTCCTATTTTAATGGAGTTATATAAGTCTTGAATGCATTTAATATGATACAAATCTACTTGTTTAAATATTTAGTGAAACGTGTGAGAAAACATGGCTGCCAAATATGTTTTTTTGAGTCTGCTCTTCCCAATTGGTAGCTTTTCAGAATTGTGCAATAATGAGTGGTTTTCACTTGCTTAGTTTTTAAGTGAATCAGCATTTATTTAAATTCATTGAAGGGATGTGGGCTTCACTGGCCAGGGGAGCATTCATTGCACATACCTAATTGTCCTTGAGAAGGTGGTGATGAGCTAAGTTCTCGAACTGCTGCAGTCTCTGTGGTATAGTTACATCCAGAATGCTGTTAGGAGGGAGCCACTGGATTTTGACCCAGCATCAGTGAAGCAATGGCGATATATTTCCAAATCAGGATGGTGAGTGGTTTGGAGGGAACTTCCAGGCAGTGGTGTTCCCAGGTATCTTTTGTCCTTGTCTTTCTAGGAACTCACCTCTTCATTCACCTGAGGAAGGTGCAGTGCTCCGAAAGCTCGTGATTCGAAACAAACCTGTTGGTCTTTAACCTGATGCTATAAGACCCCAGTCCAACGCGGGCATCTCTACATCATGGGCAGGTCGGAGAATCCCTGGGGGCTGGTGCGAAGCCCGCCCTGCCGCTCCGACGCTGGCTGCCGTATTTTCCGGTGCCAGTTTTTGAGCAGGGGCGGGGTTTACGCCACGCCGGTCGGGGACCGTTGGCAGCGGCCACCCCCCCCCACCTCCGACGTTTCTCCGGGCCCCGATGGGCTGAGCGGCCATCGTTTCCTGGCCAGTCCTGCCAGCGTGAAATGGACATGGTCCGTCACGGCGGGACCTGGCTTCGGGGGGGCGCGGGCGGATCAGGCCCCGGGGGGGGGGAGGGATGGGGGGGACACCACGGTGGCCTGGCCCGTGATTAAGGTCCACCGATCTTCGGGCGGGCCTGTGCTGTGGGGGCACTCTTTCCTTCTGCGCCGGCCTCTGTAGGACTCCGCCGTGGCTGGAGCGGAGAAGAACCCCCCCCCCTGCGCATGCATAGGAACACGCCAGCCGGTCTGCGTATGCAGCAACGCGCCTCGGCCCTTCACCCTGGTTGCTGCAGTGCCAACCTCTCTGGCACTGGCTGGCAGAGAATTCACCTGGGGAAGGAGCAGTGCTCCGAAAGCTAGTGATTGGAAACAAACCTGTTGGATTTCAACCTGGTGTTGTGAGACTTCTTACTGTACATTAACACTGCAATTAAGTTACTGTGAAAATCCTCTAGTCGCCACACCATGGCGGCTGTTCGGGTACACAGAGAGAATTCAGAATGTCCAATTCACCTAACAAGTATGTCTTTTGGGACTTGTAGGAGGAATCTGGAGCTCCCGCAAAAAACCCACGCTGACAGGGGGGGAACGTGCAGACGCCGCACGGACAGTGATCAAAGACGGGAATCGAACCAGGGACCCTGGCGCTGTGAAGCAACAGTGCTAACCATTGTGTTGCTGTGCTGCCTGCCTGGCACTGCCAGCTGCAGGGGCACTGTCAAGGTGCCAGCCTGGCATTTTATGCACACGATCGGGCCGGCGTTGCCCAGAATTGGTGGCAGAGGATCCTCCCATATTGCGTTCATGCTGGGGGGAAGGTCGGGGATTCTTTTGGGGGCCCCGGAGTCTCGATCTCTTGCTGCAACTGGGAGTTCCGGCAAGTTGGCCTCCCCATTGTTAAAAGTGGGGGTATGTGCGGCCTCAGCCTCGAGTTCCCCATTCAACCCCCTTATTCAACACGAGTTGCGTTGAATAACCATGTGTTGTGGCACGGCGACATGTGCACAAATCATTGTTGATGGTGGGACAAGTTGAGAGAATGGTTAATAAAGCATCCGGTATATTGTGCTTTATTAATAGCTAGATGGAGTATAAAAGCAAGGAAGTTATTACGGAAAAAGGGATATGCTGTCAAAGCTTTTCATCTTGCACTCATCAGGACAAATTTCCAACAATTTATTCTACATGAGAAGAGGGTACTGATTTATTGACAGGTGGACTCTATTGGTAGCGACATTGCCATAGAGAATGCACCAGAGAACAGTTAATTGCCAAGTTTCTGTTTAAATTCAAACAAGTCTGATAAGTCAAAGCACCCCCATGGTAATACTTAGGAAAACTTGATAAATTACAGGAGGATAGTAATAATATTTTAAAATCAACAAATAATTGGCAAATTAAGGTACAGGTTAATGTAAGGTAATTTGTATTGATGGGAAGAATAGGCAGATCATTTATTTCTTGAAAGGTGCAAGTGTAGGAAAGGATGTTTCCTCTTGTGGGGAAGAGCAGAAAGAGAGAGCATCAACATAAAATAGTCACCAAGAAATCCATTGGGAATTTAGAAGAACCCACCTGACAGTGGTGACATTAGTGAACCAGACGGGTTTTTACAATGATCAATGATAGTTTCATGGTCACTAGTAATGAGATAAGTTTTCAATTCAATATTTTGTTAATTGAATTTAAATTCCACAGGCTGCCATGGGGGTGGGATTTGATCCCATGTCACAGAGCATTAGCTTCAGAACATTAGTCCAGTTACTACCACAACTCTGCCATTACATTTTCACATCTAACCATTGGATAGAAATTTTTAATGTCTGAATGCCAAAGACTTTGATGATTATTTTGTTGCTGTTCATAGTAGTAACCATGGGTGTGATGCTGCTGGGCCGTTAGCCGTGTAATAACTGCAAACTCTTGCAAGAGGCCAAAAATGGGATTTGTGCCGATGAGATTTTCCATCACGATGTTCCCTGGCCCTCCCCGAAGATGCGATCAAATTGAATCAATTTCAATATCAATAGCGAGGTTATAGTCGATTCTTCAGACTTCGTTGAGTCTTCTTGCCCACCAGTGAGATGTCACACTGGCACGATTCACTACTGGTTCTCGAAAATGGGAACATTGCCACGGGGCAGTGCCAGGGGGAAAGCCCTTCTCTACTGGGGGTGGTTGCCTTCCCCATATGTGCAGTGGGAGAGGGGTAGTGCCAGAGAATACGCAGGGGATGTGGAGAGATTGCTCCCCATACTTCCCTGGTGGGGAGTGACAGATGTTTTTCGGTGGGGAGTGACATGTTTTTCGGCAGTGGAGGCAGTCCACCAGCGAGATCTACCAGTCCCGCCATTGTCAACGCAATTTCCTGTCGACAGCACCCCTTGTTGCTGGGAAACCCGTGCACCAGCGTGGGACTGGAATTTCCCGCTGGCGTGAACAGCCGGTAAATCCGCCCAGAGTGTCACAAGATCTGGATTGAAAACCTGGCTGTGATTCTGGGAAGAAACAAATTGGATTTTAGTCAGTATCTGACACTTTGCCATTTTCTCAGAAAATACAGCCCTGTATAGTTGGACGGGTTTCAGCATGTCAGCAGGAGGTTAGGGTTAGGAGGGCTGCTCTACTACTGACAGTGAAATTGAATTGCAGGCCCGAGTGTTGATGGTAGCTGACTGTTGTTGATAAATCTGTCAGTGCAATTCACTACAACAGTAAATGAAATGCAAGGCACGTGTAATGATTTGTTTTCAACTGGGGTCGAAATTCGTCACTCATTTTTTAAGAAGTATATTTATTGAGGTTTTACATTTTAACAAACATTGCAACAAAACCACAAGAATGATACAGCAAACAAAAAAAAGTCTGCACAAATATGAACACAGAAGGGGACAGGAGAACAGCAGTATAACCAGCTCGACACAATCGTTATACATAACTTGTTGCCTCTGCAAGCCCAGACAGAGAACAAGGGAGAAACAGGATAAGGCCATGAAAATATGGAAAAATGGTGCACACCCTCCCACTCAGCGATTGCTCGTAATTACCAAGAGAGTTCAGGATAATATTTTTGCACCATGTTCATGCGCACACCGGTATACATATCCCTTAACTCTAACAGCACCAGAGGCACCAACAACACACCACAACCTTCTTTCTCTCCTTGGATACCAGACCCATCTGCACCCACGCAGGATTCAATCACAAATTCTTTATAAAAGAATTTGAGCTGTATGGGGCACTGCCAGGATGCCAGGCTGACAGTGCCAAGGTGCCTTCAAAGAAACAGCAAAAATACATGAGATCCCCAGTTAATAATAATCTTTTATTAGTGTCACAAGTAGACTTACATTAACACTGCAATGAACAATGAAGTTACTGTGAAAAGCCCCTAGTCGCCACACTCGGGTGTTACATCACATAATGCACCATAACACCAGACTCAGGCCTAACATAGAACCAACATCATTCCATACCTTTATACAGAGAGGACCAGCAGCAACTTGTTCAAATTATGATCAGTGCTGTCAACACCCTACAAGAAAAACAAAAAGGAAGGAGAACTAGAATTATCAGGAATGTATCATAGGATAGCGAAAGATCAGGACTCTCTCCCCCCCCCCCCCCCCCCCCCCCCCCCACCCCGGGTCCGTATTCCCCAGGTGCACACCTATCAGCCATTAATGAAGAACACAACAAGCTGCTCATTCAAACACAAAAACGTCCCGACCATTAGGAGGGGGGCAACAGGATATGAACAGGAATTGGGGCAGCACGGTAGCATAGTGGTCAGCACAATTGCTTCACAGCTCCAGGGTCCCAGGTTCGATTCCGGCTTGGGTCACTGTCTGTGCGGAGTCTGCACATCCTCCCTGTGTGTGCGTGGGTTTCCTCCGGGTGCTCTGGTTTCCTCCCACAGTCCAAAGATGTGCAGGTTAGGTGGATTGGCCATGCTAAATTGCCCTAAGTGTCCAAAATTGCCCTCAGTGTTGGGAGGGGTTACTGGGTTATGGGGATAGGGTGGAGGTGTGGTCTTGGGTAGGGTGCTCTTTCCAAGAGCCGGTACAGACTCGATGGGCCAAATGGCCTCCTTCTGCACTGTAAATTCTATGAATTCTATGAAAACCAAAGTACAGGACTTGGCCCAACTCCAGGTCCCATGTACTGAAGAAGCAAAACCCAGCCCCTCAGAATGTCCCTATTAAGTGCCTTCAAGAAGGGACATCCCAAGCTCCAGGGGGCAACAGGATAACAACCACAGTACCGGGCCTAGCCTAGCCCAGCACATTCTGACACTCAAGCATCAATACCCTAGCACACCCCAAAACCTACACCTCAACCAATCTTGTACTTCACCAAGCATACCCAGGGTAGTGCACCACCCCAATTAATAATAAAAAGAAATAATTATGCCAATCCCAGTCAGTGAGACCCCATCATTGAAGGAAGAAGAAGCGTCACAACACCCAACAATTGGGCGCCTGGGGGGGAGACACAAATACTACTTCAGCATGGAAAACCCACCCACAACAAGGAAGACATACAAGAAACCACCATACAGGACCACTTGGCGGAGGATGTCTAACTCCCCTAACAAACCTACCCCCCTACAAGGGAAGGGCTCCAACAACGTAGAGGAATGGCAAACAGTCTCTCTCTTCAGCAAATCGGACAAGGATTAACCAAACCCACCTCGGTGTGCGCCGCCCCTCAATTCCTCTTATTCCAATAGCTCGAAAGAAAAAAGACCCAAAAGTACACTCCAACCTCAAGGAAAATTCAGACGGAACCCAATCCTCCCAAGGATACATAATCCACCTGGCTCATTGAAGGAGCCAAGCATGGATTCTTAAATTCAAAAAAAAAACAAAAGACAAAATATAGATGCGACACAATTGGCTCTAACTGAGAGGGGCAAAGCTCAATCTCAGTGAGGACTAAACTAACCTTACCACTCAACCCCACACCAACCAACCCCGATCACCCCAACGGTAGCTCCACCCATCTTCATTATAAACGGGAGTAGAGGTGTCAAATAATCTCTCCCTTCTCATAACCACAAGGATTACTGAACATAATAAAAGAAAGAAGTAAGATTGTGCACTGACCACATTTCATTTGCTCGACTGATTATGTCTTTTTCTAGAACAGGATAACAGATGGCAGTCAGCTTTATGCTCGGATCTAGCACACTCTTCCCAGGAGAAAGGATAGCAACAAATGATCAATAACATAATCACAAGGGAGTGACATCCAGGATTATTGAAAAAACTACAGGATAATAACACCATCTATGCTGTGTGAAAATGCCAGAGCCATGGCAGGATCATCAAACACTCTTGAGGCTATCTCAAGGATACCAATGAACAAAGCACATTCACTTCCACCATGCTGCCATCTCGACACCCAAGCGACAGCCGCCTCCAACTCTTCACGACGAGCATTGAGAGCAGGGTAATATACGGCAAGTGGTTTGGGGGGACTTAACCAACTCCAGGCTGGATACACTGTGCTCCATCAAATCTGATACACCCAGCCTCTAGATCAAGATTACTAAAGCATAATAACCAATTTTCAAACTCAATTGGGAACCCGCCTCCCATTTCCACCGTTCCACAAAGGAAACCTCGCAGTTCCTGAAAATGATCTCCTGAGACTTGCGCCACATCTAGAACGACATTGCCAATGACAGCCATCATGCTGATTTGCTCACCAGCAACAACACCACTGCAAGCTGGGCCCCACCCCAGCCAACCCTGACAGCCATGGTCAAGCAGGGATTCTCTAAGACTCAACTTGGCTCCTTATCACAAAACCCCAATCAGGATCATCCAGGGACATGTATTCCCCCAAAAAGTTAATTATGGCGTGTGCATTAAGGTAAAAGAAAGGATCAAAAGTTGAACAGAGCCAGAGCTTACGAAAAGTCAGCCACTCCCACGTTCACATCACATGACCCCCGTCATCACTGATTTATTAATTAGATTTGTGTTATTGTGGGGAGAAAAACACTTGGGAAAAATTGTAAGTAAGTGTGGAATTCTCAGAATGAGATGATGTTTACGCAATTTGCATTGAAGCAAATAACTTCCATAGGCCATCAGACCTTGAGTGTTAGTACAGTACTTCAAATCATTAGCAAATGATCTGCTTTTGTGCAAGGTGGTGTTCTACATTTGTCAGGCTTCTCAGGGATAAAGTGATGTAGAGGAGTTACTAAGTTCAGGTGCCCTAATAACCTTGACACTGTCTGCCAGGGTGCCAGGCTGACAGTGCCAAGGTGCCCAGATGCCAAGTTACCCATGCCAGAAGTCGGGCCGGGGGTTCCTTGCCTATAAGAGGTGGGGTGAGGTAGAGGCTTGAGGACCCTGGACGAGGTAAGCTGGGTGAAGTGAGGGGGTCAAGAAATCCAGGCTGCCTTTAAAAATGGCACCCGATCCGCGAGTAGCCTTCCTGCACTGGCGAACTGAGCGAGGAAATGACTTAAAAAGTGGCCCAGATGTGGAGTTCCTTGTTGAGGCTGAAAACCCCCGACAAAATGCCGTTGAATATCTGGGTCTTTCTCGGCGTTGCAACACAGAATTAGACACATTATTCAGTGGATTTTAACATGAGTTCGCTGAATCGCGCCCAGTATGTAAGAAAGCACATTCGCACACATTAACTCCATCCATTCGATTTCACTGATACTCCCAGTTATGAGGCCATATCCCTTCAATTTTGAAAAATTATTTTTCAACATTCAACTGACTGGAAATTTTGCAATTTGAAATAAAAGAACACAAACTACTTCAAATGCAAGCATACCTTCCAAGGTGAAGTGAAAGAGCAAACATGATGCACTTAGGAGAAAGATATTTCCATTCATTATAAGACTTTTCCAAACTCGTCATTGTCTACGGAAGAGACATTAAAATATAAAATCCTGGCAATGGAAATATTGGCTGCCACAGCCAGACTCACCCAAAACCTCTTGGAAATACACAATGGGTGAAGTATAACAGTTCAGGCTGCAACTATTGCAGAGAGATTGCAAGAAAGCCTTCATCAGAGTAGTCTGGCCGAAAGGTCTCTCTGAGCGGAATTTTCCAGTTGTGCCCACCTCCAGACCGGAAATTCCCGCCCGATGGCAATGAACCTTTAAGTTTTCAGTCAAATTTTCTGACCTGCCTGCAATGATTCCTGCAGCGGGCGGGACCAGAAAATTTGCCCTGACATCTCTTTTGGAGCAAGTGTCTTAACTGGTTTGAAAGCCAGCTTTGTTTGTGATTTACCAGTGAACCGAGATCTTGTAATAATTCCAACAGTTTCTACATCTGTCCCAAAACAACCATAATGTTTAAACTCTATGTCATAACGTAAATCAAAGAACATAAACCATGTATTCTTTTAACTTTTTTATTGGCTTACACTTGCTTTATCTCTGATACTTGCATGTGTGTGTGTAGATTTGTCTGTGCGGATGTCTATGTATGTGCAGTGTGTATATATGTTTGCATGTGGTTACGTTTGCCTGTATGTGTGTATGTTTGTCTGTATGTGTGTTTGTATGTTTGTATGTTTATGTGTCTGTACGGTTGTGTGTGTGTGCATGCTTGTGTGTGTTTGTCTTTGTGTGCGTATGTTTGTCTGTGTGTATGTTTGTTTGTGACTGTATGTATGTATGATTGCCCGTGTGTGTGTGTATGTTTATTTATGTTTATGTTTGTCTCTGTGTGTGTGGTGGTTGTGTACGTTTGTCTGTATGTGTATCTGTGTGCGTTTGTGGGTGTGTATGATTGTATGTGTGTACATGTGCATTTGTAGGTGTGTATGCTTGTGTCTGTGTGTGTATGTTTGTATCTGTATTTGTTTGTGTGCATGTATGATTGTCTGTGTATATATACGTGTGTTTTTTGGGTGTGTAGGTTTGTCTGTGTGTGTATAGTTGTGTATCTATGTGTATGTTTGCATCTGTGTGTGTATGTTTGTATGCGTGTGTTTGTGGGTGTGTAGGTTTGTCTCTGTGTGTGTTGTGTATATGTTTGTATCTGTGTGTGTATGTTTGTGTGTATGTGTGTGTTTGTGGGTGTGTAGGTGTGTCTCTGTGTGTGTTGTGTGTATGTTTTTATCTGTGTGTGTGTATGATTGTCTGTGTATGTGTGTGTTTGCGGGTGTGCAGGTTTGTCTCTGTGTGTGTTGTGTGTCTATGTGTATGTTTGTATCTGTGTGTGTATGATTGTCTGTATGTGTGAGTTTGTGTGTGTTTAAGTCTGTCTGAGGGCTGAATATCACCAGAAAATGGCAAAGTGAGAATATATTTCTGGTGAGAAAAATGGTTAAAATCCCGTCATGCCGTTGATGGGATTTCTCACAGAATTTTGAGCTCCTTAAACAATGTTGTGATGAATGGAGACATTTTATATTTTATACTCTGTTGCAGTAGTGTTATTATTAAAAAAAAACCCTCGTTTAAAATACATACAGGCAGTATGTCTGCTAAAGCTGTAATTAAGAAGTCATAATAGGTGAGGTAATTATTGATTTTTTACCATTTATTTGGTTACAGATAAAGGGCTAATAGGATAGTGTTCTGATTGCTGGAGATTCCTTGGAGTGTAGATATTTATGGAGGATTGCATTTAGTCCAAGCTGACCAGGTCATGGAACTTAGTGGGATACGGATGGATGATGTAACTGATGGGAGGGGCCAGTTCTGTCAATAGTTTTGCATCTGTTATAACATTTTAAGATGAACAACAGTTTTTTTCTTTTTTTTAAATTTAGAGTACCCAATTATTATTTTTTTCCAATTCAGGGGTAATTTAGCGTGGCCAATCCACCTTTGGGTGGATCTTTGTGTTGTGGGGGTGAGACCCACACAGACATGGGGAGAATGTGCAAGCTCCACATGGACACTGACCCGGGGCTTGGATTTTAACTCGGGTCCTCGGTGACATCAACAGCCGTGCTAGCCAGTGTGCCACATGCTGCCCTGCAGTTATTTTCTAAATGCTTTTAGGTTCGGCAGCAGTGTACCAGGTCTGCTTTTAAAAGGAACTCTCCCAAAGGTCTCTGTACACCTAATGCTAGTAACATGTTTTATTAACTTTATTTATAAGTGATATTTGAACCGTATTGGTTGATTAATTGCATTTAGTGGCAGGTGTAGATAGCACGTTCACGTTTTTCCTTTTATTTAAGAACTGTTTCGCTGAATTGTAAAGCTATTTATTTGATGTTAATGTGGTTCATTCTGTGTTAAATTAAATTTTGTTTTAGCCTAAAAGATGCTCACTCCCTTCCTCACAGTTTTACTAATTGAAAAATTATTGGGTTCTCATCCGATATTCTAACAAACATTGTGGTTTGGTTGGGTAGCCTCAGAACAATTGGGGGCTCTTTACCAGGATTAAAATATTTAATTCCTAGTTTTGTTTGGGATTATTTAATTTAAAGACCAGCATGTGTGAGGAACTGTGCTTTCTATTAGGTGATGATACGCCTCTCAGGTTAAATTGGGAGAGACTGGTAAAATGGCTCATTCAGTGGCTAAGAGTTTCTTAGCCATCAAAGAGGCCACTCTGTGTGGTTTACGATGAGTGGTTAAATCGTTTAGATTTGGTGGACAAGCTGCAGTTGACTTTACCTGAGGAATGAGGAAGATGGAGCTAAGTAAAGTGATAGCTCAGCATTTAAATTTGCCAAAGACACAGTCGGAATCAGTGGAATTAGCTAAAATTCAATTACAAATGAAACAATTAGAAATGCAAGAAAACGATAAAGAGGAAGAAATAGAACCGAGGCAGCTTGAATTGGAATTAAAAGCAAAGTATAGAAAGTGGCAATGAGGGGGGAGGATCTGGAGAGAGTGCTCACTAATGACATGCTAATGTATAAATATTAGGTTCCCAAGATCCCACAGCATGATTCACACTACTCCACCGGGGGCGGGCGCCTGGGGGCGGAAGAGTGGGGGGGGGGGGGGGGGGGGGGGGGTGAAAATTTCAATTCCCAATCTCGCTAGAGAGAATCGCATTTTTCAATTCTGTCTGGATTTTGAGCCAATGCCGATTTTCTCATGAATGGAGAATGCAGGCTCAAAATTGTCCTGTGTGTGTGTGCTTATCTGTATGTGTTTGTCTGTATGTCCCTGTACATGTACGTATATGTGTGTTTGCGTCTGTTTTTCTGTGTGTGTGGGTATGTGTGTGCTTCTCTATGTGTGTTCGTATGTGTGTGTACTTGTTTGTGTGCATGTGGGGATGTGTGTGCTTGTCTCTGTGGGGATGTTTGTCTGTGTGTGTGGGCCCCAACGTCTGCACAAGGGCTGAATTCTTTACGTCACATTTTTGTTATTTTTCTCAGATTTTACCGTTAATAAATCTGCTCTTTCTTCAACTCAAGAAAACCTTGTTTGGCAGATTCCTTATTGCTCACAGCTTAAACAACTAAATACATTTGGTTTCAGAAAAAGCATATCCTCTTCAAAAAGAAAGTTAAACCTTTGGAGTCTGCACATCCTCCCCAAGCCTGCGTGGGTTTCCTCCGGGTGCTCCGGTTTCCTCCCACAGTCCAAAGATGTGCAGGTTAGGTGGATTGGCCATGATAAATTGTCCTTAGTGTCCTAAATTGCCCTTAGTGTTGGGTGGGGTTACTGGGTTATGGGGATAGGGTGTTGACCTCGGGTACGGTGCTCCTTCCAAGAGCCGATGTAGACTCTCTAACAATGTTCTTGATCTTTTCTCTACACCTTTCTACAACTGTAACATTATATTCTGCAGTCTCTCCTTCCTTCCATATGTACGGTATGCAATGTTTGTACAGCATGCAAGAACCAAGACTTTTCACTGTATACGAATACATGTGACAATAATAAATCAAATCAAAATCAAATCAAATCAATGAAGTTACTGTGAAGATCCCCGAATTGCCATATTCCGGTGCCTGTTCAGATAAACGGGGGGGGGAATTCAGAATGTCCAATTCATTTGACAAGCACGTCTTTCGGGACTTGTGAGAGGAAACCGGAGCACCCGGTGGAAACCCACGCAGGCATGGGGAGAACGTACAGACTCACACACACAGTGACCCAAGCCGGGAATCGAACCTGGAACCCTGGTGCAGTGAAGCAACAGTGCTCACCACTGTGCGACCGTATTTGTTTGCTGAAGTAGTTCCCATCAGCTGATGACTCAGATTATAGCACTAACATTCCCCGATGTTGATCGGGATACATTGGAAAATTGAATATTTAGTATTGATTGGCTATGACAAATGCCTGGCTGGAACTGAAATGCTGAATTGATTTTGGTTTAACAGGATTTTGCCAACACAAACGATAAAACAAGAAAAGGGAGGAACCTAAAATATACTAAATACCAGCAGAGACTAAAGCAGATCACATCATCTCCCCCCCCACCCCCCCCACCACCTTTCTTCCAACTGCCCCTCATAAATGGTGTGGAATGATGATTATTTTGAGGCCGGTATTGTTTCTATGTAACAAATTATACATTCCTTGACAGACTAGTAGTAATTGCAGCGCTATCATTAGTCAGTCACCCTGCAGACACTTTCAACCATCCATTAAATGGAACTCAGTGAACCAAGACAGCTCACACTGACTCCTAAACATGAACAGCATGGAACCACTGGCTTCCACACAAAATCAAAAGCAGATCAGAGTTGAAAGACAGGCAGGAAAGAAAAAAAAAAGTTCTTACTGCCTGTAACAATTATTATTCCTGTTTGAAATTAACTGTATCAGTTCAGCTTTTATCATAGAATCATAGAATTTACAGTGCAGAAGGAGGCCATTCGCCCCATCAAGTCTGCACCGGCTCTTGGAAAGAGCATCCTACCCAAGCCCACACCTCCACCCTTTCCCCATAACCCAGTAACCCCACCCAACACTAAGGGTAATTTTGGACACTAAGGACAATTTAGCATGGCCAATCCACCTAACCTGCACATCTTTGGACTGTGGGAGGAAACCGGAGCACCCGGAGGAAACCCACACAGACATGGGGAGAACGTGCAGACTCCGCACAGACAGTGACCCAAGCTGTGATTCGAACCTGGGACCCTGGAGCTGTGAAGCAATTGTGCTAACCACGATGCTACCGTGTAAAAATTTATACAGAATGTGCTATTTCCCTGTCATGGTGCAGTGGAATAAAACTCTGTTTCACCTGTAGTTAATTTCAGTTGCGGAATTTATGACTTCATTCAAATCAAGCAATTCATTCAGCTGAAGCACCTCATCTATCCTTGTCCATCACAATGCTTGCTGCCGGACAATGTTAATACATGGAGATGTTCAGATATTACTATTTGTCGCAGAACAGACCCAGTAGCCGGGATGAACTGGTCGGCTCGGTGAGCTTTGAATAATGGATAGATAAAATGCGACAGATTTGTGGCACCACTTTAGCTGCCCGAAGTCTGATTAAACAGAACGTTTGATTAACAAGAAACAATAGTGTCTTCAGAATATTCAATTCAGTCTCACTTTACAGAGAGAGCTGCTCAAATTTAAATGCACAGCTGTAAATACATTCAAAAGGTTTAGAAATTGGTCACACCAGGTGACCAGGGCAATTAATTCCCCTAAATATGTACATGAGTCTTTCAGCACAGACTGAAAAGCATTTATCGAGAGGCTGTTGCAAGACCCCTCACAATATAAGCATTTCTCACCATACTGATATTACAGTGAATAAATTACTAAGGTGATCTTTAGCCATACCTGTCCCTTCTTTATGCAAGCTCAGTTTGTTGAACATGATGTAGGGTGCTCTGGAACCTAACTACACTACTATGTAAATTAAACCTGTTCTATCTGACCACAATTCAGTGTTTTATTAAGTATTCTATTCCAAACTGTGCAGAACTATTTGCATGATCATTTGGAAATGAAGAAGAAATGAACCATTTGATGCGACATTGGAGTGCAGGGATTGGAATTTGTAAGGAGCTGTTAATAACAACTTTTAGATGCTTATTTTTAGCTACCTGTACAGAAAGGTGTTGAAAGCATCAATTTCACTGATGGAACACATTGGGTCTCCTAGACAGCAGCATAGCTGGAATAAGTATACAAAACAGAGCTGGCATAGCAGGCAATTGAAAGCACAAATAAGTCTGTGAAGGAATGACATATTTTATATATATATATTAAAGAATTTCAAATGTGCTACGCATGAGCAAATAGATTTTCCACTGACCCTTGCCCAAAAACATAAGGAACATAGCCTTTCTGCATTTATTTTGATTGTTTGTAAGTTGCTGTGACATTTGAAACAATAAATTGATACAAAATGTAGAAAAATACACAGGAGTAAAAAATTGTATTTTTTACTTTGCCTTTGTCTTTGGAGAATTGGCTTTATTAAATTGGTAATTCATTGCTGCATTTATAATGATGTGGAGTTTTACAGCCTGCTTGGCTTTTGGTTGAATACAAAACCATGTGTATCTGGCATGGTATTATCGTGATATAATTCTAACTTACAAGACACAAGACACCAATCGATCGAAATATATTAACAGGTTGTGGGGGCACTTATTAAAACAAGACACAACAGTTATACATAGGTATAAAGCTTGAAGACATTAGAGCTGTGTGTGTGCTCTGCTCAAAGCAAAATTGAAACTAAGACAGGGTCACATGATACATTTCCCTTCCAATGATGTCATGCTGATACCCCTTAAAGGCATAGAACAATATCCCCTTTTCTTTTTAAATATACTTTCTCCCCTTTCCAAAGAAGTATCACGACTTACATTACATGTTCATGTTTAGTTGTTATTACATAGGTGCATGACTGCATAGAACTGATGAATCTGTGAGCCTGTAACATCGAAAGGTAATCTGATGGTCTGCCCAGATATCGTGTTGATAACCTGGTTTGGAGGTTTCGTTAATTGCTCACAGGATCTGTGGGGATGTCATTCTTGTATTTTGGTCCTAGATGCAATAGTTCTGGTTGAGGAACTGGAATGTGTCTGATTTGTCCTCAATTATGCCTCATCTACCTTTGTGTATAATTACTTCATGGGACCTTGGTTCCAAATAAATCCTTGTCACCATGGCTGGTTTCTGCACATCTTCTGTGGGATCCTGGATGACAATTTGCTGTGTTAATGTAATCATGACAATTCTGTACCTGCATTTTTATCATGCACATTGGTCACCTTCTCTTGTGGTTTTTAAAGTTGCTCTCTAGTTTCTGAGAGAGGCGAATGGATAAGAGTAGGTAAATTGGTACACCAAACCCACACCCCCCTGGTGGTGGAATAGTTGTACTTAAAACTCGTTGGCGGACCTGTCAGATCGGGCATGCCATTGAAGACTCCAGCTGAGCACGGAGACAGTGCGACATATCTGCCAGATTATGGCACACCTTACACAACGGGGTTAGAGCTCAGGCCACCCACAATGTCCGCCCATTGGAGAATCCAATTCATTTTTCCAATTAAGGGGCAATTTAGCATGGCCAATCCACCTACCCTGCACATCTTTGGGTTGTGGGGGTGAAACCCACGCAAACACGAGGAGAATGTGCAAACTCCACAAGGACAGTGATCCAGATCCTGGATCAAACTTGGGACCTCGGTGCCATGAGGCTGCAGTGTTACCCACTGCGCCATCGTGCTGCCCTTCACCCATGCCAGCTTAGCTAGTGTTTAACTTTCTGGCCGAACGGGCCCCAGCGCTATATCTCGGTGGATTCCCAGGCTGTACAGCAGGAGGGGAGGCGACCTGCTGTGACACCTGCCCTGTGACAAGGGTCCCCATTGGCGCGGATCTCCTGGGGCAACTCGGCCTGCATGGGCCTGGCCGGTGTTCAGGTGTTCCCGGGTAGCACGGTGCCACCCTGTTCTGCCCGCTGCCCACCAGATATACCAGGGACAGGAGGGGAGGGGGTGCGGTGTGATGTGGTGTTCCGGCATCTCCCCTGCGGGAGTCACCAGCATGGGCCCTTGTCACCTCCTCCTAACTGGAAGTGCCCGGTGACCCCGGGCTACTCCATGGGATGGGGGTGCCAGCGGAGCCATCCCCTGAGGCCCCCCCCCCCCTCCTGCCGCTGCCAGTCCTGTAGGTACGCTGTGATCTCGACTAGGGTCTGCACGTTCGCGGCCATGGAGCACAGGGAGTAGACTATGTCTGCCTGGGACTGCACCACATCATGCTCTGACTGTGCCACATCAGCCGGTGACTGAGCCACCTCCCTCTGGGACTGGACTACCCTGACCAGTATCTGCGCAATGCCGGCCAACACCTGGGTATTGCCACCGACGTTCCCAGCTATGGCCTGTTATGACTGGGACATGCTGAGGAGCGCTGCTGCAATGTCCGAGTGACTCTGGCACATGGCTGCCTGTGAGAGGACAGCCCTGTCCTGGGCCTCGGCCCCTGCCTGCACAGAATGCCCCAGGCCTTGGACCTGCTGACTGTTGCCCCCAATGCCTCCACCGTGGACGGTACCCGTACGGTGTCGTCTTGTGTGGCACACATGACCGGCACCACCTGCATGCGGATGGACTCCTCCACCTGTGCCTGCAGGTGCTGGATGCCCGCCGTCATCCCCTCCTGTAGCCCCCGGGTCTCTGACTGCACCTATACTGTTGCTGGGACTGGATGTTCTAGAAGCCGAGGGCAGCTGGTTCCTGGAGCCAGCCTGCCCTCCAACAGTCTGGCCCCTCTGGCTGCTCCTACTTCCACCTGTTTACCGGATGCGATGCGTGATGCGCACCAGATAGTGTCCAAGGAGCCTCTTCACTAATGTGCCCAACCGAGGCGATAGTCTCTGGGATGCTGGAGGGTGTTGGAGACAGCTGTGACGGAAAGTCCGTTTCTTCCTCTGACCCAGGCTCTGGGGTCTCCTGAGCCTCGGGCAGAGGGCTGGTGTTCTGGCTGCTCCTCCCCGTCAGTGCTCAGCTGTCTGGGGGGACACCGGCTCTGGCACTGGCTGGGGGGGCTGGATAGACCAGTTCCATCTCCAGCATGTCTGTAAGACACAAGATGATATGTGTGGTTAGAGAGCGGGCGGGGGGATTTTGGGGGGGGGGGGGGGGGAGGGGGTTAAGGGTGAAGGGGGTAAGAGGGTGAGGGGTGTGGACTGAGGAGGTGAGGTGGGTGAGGAGCATGAGGGGGGCTAAGTGGCAGTGTGTCCAAACACGTGTCATGGGAATCCGCAACTAAGCTACGCTTGCTGATGATACAAAGCTAGGTGAAAATTTAAGCTGTGAAGAGGACAGAGAGAGGCTGCAAAGAGATATCGACAGGTCAAGTGAATGGACGAGATGAAGATGGAGTATAATATGGGAAACTGGGCGGTTATTCACCTTGGCAGCGAGATTATTAAAGCATTTCTTTTATAAAGCATGGAAATATGTTGGCATTTATTGCAAAACGATTAGAGCACGAGAATAAAAAAGTTCTGCTCCAGCTGTACAGAGCCTCGGAGACACCATTCCTAGAATGATGGGGGCAATTTTCAGCCCACCGTCACCGTCTGAGAGAACAACGCCGCAGGCGGAAAATACGGCAAGAATTGGGAAATGCGATTCTTGCCAGCGAGATCGTGTTTCCTGAATATCCATGCCCCTCGCCAATGGCATCACGAGGTTCACGCAAACAAAGAGCGAGAACCTAATCTGAATGTTTTAGCATACATTTTAATGACATTAGCCAGCCCAATCACCATATGGTTCTCCCTCACTGAATATTTAAGCCTTGTCAATGTACGTCAAGGTTTGCAACAGCAATTTGTAAAAGTGAATCAAGCGAGGGGATCCCCGGATGCAAAGGTAAGTATAGCCCCGGGGAGGCGGGAGACATACCCAGGCAGGTTGGCACTGACTGGTTGGCACCCCTAGCAGTGCCAACCTGCCTGGGACAGTGTGAGGGGTGGGTCCCTGAGGTAACCCCTTATGTGTTTTGGGAGGGCTGATGTGTGTGAGGAAAGAGAGTGCCCCTGAGATTACGGTGGTCCTGGGGGGGGGGGGGGGGGGGGGGGGGGGGCAATGCTTGTGAAGGAGGTCCTAACGTGTATATGGGTGTATATGGGTGTGGGGGTGGGTGGCGCTGGAGGCGGTTCAGTTTCTGTGCAAACTGGAGCGCCCTTGAAAGATGGTGCCCTGATGTCTGTGAAGCCAGCCTTGCTGGATCTATCAGGACCCGCCCTGCCACAATGATGGCGCAAACCACACCCACTGATTTTGTTCTCACAGAGAGGCTGGAGATCTGGGGTGATAAATGGTCTGTGCAGATGGGGAGCTACATGCTGGCTTTCAGTCTGAGCCTGACGATGTGAAAAATTATGGTAAGATTCAGCTCGGTGTGTTCAGTTCTTGTCTCTACATTTAAGAAAGCATATACTTGCCTTGGAGGCTCTGGCACTGGCTGTGGGCGGGGGGCCCCTAGATAGACCGGTCCCATCTTACAGATCCACTAAGATCCACAAAGATCCACTAAGGAAGTTCCTCGGACGAGAGGGCTGTCTTATGATGAGAGGCTGAGTAAATTGGGGTTATATCCTCTGGCGGTTAGAAGAATGAAGCGTGATCTCATTGGGGCTCAAAGGTTAGACACTGAGAGATTGTTTCTGCTGCTGGGTAAGAGGGCAACTATTTAGCACTGAGGTCAGGAGAAGCACCTTCACTCAAAGAATCTTTGGAATTCTCTACCCCACAAGGTTGTGGATGCTCCATCATTGAATATATCTAAGGCTTGGATACACAGATTTTGGGACTCTCAGGGAAGCAAGCGATAGATATGGTGAACGGGCGGGAAAGTGGAGTTGATGCTCGAGGTCAGCCATGATCATGCTGAATGGTTGAGAAGGCTCAATGAGTCGTGTTGTCTATTCTCTTGCGTTCTTGTGTAATGGCTAATATTTGTTGAACTTACTACACCAAGAACTGATATATGACTGCGAATAACTAGAAAAGAAAGCAGAGGTTTGTGCTACTTCAAATTGAGCAGAAATTAATTTATTTGACACATTACCATAAATTAATATATGGAGGCTATCTGGATCACCTTTGGACCTGTAATTTTATAAAGTTGAAAGCAAATTAAATGATTAAGCTAATGGCCACTTTGTGAATGCATCATCACTTTACTGCAAAACTTTCTTGTAAGATCCCCATTCCTAATAGATGTACAGTAAGGTGCAGGAATTGGAATGGGATAAACTATAGTTATAAAAGAGAAAATTGCTTTCAGAGTTGTAAGTCAGTATTAAGAGTATTTATTTCTGTACACCAGATTGTGCTTTTTCTGTTTCTGTTTTGAAGATTGATCAATACTAGTGTTTCCTGCTGGAGTGCAATTCTTTGGTTGCCAACAAATCCAACTGTATTTTGCTTCCTACACTACTTTGTAAGGGTGGAGTATCATGGATGCAATGATTTACTCAACAAGAATTAAAAGCGCAAAATCTAATCCAGGGATATATCAAAAGGCAATGCGGTTCAGATTTAGGCCTAGATTGTTGACATCACTGAGAACCTCTCCGTTGTGATGAATAAAGTGGAAGTGACCGAAGATCCTAACTCCTATACCTGAACATGGCGCTTTCCAGTTTTGTGAGGATGGGAATGGGGACTGGCATGCTTCGCGCATTTTACAGAGGCAGCTGGCCATTTAAATCATCAGCTACCTCCACTAAAGTTGCATTTTTGTGGGCCAGGGTGTAAAATCCAAAGTGTACCGATTAACCCAGATAAGGCCAGCTATGAACTTTGTAGATTCATTTGGATAGCCAAATGGAGAGGGAAGGTATCCCTTTGGATCTAGTCCTGGGACACCATTGGCGAGGTAAGGTGCCCCTTTGTGTAGGTCAGAACCCCTTTGGAATTGTTAAAAGTAAGCATAAATGTGCACAAACCCATTACTGTCAAGCTCATTGAAACTGTCAATAACCTATCAAAATCAACGGTCGAAACTGTCAGAAGCACCTGTCAAAGGAGCTGTCAAGGATTTTAAAAGTCCTGCCCTTTAAATATTTTAAAAAAGATCCTGGAGCATGAACATAATGATTGCTTGCAACTTCACTCAGATGACATAGGCCTGAGAGTTTTCATTGCTAGATTAGAGTTGATGACTACTTTCACAACCATCCATTATCACACTATTCCACACTTTGATTGACAACTACAGGTGATTATACACTCTGATGTGGGACTATGAATTCTGAATCTTGTCACTAAAATAATCGCACACTTGAATGAAATAACTCATATTACAAGGCATTATTTAATTGAAGGAGTGTAAATATTAAAAATGTTTTTTTTATGAATGAAAGCCCTTTTTCCATATAGTGAAGTCTGCAATGGATACTTAGAACATTGTTTGATAGAACTTCATTTGATCTCATCTCTGTATGGATCCTGAGGTCTGCCGATGGTGGATACTAGATGAGTTGGTGGATATTAGATACCTAGATACATAGAAGTTAGGAGCAGGAGGAGGCCTTTTGGCCCTTTGAGCCTGCTCCGCCATTCATCACGATCATGACTGATCATCCAAACACAACAGCCTAATCCTGCTTTCTCCCCATAGCCTTTGATCCCATTCTCCCCAAGTGCTATACCCAGCTGCCTCTTGAATATATTCAAAGTTTTAGCATCAACTACTTCCTGTGGCAATCAATTCCACAGGCTCACCGCTCTTTGTGTGAAGAAATGTCTCCCTTATCTCTGTCCGAAATGGTTTACCCTGAATCTTCAGGCTATGACCCCTGGTTCTGGACACACCTATCATTGGTAACATCATCCCTGCATCTACCCTGCCTAGTCCTGTTAGAATTTTATAAGTCTCTATGAGAACCCCCCTCATTCTTCTGAACTCCAGCGAGAACAATCCCAACCTAGTCAATCTCTCCTCATATGACAGTCCCTCTATCCCTGGAATCAGTCTGGTAAACCTTCGCTGCACTCCCTCAAGAGCAAGAACATCCTTCCTTTGAGAAGGAGACCAAAACTGCACACAATACTCCAAGCGTGCCTCACCAAGGCCCTGTATAAGCAACACATCCCTGCTTCTATACTCGAAACCTCTTGCAATGAAAGTCAACATGCCATGAGCCTTCTTTACCGCCTGCTGCACCTGCATGCTTACCTTCAGCGAATGGTGCACAAGGACACCTAGGTCCCGTTGCACACTCCCCTCTCCCAATTTACAACCATTAGGTAGTAATCTGTCTTCCTGTTTTTGCTTCCAAAATGAAGAACCTCACACTTATCCAAATTATACTGCATCTGCCATTGGTTTGCCCACTCACCCAACCTGTCCAGAACTTGCTGTAGGATCTCTGCATCCTCATCATAATTCACCCTCCCACCTAATTTGGTATCATCTGCAAACTTTGAGATGTTACATTTTGTTCCCTCATCCAAATCATTAATATATATTGTGAATAGCTGGGGTCCCAGCACCGATCCCTGTGGTACCCCACTGGTTACTGCCTGCCAATTTGAAAAGGACCCTAATCCCTACACTTTGTTTCCTCTCTGCCAACCAGTTTTCTATCCACCTCAATACATTTCCCCCAATCCCATGCGCTTTAATTTTGCACAATAATCTCTTATGCTGGACTTTGTCAAATGCCTTCTGAAAGTCCAAATATACCACATCGACTGGCTCCCCCTTGTCGACTGTACTGCTAACCTCTTCAAAGAATTCCAACAGATTTGTCAAGTATGATTTTCCCTTCATAAATCCATGCTGACTCTGACTGATCCTGCCACTGCTTTCTAAATGTTCCACTATAAAGTCCTTGATAATGGATTCAAGCATTTTGCCCACTACAGATGTTGGGCTTACTGGTCTATAATTCCCTGCTTTCTCTCTACTTCCCTTTTTGAATATCGGAGTGACGTGAGCTACCCTCCAATCTGCAGGGACAATTCCAGAGTCTGTAGAATCCCGGAAGATAACCACCAATTAATCCACTATTTCTAGAGCCACCTCCTTAAGTACTCTGGGATGCAGATTCTCAGGCCCTGGGGATTTATCCGCCTTCAATCACATCAGTTTTCCCAGCACCATTTCTCTACTAATGTTGATCTCCCTCAGTTCTTCCCTCTCACTAAACCTTTTATTCTCCAACATTTCTGGGATCTGATTTGTGTCCTCATTTGTGAAGACTGAATCAAAGTATGTATTAATTGCCCAGCCATTTCTTTGTCCCTTATTATGCATTCCCCTGTTTCTGTCTGTCGGGGGCCTACATTTCTCTTTACCACTAGCTTTACACATAGCTGTATAAACACTTAGTGTCAGTCTTTATATTCCCTGCAAGCTTCCTTTTGTACTGTACTTCTCCCTTCTTAATCAATCCCTTTGTCCTTCTTTGCTGAATTCTGAATAAGTGAGTAGGTGCAGAGGAAAAGGGTGGTGAGTGGGGCCACATGGATTAGCATCAATTGGGATTAAGTTGGCACAGGGGTTATAAAGGGCCATGTGGTTAGGGAAGGATGCAGGTTGGCATTAGGCTATAAAAGCCAAGGGGTGGGCGATATAGGTTGATATTGGGACGAGAAAAGGCCAAGGGTCGATGGTGCAATAGGTTAGCATGGAGGGTATGAGGGATTATGGGGGTCAGTGGGGGAATCAGATGGAAAAGGTTGGCAAGGAGAATGTGTGGGGGGTGAGGTGTGGATATTTGCACATTCACCCCGTGTCTGTGTTGGTCTCTCCCCGACAACCCAAAGATGTGCAAGATAGGTGGATTGGCCATACTAAATTGTCCATGGTGTTCTTTGTGTTGCTTATTTTAGGATGCTTGGCATAGTCTTCACAAAGACCACAAAATAGCTTGAACTTAAACAAAGCTATAAATTTATTAACACTACTAACCTGGATTTGACACATACTCCTTAAGAATACACAGTTGATTAATAACATCTAAACTACACTCATCTACAGCTAATCCCACTGCTGGTTTAAACTATGATCTGCTCCCACTTACACTATCTGCTCTTCTGACCTTCACTGCTAACTCTTGCAAACACTCCTCCCTTCAGGCTTATATAGTTGTCGCTGTAACTCCCCCTAATGGCTACTCTCGACACCAATTAGCGCTTGTAGTGCTGATAGTTATGATCATACCACAGCCCCTGAATTGGGAAAAAAAAAATTGGGTATTGTAAATTTGTAAAATAAAAGGTTCACAGAACCAGAAATTATCCCATCTCTGTGCGCATGGCCTGGGAGTGCAAATCTGAGTTTTTTAACAACCCTTTTAGATTTTAACAAGTTTAATGGATGGGATTTACTGTCTCTTTTTAAAAGCGCAAACAAACCTAACAGGAAAAACATCCCAGCTTCACACAGTCTTTTTGATCAAGCATGAAATGTAGCAAGAATTGGATAAAGCCACCTCTTTGTGTGAAGAGTGTCCACTCATGTTTCAAGATGATTTGGGCTGTATTCCAGAGGAAGGATTTAGGAGAAACAAAAGTTACTACTGTCTGAAAAGCAAAGTATATTCTCACAATTTATTTTTTCTTAAAAAAAAATTGAGAAAAACTGGTGAATGTGCTAAAAGGAAGCTGTCAGCCCAACAACAGCGCAAAAGGCATTTCATTAGTTTATCAAGCTAAGTAAAAAAAACTCCTCCTTACCCATTGTGTTGATGATGGCTGGCGGGGTGAGGTGGGGGAAGGATGAATTAAAAAGATGATTGGGACACATACTGACATAAAAAGATGATTTTATGCCCTGGAACGCTACAAGGACAGTCAGGTTTCTTAACAGGAAGATTTCCACTGAAGTGAAGAGGTGAGAAATGCTGGGGAATAAGGAGTTGCTGGATTAAGTCAAGTGAAGCCAATCAGATTTGTGGGCTGTTATGTTATTTTTTGTCTTGCCTTCTAACACAACAAATAAATCGGATGGATTGAGCTATGCAAGTTCGGTCATAACAGTTACTTTAAATGCTCACCTTACTGGCTAGACAGCTGGTTTGTAATGCAGAACAAGGCCAGCCGCACAAGTTCAATTCCCGTACCAGCCTCCCCGAACAGGCGCCGGAATGTGGCAACGAGGGGCTTTTCACAGTAACTTCTTACTTGTGACAATAAAAGATTATTATTATTACTGCAAAATATAAGTAACCATTTGCATCTCAGCTCACAACATTCTCTGGATATTTCAAAATGTCTTACAGCCATGGATGCACTTTGGAAGTGCAGCCACTATTGCAATGTATGGAAACATGGCAACCAATTTGCACACAGTCAGCTTCCACAAATAACAATGTCACAATGACCAGATTATCTGTATTAGTAGGGATGAATGTTGGCCAGGAAATCGAGAGGATCGCTTTGGGGGTTTTTTATGAATAGATCTTTTATATCCAGTTGGAAGCACAGACTGGATTTTAGTTCAATGCCTGATCCAGCGTTTTCAAAATGCTGGCTGAGATTTTAGGGTTGTGAGCTCTGAGGCAGCAGTGGCTGCTGTAGAGTTTGGGCTGAGAGCTAACAGTTGTGAGGTTCCTTTAAATCCTTGCATTTATTTCCTCTTGGTGGGTGTAATCTAATGGTCAGATCTTTGAGCCCTGTTTGCTGCGGTTAAAAAAAACCTGTGAAAACCTAGGTATTATTTTTTTTTTTTTTAAATTCCCGCAGTTTAAATACTTCCTACCATGCTCAACCTCTCTTCCCTCTCCCAAACCTCCAACTCAGCAGGTGAAGCTCACTGCACCCCCGGTTCAATTCTCCAACCCCCAGATTTTCACTTTGGGGCCATGAGAAGTCTGGGACATTAAACTGGCGTCACACCAGAAATCTATTTGGGAAATTTTGACCTCATCCAAACACTGATGACAGTGCAGTGCTCCTTCTCATTAAAATATCAGCCTCGATCATGTGCACTAGCCTTTGGAGTATTTACGCCCATAATCTACTGTCTCCGAGACAAGTGTGCTACCACTGAGTCAAGACTGACAGCAGGTTGTGTGCACTGATGTCCGTGTTTTGAGGCTCTTGATGGCTGTAAGGCTTAAACTTTTAAAGGTCTGAGTTTGCCAACTGCAGAACAATGTTGAACTGGGATTTTGTTTGGTTTGAATCTGTCTCTGCATTGATATATACACCAATAGTATAAATAATATAGCGATCGCCCTCCAGTGGTGATATTCTGTCATTGCATTATCACCCCTTTATACCTATATTTTTGTATAAATTATTGTGCAAATAGTATAAATGATATTGAACACTATATTGTGTATAGAAAACCCTCCAGTGGCAATATTTTATCATTGCATTGTCACCTCTTTGTGGGTTTATTTTTCAAGATAACTGCAGTGTAAATGTATTGGGATTTAGTAAGGACAGGATGTACAAGAATGAAAAAGGTCATTACAATCCATTGCAATCTATCTTGCTGGTCCCAATATCTGAAAGATTTCATGAATTAAATGAAGCCTTTCCACCAAATGGCTCTCTTGGTATCTTTCCAACTCTCACTTCAATTTGTTGATACAGTCTTATCTTATTTTCATCAGAGTCCTGACATGTGGTCAGGTTTTGGGGAGTCAGGAGGTGAGTTACCTGTTGCATGATTTTGAACCTCTGACCTGCTCTTGTAGTCACAGAATTTATATAGCTAGTCCAGTTGAGTTTCTAGTCAATGGTAACTCCCTAGATGTTGATCGTAGGGGATTCAATCTTGGTTAAGTCATTGAACATCAACGTGGTTATATTCTCTCTTTTTGGAGATGGTCAATACCTACCACTTACATGGCGTGAATGTTACTTGCCACCTATCAGGTCAAGGCTGGCTACTGTCCAGGCCTTGATGCATTTATACATTGATTACTTGAGTATCTGGAGAATCACGAATGGTGCTGAACATTGTTCAATCATCAACAAACATCTCCACTTCTGACCTTACGATGGAAGGAACATCATTGATGAAGCAGTTAAAGATGTTTGGGTCTAGGACATTACCCTGAGGAACATTTGCAGTGATGTCCAGGAGCTGAGATGGCTGACCTCCAACCAGCACAATCATCTTCCTTTATGCCAGGTATGACTCTAAACAGTCAAGTGTGTGCCCCTCAATTCCTATTGACTCCAGTTTTGCTTGGGCTCCTTGCTACCATACTCGGTCAAATGCCGCCTTGATGTCGAGGGCAATTACTCTCGCCTCACTTCTGGCATTCAGCTCTGGCATCACTTTACTGATGATGGAGAGTAGACTGATAGGGCGGTAAATGGTTGAGTTGGCTTTCTCCTGCTTTTTGTGTACAAGACATACCTGGGCAATCTTCCACATTGCTGGGCAGATGTCGATGTTGTAGCTGTACTGGAACAGCTTGGCTAGGCACAAGTCTTCAGTATTATTGCTGGAATATTGTCAGGGCTACCTTTTGGAGGGGCAGTGATGTAATTGTATTGTCGCTGGTAATACAGAGACCCAGGGTAATACTCTGGTGACTGGGATTTAAATCCCACCCTGGCAGGTGGTGACATTTGAATTTAACAAAAAAATCTGGGATTAAAAGCCTAATGCTGACCATGAAACGTTTGTGATAAAAACCTATCTGGTTTCACTGATGCCCTTTATGCAAAGAAATCTGCCATCCATACCTGGTCTGGCCTCCATCTGAGTCCAGGCTCACAGCAATGTGGTTGTTTCTCATGTGGCCCAGCTGATAATGACAGAAAAACACGACGCAGAATCTTTTGCTAGTTAGTTAAATTTGTTACTGTGGTCAGTTTAATAAAAATATTTTAAAGCATTAGAGCATGTTTACCTGCACCAAAACAAACCAGCTTAATTTTAAGAGTATCTTTGAAGACCTGCAAATGGGTGCAAAGACCTTGGACAATTTTGTGAAATAATGGCTTTAAAGAATTGCATTGTGTCTTCCCGGGTTCACAGAGACGGGCTCACTCCGGACTTCCCAGCTGGAGACAGGGCCACCACCAGTCTTTAAGTATCAGCTCTTCAATTGTGCTGGATGTAACTTTCACTTGAATCTCCTTAATCTTTTGTGCTGGTTAGCTGATTGCGGACAAAGGAAGCAACATAACCAAACAGTAATTCCAGGCCATTGAAACTTTTCCCCAGGGCTGTCACGAGGTGACATAATTTTATGGTGATTGGAGGAAGGTATAGGGGAGATTTCAGAGGTAGGTTCTTTACACAGAGAGTGATGTGTGTGTAGAATGCACTGCCAGTGGAGGTGGTGGAGTCAGAGTTATTAGGGACATTTAAGCAACTCTTGTACAGGCAGATGGACAGCAGTAAATTGAAGGGGCTTAGGTTAGGTTGACCTTAGATTAGGATAAATGGTCGTCACAATATCATGGGCCGAAGGGCCTGTACTGTGCTGTACTGTTCTATCTTCTATATTCTATGATGTTTATCTTGTCTATATCCTTTTGGGATCTTGACAGCTTCTATAAAATCATCTCTGAGCCTTTCCTTTGATTTATTATGAAAGGAAGAGCAAGTGGAATAGTCTGTACTCGGATTGTTCATTAATTTTACAATAGTCGCCCTCATTCCAGATAGAAAATAAAACACCTTGCATTATTGTGATGCAGGGCTCAGTGGAGCAGTACTTGTAAAAGGGCACTGTCTTCATGAAGAACTGTGTGGGCAACCTTTTGCAATTACTTACAAATGCAATCCAACAGATGTGGAATAAATCTTGTTCCTTGCAATATCCATATGATGAACTGTTCTTCTGAATCTCCGCTCCGTCGAAAGGTTTTGTCACACATTATTGCATGAAAAATGCACCCTTTAATTGTGTACCCATTAAAGTCATGTACAAATATATAATTTCTCCCATTGGCAGCCATTTGGAAATGTTAGGGCGCGATTCTCCGAAATGGAGATGAAGTTTTCGTGCCATCGTGAACGCCGGCGCGTTTCACGACGGCACGAAACGGCCACAGGCAGTAGCGATTCTGACCCCCACAGGATGTAAGCACAGCACTGGAACGGTTCATGCTGCTCCAGCCTCCCTTCCCAGCGGCAAATAGGCGCCGCGCCAACCCACGCATGCGCGGAGGATTTCTTCAGCGCGCCGGCCCCGACGCAACATGGCGTAGGGGTTCAGGGGCCGGCCACGCAACAAATAGGCCCGGGAGGGAGAGGCTGGCCTGCCGATCGGTGGGCCCTGAACACGGGCCAGAACCCATCGGAGGCTCCCCCCCCACTCCCCGGTGAAGGAGTGCTTTTCCCCGCCCCACAGGCTGCCTCCCCGACCCTTCACGCAGAGTTCCACCGGCAGCGACCAGGGGTGAACGGCGCCGGCGGGACTGCGCCATTTCCACGCGGCTGCTTGTCCCATCCGGGCCGGAGAATAGGCGGGCCGGCCGCGGACAGCGGCCCGTGACCAATGGTGCTCGAAATGCGCCGGCGCAAATGGCGCTGATTCTCCGCACCTTGGAGAATCATGCACCGGCGTCAGAGCGGCGTGGCGCGGTTGCTGTGATTCTCTGGCCCGGTGCGGGGCTGGGTGAATCGCGCCCATTATTTATTTGGTCTGTTTATATTGTCTGGAGATTGTACATTGTCCCCGTGTCTTCATGGTTTTCCTCCGGGTGCTCCGGTTTCCCCCTTGAGTCCAAAGATGTTCAGGTTAGGTGGATTGACCATGCTAAATTGCCCCTTAGTGTCCAGGGATTTTTAGGTCAGGTTAAGGGTTAGGGCAGGGAAGTGGGCTTGGATGAGATGCTCTTTCAAAGGTTCGGTGGAGACGCAATGGGCTGAATGGCCTCCTTCTGCACTGTAGGGATTCTATAATTGGAGTATTGTTAGGTGTCCTCGATTATCGAGCATTGAACGATAAAGCTGTAGTGACTAGTTTTAATATAGTTTGAAATAGTTTTCTGTATTGCAGCCATCAGTAGTTCACTGCTATGTTGCAAACTCTTGCTGATTTCAGTCTGAACCTCACCAATCCCTACATTATAACATTTAACACAGCACGACTGGTGTCAAGGGAATATTTCAAAGTGATAAATTATTGGTGACAGCAGTCAATGTTCACTCGCCAATTTAAAGCAGGAGTTTGCAGACAGATTTTATCAGAGCAGCTAGTGTAAGGATTCATGTCATTACATCCGAGGTAAAATGAAAGGGATGTCTGAGCTACAGGCTGCCTTCATATGAAGAAATAATTGAAAAATTGGGGCTGTTTTCATTGGATCAAGAGATTGTTGCATTGTATGATAGAAATGTTTTAACCAAACTTGCTTTTCTATAGTGCTATCACAACCTTAGGATATCACGAAGCACTCTGCAGCTAATGAAGTGTTTAAATTCATTCAAGGGCAGGAACGGGTGGGGAGAAGCAGATTGTTTCTAGTAATTAAGGGGCTTAAAATGAGTGGCACAGATTAAATGTAAGAAATTTAAGAGGGCAACCAAGATATGTGTCCTTGTATAAGTATTGCAAGGCCAGAGAGTTCACTTTAGTAGTTGAGTCAGAACTATGTCAACATGCAAGATTAAATTGGATAGGTGGTTAATGGTTAAGGGATATGGGAATGGAGTAGATAAATATAATTGCAACGATAGCTTATCTGGAATATAAACACTGACGTGAACCGGTTGAACAGAGTAACATGTTCCCATGGTATGATCTCTATGTATTTAGGATAAATAGGCAATGGACCAATAAATGCAAAATTCATCAGTCATACTGTTTCACTGACTTACCGTTATTTAAAAGAATAGGACTGGTTATCTCAGGAATGGTAAAGATGGGCAAATCCCCAACCCAATATGGCCTAGCATGACCTGTCTTCAGTACAATCAATATACAGACTTGTAGTGAATGAAACAATGAGCAGTTAGATCCTTCACATGATTAGTTGCAGGCAATGAAATTATTAAGTGACATAAATGAAACTGTTATATAATAAGATTATCAGAGGGTATTGCACTATTGAACTGGTTACATGGGCACTACTGATCAATGTAACTGTTAAAAGGGAGATACTCTTTCATTACAACAAAAGTTTACGCTGCACCTTAACTGTGGCGAAAAGTATTCCAAAATAAATTCACAGAGGCACAATAAGAATAGATCCATTGATCTATACTTCAGAAACTGAACTGGACTAGCCACATTCATACTGTGGCTACCGGGGCAGGTAAAAAAATTATGAATCCTACGTCGAGTAACTCACCTCCTGACCCCTGTCATGAGAATGTTGCTTTAAGAAATGTTTGGCTTCTCATGTTACTGCAGTGATGTCAGAGTGTGGGTGGAGCTGAGCTCTGGTTCTGCTTTTTAGTTTCACTTTGAGAAAAGCTTGGGTGTGTCTGTCTTTTTGGTTTCATTTTGCAGTGCGTTGCAGCTGAAGTCAGACAAAGCAGCTGTACTGTTGATCTCTGCCATGAAGGACTATCTCTTGACCATTTGGTGAATTAAGAAGAAATATAAATGTTTTCAGTAGTGAATGTAAACTCTGATGTGCTTATGTTTAAAGGTTTGTTAAGTCTCCTGGGTGTTAAAAGAACAGCATACAGATTTCATAGAACATACAGTGCAGAAGCAGGCCATTTGGCCCATCGAGTCTGCACCGACCCACATTAAGCCCTCACTTCCACCCTATCCCTGTAACCCAGTAACCCCTCCTAACCTTTTTTTGGACACTAAGGGCAATTTAGCATGGCCAATCCACCTAACCTGCACGTCTTTGGACTGTGGGAGGAAACCGGAGCACCCGGAGGAAACCCACGCAGACACGGGGAGAACGGGCAGACTCCGCACAGACAGTGACCCAGCGGGAATCGAACCTGGGACCCTGGCGCTGTGAAGCCACAGTGCTATCCACTTGTGCTACCGTGCTGTATTCTTTGGGTGGTGTATTTGATTTACTTTGCTAAGATGTTCACTCTTTGTTTTAAAAAGGTTAACTTGGGTTCATAGAATAAATATTGTTTTGTTTTAAAAAATACTGGTCCATTTCTGCTGTACCATTCCTGTAGAGTGAGCCGTGTGCTCCCCATACCACAATCTATTAAAAGTTGTGGGTCAGCTGAGCTCCATGATACACTTTGAGATTCTCTATACCCTGACCCATAACACCCCCCAAAGCCTGTCCACCATCTACAAGTCAGGAGCATAATGGAATATGTCATGTGAGAATACCTTTAAGAAATGGATGTTTAAGCAATGTACCTTTAAGAAAATAGTGACGTCAGAGAGTGGGTGGAGCTGAGCTCAGTTCGGCCATTTTGAGGTTAGTTCTGGGAGTTTTAGTTTCAGTTTGAGACAGCAGCTTGGGTGTGACTGTGTTTTTGTGGCTGTGAGCTGTTTGAAGAAAAGCAAGGTGCTGGAGCTGAAGTCAACCAAGCTGATATATCTCTGCCATCCAACAGAAAAAATATATTTATTGGAAGCTGGTGTGTTACTGTTTTAGTGAAGGTGAAGTCTTTTGGATGTGTAAAGGAACAGTTTGCAGGATTGGGTAGTGTTGTACTATTTTTGGGGTTATCTTTGAAGTAAGGGGTGTTAAGAGATCCAATGTTTATTTAAATGGTTAATGTGAGTTCATGGAATAAACATTGTTTTGTTTTAAAAACCACGTGTCCATGATTGTAACACTACACCTGGGGAACAAGCCGTGTGCTTCAAAAGCAACATGAACTCCATGATACATTTTGGGGTTCAGAAAACACCTCTCCCATAACAAATACTCCCCACTTGCCTGGATGAGTGCAACTCCAACAATACTCAAGAAACTCGACACCATCGACGACAAAGCAGCCCGCTTGATTGCTCCCCTTCCACTAATATCAAACCCTCCACCACCGACGAACAGTAGCAGCCATGTGTACCATCTACAAGATGCATTAAAGTAACTCACCAAGGTTCCTTAGATAACACCTTCCAAACCCACAACCAATAACATCTAGAAGAACAAGAGCAGCAGATACCTGGGATCCCCACCACCTGGAGGTTCCCCTCCAAGTCACTCACCGCCCTGACTTGGAAATATATCGACGTTCCTTCACTGTCGCTGGGGCAATATCCTGGAACTCCCTCCCTAACAGCACTGTGGGAGTACTTACACCTCAAGGACTGCACCAGTTCAAGAAGGTAACTCACCACCACCTTCTGAAGGACAACTCGGGATGGGTAATAAATGCTGGCCTAACCAGTGATGCCCACATCCCATACATGAATAGAAAAGAAACAGGAGTAGACCATTTGGCTATTCATGAAGGGCAGGTCATGCTTGACGAATGTCTTGGAATTCTATGAAGACATTTCGGGCAAGGTAGACAAAGGGGACCCAGTGGATGTGGTGTACCTAGATTTCCAAAACTCCTTTGACAAGGTACCGCACAAGAGGCTGCTGCATAAGATAAGGATGCATGGTGTTAAGGGTAGAGTACTAGCATGGATAGAGGATTGGTTGTCTAACAGGAAACAAAGAGTGGGAATAAATGAGTGCTATTCTGGCTGGCAATCAGTGACGAGTGGTGTGCCTCAGGGATCGGTGTTGGGACCACAATTATTTACAAATTATATAGGCGATTTGGAATGGGAACTACGTGTAAGGTATCCAAGTTTGCAGATGACATGAAGGTGTGTGGCAGAGCAAAGTGTACTGAGGACTGTAAAACCTTACAGAGGAACATTGAGGGTAGAGTACTAGCATGGATAGAGGAACATTGACACATTGAGTGAGTGGGCAAAGGTCTGGCAGATGGAGTATAATGTCAATAAGTGTGAAGTCATGCATTTTGGTAGGAGTAACAATAGAACGGATTATTACTTAAATGGTAAAAAGCTGCAGCATGCTGCTATGCAGAGGGACCTGGGTATACTTGTGCATGAGTCACAGAAGGTTGGTCAGCAGGTGCAACAAGTAATTAGGAAGGCAAATGGAATTTTGTCCTTCGTTGCAAAGGGGATTGAGTTTAAAAGTAGAGAGGTAATGTTGCAGTTGTACAAGGTGCTGGTGAGGCCACACCTGGAGTACTGTGTGCAGTTTTGGTTTCCACACTTGAGAAAGGATGTGCTAGCACTAGAGGGGGTGCAGAGGAGGTTCACTAGGCTGAATCCGGAGTTGAGGGGGTTATCGTATGAGGAGAGGCTGAGTAGATTGGGATTATATTCACTGGAATTCAGAAGGTTGAGGGGGGATCTAATAGAAACAAATAAAATTTTGAAGGGACTGGATAAGATAGAAGTAGAAAGGATGTTTCCACTGGTAGGTGAAAGTAGGACAAGAGGGCATAGCCTCAAGATTAGGGGGAGCAGATTTAGGACTGAATCAAGGAGGAACTTCTTCACTCAGAGGGTGGTTAAAGTATGGAATACCCTACCGAAAGGAGTAGTAGACGCTACTTCATTCAATATATTTAAAGATAGGGTAGATGTTTTTTTGAAAAATAAAGGAATTACGGGATAGGGCGAGAATGCGGGTAAGTGGTTCTGAGACCACGAATAGATCAGCCATGATCTTATAGAATGGCAGAGCAGGCTCGAAGGGCCGGACGGTCTACTTCTGCTCCTAGTTCTTATGTTCTTATGTTCCTATTGAAGTCTGTTCCAACATTCAAAAAGATCATGGCAGATCTGTTTCAAATCCACTGATGCATAGGGAGCTTCAGGATTAGGACTCTGTGACAGTGAAGGATCAGCACTATAGTTCTAAGTCAGTATCATGTATCTTAGAGGGGATCTTGCACATAGTAGTGATGCTAGTTGTATGGTGACTTTGTTCTTCCAGGTGGTAGAGGTCATGGGCTGGATTCTCTGTTTGGGAGACTGAGTGCTGACGCCAGCGGAGCATGTGTGGTCTTTCCCGACCGAAAAATCAGCGTGCAACCTTCACCGATTTCGGTACTGGTGATGGTTAGCGACTGAAACTCCCGCCGTACACTGGGCCTTGGCGCAGGTGGCAGACGACGTGAGCGCCGTGGGCCCCACTGCCAGTCAGCACAAAATTGCACAATCTCCTCAGCGCGGCCAGGGTGAGTGGACAGCACTGTGTCCGTGGCACTAATCGTTGATCTACACATCCGCACAACGGCCTCCACACACCTGGAGTGTGCAGCGCTGGCCCTAGGGCTGCTGGCGCCCCGGGCAAGATGAACTTCGGCGCCCTTGGGGGGGGGGGGGCGAGAGGGGGGCGGGGCCGAGAGGGGGGCGGGGCCGAGAGGGGGGCGGGACCGAGGGGGGCGAGGCCGAGGGGGGGGCGGGGCTGAGAGGGGGGGCCGAGAGGGGGGCGGACCCGGGGGGGACCCGAGGGGAGGGCGGGGGGAGCGGACCCGAGGGGGGACGGGGCGGTGCGGGGCGGACCCGAGGGGGGGGCGGGGCGGGGGGGCGGACCCGAGGGGGGGGCGGGGCGGGGGGGGCGGGGC
The DNA here is from genome assembly GCF_902713615.1 of Scyliorhinus canicula. Taxonomy (NCBI): domain Eukaryota; kingdom Metazoa; phylum Chordata; class Chondrichthyes; order Carcharhiniformes; family Scyliorhinidae; genus Scyliorhinus; species Scyliorhinus canicula. The sequence continues at coordinate 135,857,531 of NC_052146.1, forward strand.
GGGGCGGGGTGGGCGGACCCGAGGGGGGGGCGGGGGGACGGACCCAAGGCGGGGGGGGGGCGGACCGAGGGGACGGACCGGGGGGGGGTCCGCCCTGGGGGAGTGCGGCCACACTGGGGGAGTGCGGCCACCGCGCATGCGCTGGTTGGCGCCGGCCCAACTGCGCATGCGCGGGACCCGAGTCTGGCGCCCCCTAGCACATGGCGCCCCGGGCGACAGCCCGAGTTGCCGGTGCCTTGAGCTGGCCCTGGGAGTGTGACCGGTCTCCACCTGTCGGCGGTGTGCACACACCCCACCCTGCACCACATGCCACCGCCTATACCAGCCACCATGGTTGGGTGCCCTGGCCATGAAGGCCTCCAGCTACCCACCTCTGTGTTGCATGCGTCCGACTGCCAAACTTTCTGTCTCCGCAACCTCCCCCCATCCCCACCCCCACCCACCGAGATGACAGCCTTGAACTGCCAGGAGAGGGAAAAGACCAGAGGGGAGCCGCCAGACCCCTCACTGCAGCAGAGCAGTGGGCACTGGATCTGGTTGGTGGGCCGGCTGAGATGGCAGTCACTGAGGTGAAGGCCAGCATCGGGCGAGTAAGTGAGACCCTGTAGAGTTGCGGTTCCCCATGATACGTATGTCACCATCCCCACCACCACCCCCAAACTACCCCCACACCTACCCCACGCCCCCTCCACCACCATCCTCCCCACACCTCCACTCCACCAATACCCACCACCCCAACCCACAATCCAATCATGCGTCATGTCTTGTGTCTTGCTGGATCATCTGGCGATGAGGCGGCTCGTTTGGTGTCCTGCGGCCTGGATCCCAACCCCAATCTGGACCCCAAGCTGATAGCAGCGAAGAAGAGGTAACAGACGGCAATGTGAGCCCTCAAACAGCAGCCCGAGGCATCCCGGAACACCGTTCCGGGGACGACACTGTCTTCCCGTCACAGCTGACTGCAACACCTTCCTCCATCCCAGAAACACTCACTTCGGTTGGGACGTCAGTGAAGAGGCTCCTGGGGCACTATCTGATGCGCAGCACGCATGTGCTGCGGTATATCAGGTGGAGGGAGGAACCCCCGAGGGGGTAGATGGTGAGAGGGCGGCCCGACCCCAGGGACTAGCTGCCGTACGGATGGGTTTCTGGAAAGTTCGGTCCATCAATAGCGGAGATGCAATCACAGGGCCAGGGACTATATGAAGGGCTGTCAGCAACCTTCCAGCGCCTGCAGGTACAGTTGGAGGAGTCAACCTTGAGTGCCACACAGGCTAATACTTCATGGCGCCCGGGGTGGAGGCCTTGGGGATGAAGCTATCAGCCATGGGTCAGGGTGTCCAAGGCCTGGGGCAATCTGTGCGGGTGCTGGCCAAGGCACAGTACAAAGCTGACTGTCACAGGCAGCCATGTAGCAAAGCCACCTGGGCATTGCACCTGAGCAGCAGCCGGGCCCATTCAGGCCCAATCACCCCAGATGATGCCACCAAAGGGGACCCAGGTCACAGGGCGGGAACAGCAGCAGGCTGCCTCCATTCCTGATGTACTGACTGAGTTTCCACCAGTTAAGTTGGCACGGGTGCAGCACACAGTATGGCGTTAGGGGCCAGGGCACAAACCTGTACATATATGTTCACCGTTTCACAATAAACACCTGTTCACAATGTTTCAACCTGCCTTGGTGCTCGGTCAGAAGAGTGTGAGGGGTGGCCTGGTCTGGGCTGGCTGCAGAGGGAGCATTGGAGGGTGGGGGCGATGGGGGGACATTGGGGGCGGGTTTGGGCCAGGGACTCCAGTTCAGCCAGCGCTCACCGCTCCGGTGCCCACCTGCACCCCTCTCCATCCCATACCCCTCCGTCTCCCCCCCCCCCCCCCCCCCCCCCCCGCCCCCACCTCCACTGTCCCCACCTCTGCTACCCCAAGGCTTCAGTGGGGCGGTGTGATGGAAGGCCAGCTCGCATGCAGGGATCACCTAGGTGGAAAGTGCTACCATGGGCAGGAGTCAGACATTGTCAAACAGTGCGGAGCACCACAGCTCGTTGCAGAGCGGGATATCATCATCCTCCATCTCATGAGGCAGACCCTCTGTTACTGCCGACCCAGGGCCCGCACCCTGTAGTGAGGTAGGTGGAATCGCAGAGGGGGTTGCAAGAGGGGGGTGTGGGGGGTGCAAGGAGGGTGTTCATCGGAGGAGGTGGTCGGCCAGGGGATGTGTCGGTGGGACGGGGTGTCCATCTTCTGGCCAGGGACCCCAGTCAGTGAATCTGGAGGCTATTAGAGCGTCCCGTACACATCGGTCCAGCGCACGCATTGTGCGGCTTTTGTGCCTGCCTGGGCCCCATGCCCTGCCCATCCTCCCCCTCGCCCATGTCCTCCTCATCGGATGAGGTCTGCCGTTAATCCTCTTCTCCAGGATGGTGCCCATCTGCTGCGCGATGCTACGGAGGATGCAGCAAGCGAGCCTTCCAGTGCGATACTAGAGGGCCCTTCCAGAGTGGTCCAGGCACTTGAATCACACCTTCAGGATGCCAATGCACTGCTTGATCATGCCCCTGGTTGTGGCATGGGCGTCTTTGTAGTGGGGCTCCACAAAGGTTTGTGGCCTGCGGATAGGTGTCACAAGCCATGACCACAGCAGATGACCCCTGTCGCCCAGAAGCCAACGCCTCAGCCAGGGGTGTGCCTCGAAGATGTCAGGAACTGTCGAGTGTGCCAGGATGAAAGCGTTATGCACACCGTCGGGTATCAGGTGCAGACGTGGATGACGTGCATCTGATGGTCACACACCAGCTGCACGTTCCTCAAATGGAACACCTTTCAGTTTGTGAAGACCGGCCTGTCATGGGCTGGTGCTCTTGGGGTCATGCATCCTGTAGATCACCCCTGAATTTGGGACATCTCAGCAATGACGGTGAACCCCGCTGCCCGGGCATCCTGGTGGGCTCAGTCCACATTGCATTTTATGTATTGTGCCAAGCGGGCATATAGGGCCTCCATGACTGCATGGATGCAGCTGTGTACCGAGGCCTGTGAGGTCTCGGATAGGTCCCTATTCGGCACCTGGGAGGATCCCATGGCGTGAAAGTGCACAATGACCATCACCTTGACAGCCACCAGGAGCGGGTGTTCTTCCCCATAATCCCATGGTGCCAGGCGTGCCATGATCTGGCAGATATGTTGCACGTTCCCCTGCTCAGCTGGAGTCTTCAATGGCATGCCAGTACGTAGAGGGTCCTACAAGAGAGGGTGCGTTCCTGGACTTAATTTTAGGTAATGTAGCCAGCATGTGGTTGAAGTATCAGGGGGGGAGCATTTTGCAGACAATGATCATAACTCCGTTAAGATTCAAGATTGTTGTGGAAAAGGACAGGGATAGGCCTGAGATCAAAGTTCTAAACTGCGGGAAAGTCGATTTTTATGGGATCTGATATGTTTTAGCCAGAGTGGACTGGGAGCAGACACTATTTGACAAATGTGACAGAACAGTGAGACGCATTCAAGACTGAAATAGGGCCAACATGATCTAGTCAAGAAAAAGGGTTGGACCAGCAAACCTTGTGAACCCTGGATATGCAGAATCGGTTAAGGTGAAAAATGGAGATTATGGCAGATAGCGAGAGCTCAAAATAGCAGAAGCCCTGGAGACGTATGGAATGTACGAAAGGGAATTTGAAAAGGAAATGCGGAGAGCAAAAAGGGGACATGAAAGGACACTGGCAGGTAAAATAAAGGAAAATCCTCAGTTGTTTTACAAGTACATTAAGGGTAAAAGGATAACTAGGAAAAGTGAGGTCAATTAAGGAGCACAGAGGTAATTGTGTGTGGAGACAGAGGACGCAGATAGGGTTCTAAATGAATACATTGCGTCGGTGTTCATTCATGAGAGGGATGGTGTAGATATAGAAATCAGGAAGAAGGACTGTGATGAAATTAAAGAAATTAACATAGACAGAGAGGAAGTTCCGAGTGTTCTGGCAGGTTTAAAAGTAGACAAATATCCAGGGTCACATTGAATACATCCCAGGCTGTTGAGTGATGTGAGGGAGGAAATAGCATGGTGCTGGCAATTATTTTCAATTCCTCTCTGGCCACAGGAGCGGTGCAGGAGGATTGGAGGATAGCCAATGTTGCACCATTATTCAAGAAGGGAGGAAGGGATAAACCAGGAAACTACAGATCAGTCAGGGTAACCTCAGTGGTGAGGAAACTATTGGAAGCAATTCTGAGAGTCAGAATTAATCTATATTTGGAGAGGCGGAGATTACTCAAGAACAGTCAGCATGGTTTTGTTAAGGGCAGGTCATGTCTGACCAACTTGCTTGAATTTTTCGAAGAGATGACCAGGTGTGTAGATGAAGGAAATGGGTTTTGATGTAGTCTACTTGGCAGCAAAGCTTTTGATAAGGTCCCACATGGGAGACTGATAGTGAAGATAGGAGCCCATGGGATCCAAGGAAATTTGGCAAATTGGTTCCAGAATTGGCTGTGTGGCAGGAAGCAGAGGGTGATTGCAGAGGGGTGTTTTTTCTGACTGGAAGCCTGTGTCCAGTGGGGTCCCGCAGGGTTCAGTGTTGGGGCCCTTGCTGTTTGTGGCTTATATAAATGCAGCCGGATTCTCCGTTCCTGAGGCTAAGTGTTGACGCCAGAGCAGGATTAGCGGTGTTCTACGACAGTGAAACTAGCGCCGCACCTGGACCAATGCTATGTCTATAAAGGGGCGAGCACTGATGCCACGTGGAACACAATGAGAAATGGTGCGGGATACGTTGGGTCCACGATTGACACTCAGGAGGCTGACAAGCTGTAGCCGCATATATACACTTCACTCCCCACACACATCATCACAGTCAACAAGATGGCAGTAAGGAGAGCAGTGCCAAGATTCACTGAGACTGAACTGGAGACCTTACTGGACATCGTGGAGGGGAGGCTGGTGACCCTGTACCCCAGGGTGAGAAGGAGGCTGTCAGTTGCTACCATTGGCTGGGCCTGGGCACAGTTGACAGAGATTGTCAGAGCCCTGGGAAATACTGTCCGGACCGGCCAGCAGTTCCGGAAGAAACTGCACAACCTCCTCAGAGTAGCAGCACTGTGCCCCTGGCACTAATCCCCGTCCCACATACCCGTAACCCCGCCCCCACATCCGGTGGGTGGCAGATCCCACACCCTGCACCACATGCCGGAACCCATACCGGATGCCCTGGCCACACAGGCCACCAGCTACCCACCCCTGAGCTGCATGCGTTGGACTGTCTAACACTGAATTTTCTGTCCCCACCCCCGCCAGGAGAAGGCCGCGCACTATCACTGTGACTGGGAAAAGACTGGAGGGGGAACACCAATGATTTAGATGTGAATGCAGGAGGGACCTGGGTTCAATTCCTGCCTTGGGTGACTGTGTGGAGTTTGCACTTTCTCTCTGTGTCTGCGTGGGTTTCGCCGGGTGCTCTGGTTTCCTCCCACAGTCCAAAGGTGTGCAGGTTAGATGGATTGGCCATGTTAAATTGTCCTTTAGTGTCCAGAGATGTGCAGGTTAGATGGGGATAAGGCAAGAGAGTGGGTCTGGGTATGGTGCTCTTTAGAGGGTTGGTGCCAAATTGATGGGTCGAATAGCCTCCTTCTGCACTTTAGGAAGTCTCTAGTTGGGGGCCCTTTCCAGGGCATAGTATGTTTCATTGTAAATTCACCCAAGCACTTTTCCCATGATGTGTGTTTGGCTGTGGTTCAGTTTAACCTCTTTCTGTGGCTGAATCCCAGATAGAGCTCTCCATTCGTTAGTTCCCTGTTCGTCCCCCAGCCAGTGATGTGCACAGTGGTTGGCTGCGGCGTGCTCTTTTCATTAAGGCAGCATTTTCACAAAGGTACAAAAAAATAGAACCATTTTGCAATGTTGCCACCAGAATGTCTCAAGATATTTGGATATTTTGCAAGGACTGCCACCACCATGTGAGCAGTGCGACAAAAAAGATGCATGGAAATGAGAAAGTGAACGAGCCCCTGTTTCACAAGAAAAGTCAAAGTAAATGCAACAAACTGATAGGATAACAGAAAATAGAACAACTATAGTTCACTTGAATAATGCAAACCATGTATTTCAATAACCGTTCTAATTGTAAAATAAATATAGCTGATGTTGGGGTAAAATACATTGGCACATCATTGCCTTGTGACAGGGTGTGGTTGATACATGCTCCCTTTTGCGCTCCAGGCAATTTTAGGCACAGCAAGTGAGATAGACGGTTGATTGGTCTGTCTTGATGCATGTCCTTATAAATGTCACTAAAAAGCTTCTCATGGTGATTTTCCTTGCTTCTCAGAAGTGAAAGACATACTTGAGACCTCGGGGAGTGACAGCGTGCTATTCCTGGTGCCTTAAATGTGTTTTAATTTGCCTTTTCCCTACTGTACCAGCTCTGTGACTGACAGCATTCTCGGATTTCCCTCAGAACTTATTCCAATGATTTTGCTCGATCTCCTTTGCTACTTTCACCATCTGCGTGGCATTTTTTAGGTGACAAAAATGGCTCTTTTTAAATGGCACAAAGAGGAATTAATTGACAAAATAGTATGTTAAGTGGAATAAGGTATTTAGGTTCCAGCATTATATAATCAGCTGAGCACTAAACTATGTTGGAGACCTGCATTATTTCCCTGTCTGTTAATATGACAGAAATCTCAATGAAGGCACTGATGAGAATGTTCCACTCTGACGTGCCAGTCGAATAGCTTGGTGAGACTCAATATGCAAGCTTAAATGTACAGAAGGGCCGCTTGCACAAAGTAATAGACGGCATCCTCCGCCCAGTAATACTCAAGCCCTTTCAAGAAAGGAGGAGGAAAAATCAGAAAACCAAAGTCTGTTCTTGTGGCAAAGTGTCTATTGTAAGATCTGATCGTGTGCATGAACTATTTATATTTTCCCTCTGCATCAATCCTGTGCCATGTGGGTTTCTCATCTCGATTCTGCAGAACTCTATTTTATACTCCCATTTCCTTTCATACGTGATTCCAATTATACCTTATCTTTCACGCAATCGGGTCAGCGACTCAGTACCCGAGCTCACTGCAGCAGCTGGTATTTCTTTGTACTTTCTTTCACTCAGTAAACATTTCCCCTTTAGTTTAAGATACCAACTAAGAAAATATTTGCATCGGTAATGCACTGCAGATGTGGGAAATCTGAAATAAAAACAAATGCTGGAAATACAACTCAGGCACGGGGTGGGATTCTCTGCCTTGCGACGCTGCAAGTGCCGAATGCCAAAATCGTGGTCTACACCCAACACCCGGATTGAATGCCATGCTCCCGGGCCCTGCTGGTGGCGATCAACTCGACTTGAGCTCCATGCGGCGTCGGTATGCAAAAACAGCATTTGCATGCATTAACACATCATTCCCAGGTTTGACCCAGTATTTATTGGCCCTCGCGATGCTCCGCTGCTGGTCAGGCAGAAGTCATGTGGGCGTGGTTTACTACAGGTATTTACTGAGCGCCATGGCTGCTAGGGGAGAGATAAGGGGCGGCATTCTCCCCTACCCGGCGTGATGGAGGGTCCCGGAGTAGGGGAGTGGCGCCAACCACTCAGTGGTCGGGCATCCCCAAAGGTGGGGAATTCTCCCCTTCTTTGGGGGCCAGCCCCGCGCTGGAGCGGTTGGCACCAGAAGACTGGCGCAAAAAACCGGCGCCCACGGCAGCGGGGCTGGCCGAAAGACTTTCGCCGGCCAGCTGCCGCTGACGTCACTTCCGACGCATGCGCGATGTGGGTTTCTCTTCCGCCTCCGCCATGGCGGCCGCGGAAGGCGAAATAGTGCACCCAGGGCACTGGCCCGGAGTCTGAGCAGGGGCCCCGATCGTGGGCCTGGCCACCGTGGGGGCACCCCCCGGGGTTCGATCCCCCTCCCGCCTCCCCCCCCAGGACCCCGGGGCCCGCTCGCACCGCTGATCCCGCCGTTACAGAGGTGGTTCAAACCTCTGGGTAGCGGAGAATCTCTGCCACGGCGGGGGCGGGATTTTAGGCAGCCCCAGGCGATTCTCTGACCCTGCTGGGGGTCGGAGAATTTCGCCCAAGGTAAGGAAAGTTTCTTTAAATGTTCCAAATTGTTACAAATTGCACCACTTACTGGTGGGTGGGGGGGGGGGGGGGGGGGGGGGGGGGTGGGGTGGGGGGTGGGGGGGGGGGGGGGTGAAGTAGCGGGGAGCAAACTGGTGACAGAGCAGTGGATTCGGGGTGTCCCCCTCGGGATCAGGGTGGCTGGGCTCACACTGCCATTGCTGCAGTGTGCATTTTAAAAGTAACCATTTGGTACAAGTTACAGGCTGCTCACTCTGCTGACTGTTCATTGTATCCTGTAAATGTTGACAGAGCCTCTGGTCATTCGGGATCCCTCCCAGGCCACCTGTCTGGAGATCCCCCCAGGCCCGAACTGACCTATCATCGGGTTGGGTGCGGCCAAGCTCAATCAAGCTCTGACTGCCCACTGCGCCCCTGCTCCCATCCATTCAGCCCCTGGTCAGGTTGTCATAACCTGTGTGTCACAGCCAGGACCCACATCACACTGCAAGTAAGCTCCCAGCAGATGCACACTTCCCTGCCTCACCCTCATCTGTAGGATCTGCCCACACACAAGCCTCTAAGCATGGAGACGATTGGTGGCACATGGCAACCCTCTCCACCGCACCATCAGGTGTCACCCTGTGGGTGGGATAACATGGCCCACCTAGTGAGGGAACTCATAGTAGACCCCAATGGAAGGAACAGGACAGGGGCCGCAGAACCTATTTCTGTCACGGGTTGCAACAACCACCGATACCCTTGTCAAGATGGATGGGTGATGAGGACAGCGGTTCTCTGGTGCCAGTCACTGATGGAGACAGGGATGCAGTGTGGAAGGCAACATATCGGGGATTGGGGTAGACGGCTGAGAGGTGGGGCGCGATTCTCCGCTCCCCAGGCCGGGTGGGAGAATCACGGGAGGGAAGCCTCTTGCACCCCCCGCGATTCTCCCACCCCCTCCCCAAAATGGCGTGTCGCGTTTTGCGACACACCGCTCCGAGAATCGACGCTCGCCGTTTTTTATGGTTTACGCCGGCGGCAACCACACCTGGCCTGTGATCGGTGCCCACCGATCGTCGGGCCGGCGTCTCTAAGAGATGCACTCTTTCCCCTCCGCTGCCCCGCAAGATCAAGCCACCACGTCTTGTGGGGCAGCGGAGGGGAAGACGGCAACTGCGCATGCGCGGCTGACGTCACTTAGGCGCCGCCGGCCGCGTCATTCTCGGCGCGCCGCCTTGACGCAAGCGTCAAGGCCCGGCAGCCGAGTTTCCCGCAACGCCTCGCACCCCGGGGGGGGGATAGGGGGCGAGGAGCGGCCTCCGACGCCGGCGTGAAACAGTCTGGATTTCACGCTGGCGTCGGCTGTTGCGGAGAATTTTGCCTGTGGAGTGTGTTTGGGGTTCAGAGGCATGTGGAGGTTGGAGCTGAGGGCAACTCCGGGTCACCGTGTAGGCTGTTGGATTTGGGTGGGCAAGGGAATATTCACCTTACTGACATATCTTCTCTTTCCCCCCCCCCTGCAGAAAATGAATTTCAGAGTACAGCCCAGAATGCTTGCTAGCTGCTGGCCGCAGCTGCACTTGTTGGCGTACGGAGGCTGCAAGCACAGGCGCTACTCAGGGAGGAGCCTGCACAACAGGAGCCCACACCAGAAGACCAGACGCCATCCTGTGAGGCTAGAGAGCTTGCTGTCCAACAGGCCGAGGAGAAGGTGTGAAGGAGGTGCTGCATCAGGTCACATTTATACCACCGGTGCCTGTTATTGAGGGACTTCTGGACCAAGCGTGCCGCCAAAGACTTTGCCTAACCAGGGAGACCATGCACCACCATTGCCAGATGATGGTGCACCTGGAACCATGAGGGTATGGAGGAGGACACCTTCTCAAGGTGGCCATCAAGGTGATGGTTGCCTTGAACCTTTTTGCCTCGGGGTCATTCCAGGCTCCGAATGGTTACCTGTCTGGGATATCTCAGTACATCCATACATAGGCCCATCCGCACACTTATGGATGCCCTTTATTCCTGGGCAATGGACTATATAAACTTCAATCTGGACCAAGTCCACCTCAATGCCCTGGCAATGGTTTCGCTGCAATTGCTCGCATGCCCCAGGTCCAGGGAGTGATAGATAGGTCACATGTCCCCCGACAAACACTGGCCCATGAGGGGGTGCCCTTCATTAACAGGAAGGGCTTCCACTCCCTCAATGTGTAGTTGGTATGTGATCACCCACTGTGCATCATGCACATCTGTGCCCGATACCCAGGCAGTGTGCGTGGGCGGTTGCGTTCTGGCACACCTGTATGTTCCCGGCACCTTCAAGGCACTCCCTCGGGTGAGAGATTGATTCTTGGGTGACAAGGGTTATCCGTTGAGGTCTTGGCTAATGACACCTGCCTGAGGCCCCAGACCAACATGGAGAACCACTATAACGGAACTCATGCAGCAACCAGGAGCGTCATTGAGTGGTGTATTGGCCTCCTCAAGATGCAGTTCAGATGCCTGGACCACTCTGGTGGAGCCCTCCAGTATCGCCGCAGGAGCATCTCGCACATCGTTCCTGCAGGCTGTGTCCTGCATAAATTGTGCAGTAGAGGGCAGACATGCTAGAGCAGGAGGAGCCAGGCCTCATTCGACGGGAAAGATGGGGGGATGGACAGGCGGACCAGGTCCTGGGACCAAAGTGGAGGTCATCCAATGTGCGCTCCAGGACCGCTGTACACGGGACAACCTAATCGCCTCCAGGGTTGCAAGCTAGGGGCCTGGCCACCGACAGGTCAGCCATCCTGTTGCAGCTCTCCATACCCCCCCCCTCAGACCCACTCACTCCCTCCCCTGTCCCTCCTCCCTTAACTCCATCCCCCACCCCAGCATCTCCATCCTCGTCCAAGGTATCTACCAGCATTACTAAGGGGGTTGGCCCTGGGTTGGCAGTCTCAGTGGGTCTTGTCCATCGAACGGAGAATGATGTTGGCACGATGTGAGATGAGCTCTGGTGCTCTTCATCGTTTGTTGAATTCTGACTCCTGCCTTCAGGATCACATTCCTCTGTCCGCCCGGGTCATTCCAGCATGTGTGCTGGCCATTCCATCTCATGGACCCATATATCCTCTGGGGAGGTGGGGTGGGGTTGGTAGGGTGGGAACGGTTATGGAGATGGTGAGCAGTGATGGGTCACTCACTGGGTAAGCTGTCCGACATGGGACCCCACATTTCTGGCCCAATTACCTGCCACCTCTGAGGGTGACTCCAGGTGGAATGCTGGATTGTCCTGGGGGCAATGCCCGTGCCAACCCCCCACACCTCCTCCTGACATGCTCTTTACACCATCACAGCCCATCCCTCACACCCTACAGACAGAGGATTGGGCAGGTCAGAATTTTGGTGAAACAATTTTTAATAGTGACTGTGTACATTATTGTGCCCTAACCTCTACCTCTAAGCTTTGTGCTGAAACTGTGCCAACCTAGCTGGTGTCTAACTTCTTCATCTTATGTGACCTACTGCTCCTTTTTTCCCCCTCCTGTTTCTCCAGACACCACATCAGATGGGGAGGCGGCCTGCTGTGTGTCTCGCCCTGTGACCTGAGGTGCGTTTGGCGGCCATCTTCTGAAGGTCCTGGGCCCCAACCTTTGGGTGTCATAGGTGCCAAGGTGCCACCCTGTTCTGCCTGCTGCCCATCTGATGGGCCAATGCCAGTTGGAGTGGCGGGTGGGGGGGTAGTTGAGAAGCGCTGTGTTATTCCAGCACCTCCCGTGCGAGGGGTACAGCATTACTTCCTCCTCCCTCAGGGTGCTTGATGGCCCCTGGCTACTCCATGGGATTGAGGTGAGGCTGGAGTGAGCTCCGGGGGCTCCACCATCACTGGGGCTGCCAGTCCTAGAGGCCCACTCTCATCTCGACCAAGGTCTCGATGCCCTTAGCCAATGGAGCACAGAGACTGGGCCACATCTTTCTGTGACTGTGCCATGTCCCTCTGTGACTGGCCCAGGTCAGTCAGTGCCCAGCCAATTCTCTTGACGTCCTCAGCTAAAACCCTTTGTGACTGGGCCAAGTTCTGCAGCAATGCCCATGTGGACCCAGTACATGTCTGCCTGTGACTGGGCTCCCCTGTCCTGAGCCTCAGCCATTGGCCACACAGTGTGCCCCAAGCCTTGGAAGTCTTGACCCATAGCTGTGACTTTCTCTCCCAAGGCTTCCACCGCGTATGCCACCTGTTCGATGTTGCCCTGGATGCCATGCACTGTTGGCACAATCTCCTGCACCTGGAGGTGGTTGGACTCTTCCAACTGCAGCTGTAGGCACTCGAATGTTGTTGACACCCACTTCTGTATATACTGGCTTTGTGTTGGCATCTCCACCAGTGATGGGAACATCCGTTCCAGAAGTATGAAACCTGTCTGGACTACAGCTAATTCCAGGGATCGGGCAACCCCCTGACTGTCCACTCCCTCGGGAGTTCTTACTTCCACCTGATGTACCCCAGCATGTGTGAAGTGCCCATCAGAAAGGGTCCAGGAGCCTCTTCACTAAAATGCCCCAATCGAGGTGATGGTCTCTGGGATGGTGGGAGGGTGCAGACGAATGAAGTGCTGAGAAATCAGTGTCATCCCCAGACTGCCCCTCTGGGGTGTGCTGGGCCTGCGGCTGGGGGTGGGGTGCCCTGGACGGGACTGCTTAATCAGATGGTGATTGCGCAAGACAAAAGACAAGTCACATAAAGAACAAAGAAAAGTACAGCACATGAACAGGCCCTTCGGCCCTCCAAGCCTGCGCCGACCATGCTGCCCGTCTAAACTAAAATCTTCTACACTTCTGGGTCCATATCCCTCTATTCCCATCCTATTCATGTATTTGTCAAGATGCCCCTTAAATGTCACTATCGTCCCTGCTTCCACCACCTCCTCCGGCAGCGAGTTCCAGGCACCCACTACCCTCTGTGGAAAAAACTTACCTCGTACATCTCCTTTAAACCTTGCCCCTCGCACCTTAAACCTATGCCCCCAGTAATTGACCCCTCTACCCTGGGGAAAAGCCTCTGACTATCCATTCTGTCTATGCCCCTCATAATTTTGTAGACCTCTATCAGGTCGCCCCTCAACCTCCTTCGTTCCAGTGAGAACAAACCAAGTTTATTCAACCTCTCCTCATAGCTAATGCCCTCCATACCAGGCAACATCGTGGTAAATCTCTTTTGCACCTTTTCTTAAGCCTCCACATCCTTCTGGTAGTGTGGAGACCAGAATTGAACACTATACTCCAAGTGTGGCCTAACTAAGGTTCTATACAGCTGTAACATGACTTGCTAATTTTTCTACTCAATGCCCCGGCCAATGAAGGCAAGTGTGCCGTATGCCTTCTTGACTACCTTCTCCACCTGTGTTGCCCCTTTCAGTGACCTGTGGACCTGTACACCTAGACCTCTCTGACTGTCAATACTCTTGAGGATTCTACCATTCACTGTATATACCCTACCTGTAGGAGACCTTCCAAAATGCATTTCCTCACATTTGTCCGGATTAAACTCCATCTGCCATCTCGCCGCCCAAGTCTCCAAACGATCTAAATCCCGCTGTATCCTCTGACAGTCCTCATCGCTATCCGCAATTCCACCAACCTTTGTGTCATCCGCAAACTTACTAATCAGACCAGTTACATTTTCCTCCAAATCATTTATATATACTACAAATAGCAAAGGTCCCAGCACTGATCCCTACGGAACACCACTAGTCACAGCCCTCCAATCAGAAAAGCACCCTTCCATTGATACTCTCTGCCTTCTATGACCTAGCCAGATCTGTATCCATCTTTCCAGCTCACCTCTGACCCCGTGTGCCTTCACCTTTTGTAGCAGTCTGCCACGAGGGACCTTGTCAAAGGCCTTACTGAAGTCCGTATGGACAACATCCACTGCCTTACCTGCATCAATCATCTTTGTGACCTCCTCGAAAAACTCAATCAGGTTAGTGAGACACGACGTCCCCTTCACAAAACCGTGCTGCCTCTCGCTAATACGACCACTTGCTTCCAAATGGGAGTAGATCCTGTCTTGAAGAATTCTCTCCAGTAATTTCCCTACCACTGACGTAAGGCTCACCGGCCTGTAGTTCCCTGGATTATCATTGCTACCCTTCTTAAACAAAGGAACAACACTGGCTATTCTCCAGTCCTCCGGAACATCACCTGAAGAGAGCGAGGATCCAAAGATTTCTGTCAAGGCCTCAGCAATTTCCTCTCTTGCCTCCTTCATTATTCTGGGGTAGATCCCATCAGGCACTGGGTCTTATCCACCTTAATATTTTTCAAGACGCCCAACACCTCGTCTTTTTGGATCTCAATATGACCCAGGCCATCTACACACCCTTCTCCAGACTCAACATCCACCAACTCCTTCCCTTTGGTGAATACTGATGCAAAGTATTAATTTAGTACCTCACCCATTTCCTCTGGCTACACACATAGATTCCCTCCCCTGCCCTTCAGTGGGCCAACACTTTTCCTGGCTACTCTCTTGCTTTTTATGTATGTGTAAAAAGCCTTGGGATTTTCCTTAACCCTATTTGACAATGACTTTTCGTGACTCCTTTTAGCCCTCCTGACTCCTTGCTTAAGTTCCCTCCCACTTTCCTTATATTCCACATAGGCTTCGTCTGTTCCCAGCCTTCTAGCCCTGACAAATGCCTCCTTTTTCTTTTTGACGAGGCCTACAGTATCTCCCGTTATCCAAGGATTGCAAAATTTGCCATATTTATCACTCTTCCTCACAGGAACGTGCCGGTCCTGAATTCCTTTCAACTGACATTTGAAAGTCTCCCACATGTCAGATGTTGATTTACCCTCAAACATACACCCCCAATCTATGTTCTTCAGTTCCCACCTATTATTGTTATAATTAGCCTTCCCCTAATTTAGCACATTCCCCCTAGGACCACTCTTATCCTTGTCCACCAGCACTCTAAAACTTCCTGAATTGTGGTCACTGTTCCCGAAATGCTCCCCTACTGAAACTTCTACCACCTGGCCGGGCTCATTCCCCAATACCAGGTCCAGTGCAGCCCCTTCAAAGGTCTTACATGTGACCCACGGGTGGGTTGCGGGTGGGTGTCGGGAGGGTCACGCCATTCTAGATCACGGGAATTCTCGTGCAACAGCCGCAGCAGCCGGCTTTTAACAATGTCGGCTTTGATTGTCTTTAAAAATGGCGGCCACGACCAGTTGAAAAAATGCATGCGCCCGGGAGTGTTGGGGCCTGAAACATAATGAGTGTTGGGGTCAAAGTGCGATTACAGCATGCCAGAAGCTGACTGTGTGGTGATCAACGATGATGAACAAGGCTATGACCTCGATCTGTTTTGCATCCCTAAACATTACTCAAATGATCTGGAGAGAGTATATATTCCTCATGGTTTAAACATGGACAGAACTGAACGTTTGGCAAGGGGTATAATGAAAAACATGGGAAATGCATGGGAAATCATCATATTGTCACCCTCTGTGTACTGAAGGGTGGCTATAAGTTTTTTTTACTGACATTTAACCATTGAATCAAAACAGTGACCAGTCAATCCCAATGACGGTGGACTTCATCTGCTTGGAGAGCTACTGTTGTGATCAGTCAACAGGGGAGCTGCTCAGAGTTTACCAACTGAGGTACAAAATCCACGCTTTCCTCCTCGAGAAATTGTCCTCTCTGGCTGATTTGTTTGCAGATGAAACTTGGATGCTAACTATCATATTTTCAATTCTAAATGAACTGAACTTCAAATTGCAAGGGAAGGATGATGATTGCTTTCGGCTCAGTGAAGAAATCGCAGCTTTCCAAAAGTAATTGAACGTTTGACATTTGCGAGTGCAAAGCCAAAATTAGTAAATGTTCCCCACACTACTACGACACATTGAGGAAAACAGCATTAGTAAGGAAACTGTCAATGGACTGGCAAGCCTGACTCCAAACAAAGCTGACTGAACTTCTGCGTCTCAGCTTTGACAGCACATTAAAAACACGGCATAAGTCAATGAAACTGTCAGCATTCTGGAGTAGCGTCTCCGAGGTGTATCCTGAGCTGAGTAAAACAAGTATTTTGTTGCTTTTGTCCTTCACAATGACCTCCATGTGCGAGGTTGGATTTTCCATCCTCACAAAGATGAACACGGCACAAAGGATGCGGCTGAATCCTGCACCCGATCTGTGCATAGCACTCTCCTCCTGTGAACCTGATTGGAGCGAGACCATGAGGAGCAAACAGGTTCTCCTCTTACATTAAAGGGAAGCGAAAATGCTGGGTTGCGAAAGTCGGTCAGCATAAGTCACAAAGGTCGGCCGGCATAGATCCCAAAGGTCAACTGGCGTGGGTCACGAAGGTCGGCCATCATAAGTCAAGAAGGTCGGCCAGCGTGGGTCCCAAAGGTTGGCTGGTTGGTAAAAATAGGTGCCCGGAAAAAAGTTTGAAAAACACTGCATTAGGGGCTCAAGTGGTTGACCCACGCTAACCTCCACATGTGAGATAGCCCTCTCTCCCATCACCCCATCTAACTCCATCACCTCTGCTCAGCAGCTTTCAGAACCCTTACGTCGGGCCTCCGGTCCCCCTCCGGTCTTCTCCTGCTCCTGACTCTTATGAGCCATCTTTTCCTGGGGGGTCACATAATGGGCATTGTGAGACATATGGACACATGAGTTACATGATGGGTCTGTAGTTGGTGGCCTGTGTGTGAAAGGCACCCGGCCAAAGGGGGCAACACAGGTGTTGGGATTTGGCACAGGGTGGGATGTAAGGGGGATACTGGCAGATAGATTTTGATTGGCCTCTAAGGTGAGGGGGTGTGGGGGGTGAAGGATAGGAGTGATGTCAGGGGCACAGAGGTAGTCACTCACCCAGGCTGATCAAAGGAGGTTGTTCATCTTTTTTCGACACTGAAGACCAGTCCGCCTGGTGGGGCCTACTTTGTTCACCACCTCTGCCACATCTGTCCAGGCCTGGTTCACATCCACAGTTGGTAGCCTCCTGCCCATTCTGAGGAAGAGAGTGTCCTACCTCTCCTTCAGCGCATTCAGCATCCTTTAAGCTCTGCATCTGTGAAGCATGGGGCAGCTCTTCTTGGGGCCATCTTATTGGCTGGAATGAGAGTGTGTGGGGAGTGGAATGCTTATAGGAATTAGTAGCAGAATAGGCAATTCAGCCCTTCGAGCCTGCTCGGCCATTCAATCAGATCATGATTGATCTCTTTCTGGTCTCAAATCCACCCCCCTCCTGATCCCCATATCACTTTAACTCATTTTATATCAGCTTATAAGCAGCTCCAGCTTGTCTTGCTCTTGGTGCCAATTTCGGCCCCAGTGAATCCGGTGCCAGCGCTAATGACAATCACTCTAGATTCACATGAGCAGAGTTCTGGCTCATTAGCACGTCCTGAATTGGTCCAGAGCTAGCACCCCCAACGGTAACACAATTCCATCCTGCCCACCATCTGTGGGAGAGAAACAGAGTTAGCGGGTAGAATCCTGTGGAGGTGTTAGGTTGGGATCTCGCTCGCTGGCTGCAGAACCCAGTGAGAGACTCATTGAACCCGAGCCAGTCAGGTAGTTGGGAGGCCACCAACAGGTCTTTCCCCAGAGTCAGGACACTCGAGGTGGAATCCGCCCTACCGAGCTTGGCCGGCACCACTTTTGCTCAGCATCATGACCAGGGAGGTAGTGGCTGCTGCTGGAACTGCAACCACCTAAGGCCCAGGATTGCAGAGTCACCCAGGTCACAGGTAGATAATGGTGGGAGGGTGATTTTGTGGGTGGGGATTTGGAGTCGCAAGATATAGGGGGGGGAACATATGGTGGAGAAGGGGGTTCGGCAGCAAGGGAAGGGCGGTGGTTCCCAGTGCCCCCCACCCCCATTACCGGGTCACAGTAAGGGAACACTTTGAAACTCTGTACTGGCAGTGGGAGAGTCATTCACCAAAATACATAAACCACTGCCAAAAATGATCAAGAAATTGAGCAGAATTGAAAGCACTATTTTCCACATTGTAGAATGTGTGTTCATGACCTGTACACTGGAAGTAACATGTCGGTAGCGCAGGTGTTCGCAGTAGGCCTGAGTGTAAATGCTGCTGAAGACCTTGTGGTAAAACGTTGAAGTTATAGTCCTTTACTATCATTCCTACAAAACCCAGCAACTTTACATAGTGTCAGGCGCTGGCCGAGATGACGCAAGGACTTTGGCACGCTAGTATCGTCTTGGACAGACTTGTTTTTATCACCACTAACCAAATTTGGACAAGCCGATACAATGATATGCCTTTAAAAATCCGGGCGAAAAACTGTGATAAACTTGCAAGAGATCATATAGTGTGTGGAATACATGGCGATGCTGTGTACATTTAGGTGAACTGGGCCAATGCAGGTCCTGACTGTACCACCCTTCTTTACCGCAGCTACCATCGCAGAAACACACTCTGTGGCCTCATCAATGGGGGCTATGATGCGCAGTTTTGTCACTCTATCCAATTCGCCAACCACCTGTTCAATTGTGATACTTTTGAAAAGTTGCCCACCATAGATCATGTGAAACTGGACAACTCAGTAACACCCACTGTCTTTGCTCCAAGAAGAGTACCCCTTGGCTTAAGACAGAAAGTAGTTGACAAATTGGATAGAAAGACAAGACTGGGCATCATAGCCCCCATAGCCTCACAACGCCCCGGTCCTGGGTTCAATTCCGATCTTGGGTGACTGTGTGGAGTTTGCACCGACTTTCTGAAAGAGCACCCTAATCCTTCAATCCCATAACTCCACCATTTTTGTTCTCCACGTGTTTGTGTGGGTTTCCTCCGGGTGCTCCAGTTTGCTCCCACAGTCCTAAAATGTGCAGGTTAGGTGGATTGACCATACTAAATTGCTCCTTAGTATCCAGGTAAGTGTAGATTAGATGGGGTTATGGGATTGCAGGAATAGGTTGCTCTTTCAGAGAGTTGGTGCAGACTCGATGGGATGAATGGCCTCCTTCTGCACTGTCGGGATTCTATGCTAGATGCGTATTGAGGGTCAGCCAGGCCCACTGATCCAGTGGGTCACCCGTTTACTGCCGAAGGTGTGAAGCTAGATCCGGATAAGACAATGACTAAAAGATTGCATTTCCTCAGCATGGCGAATTATCTATCAAAGTCCATTCTAGTGAGGTGTCTGGACTTTTCTGTCAACCTCTCCACCAGGATGCGGAATGGTGTTGGCAGGAGCACTGCTGCATTGAACAGACTCAAGAACCTGCTTTCAGCCCCTCCAGCGTTACAATACTTTGACATCCGAGCACTTGTATTCTTATCAGCAGATACCTCTCAGCACGGACTCGGAGCAGTGCGCACCCAGAATGGCAGACCAGCGGCTTTTCCATCAAAGGCTCTCACTGACACGGATTGAGATTGAGAAAGAACTCCTTGGTTTAGTCTTTGTGGCATTGGGGTGTAGGCCTGGGTGGGGAGGATGTCCCGGAGGTCCAATATCTGGTGAGGGAATAATTCTGAGGGTGCCTTCAGAGTGAGGCGCCCATTCCGTCTTCCTGCCCAAGATGGGAAAAGTGTAAATGTCACTTTCCCACCCTACCTGCACCTAACAATTGTGGCTGGGTGGGATAGGCCCTTAAATGGCCATTGAGTGGTCACATAAGAACCTTGACCCCCCAATTGTGAAATTGCGTCTAGATTTGGGTGGTGGGCAAGGGGGTTCCCAGGTGAATTCTGTCCATTTAATTTTACGCTCCTCCCTGCCTCAGAACCCACCTTGGGGGGCAGCGTGAACATTCTGCCCCATATTATTCATATGGAAAGAGATTGCAGAATTCTGTGGTACAAAGGGATCTGGGTGTCATAATGCATGAATTGCATAAGTTAGTTTGCAGGTACAGCAAGTTATTAGGAAGGCATATGGAATGTTGTTGATAATTGCAAGGGGAATGGAATATTAAAGTAGGGAAGTTTTGGATAGAGCATTGGTGAAAGCACGGGCGTGATTCGACGGAACAATTTCAAAGTCCGGTTTTGGGTGCTTTTGGTGCGGTGCTTTGCGATGGCTCTGTTGGTGAGATTGTGGCCCGTGTTCAATGGCACTTAGTCCCAAAAATGAGCCCCACGAGAGTCTCAACATTATTGGCTTCCTTCCTGTCTGATTCGCCCAATTTGCACCTCAGCTGCTCGCCGCTAACAAGGTGGAGCTATTCTCCCTCAGCCCTCACTTCCAGTCAAATCGCAAGCATTGGATAATTCTAGACAGATACATAAATGGGCAGGTAGCAAAGGGATACAGATCCTTAGAAAATAGGCGACAGTTTTAGATAGAGGATCTGGATCGGCGCAGGCTTGGAGGGCCGAAGGTGCCTGTTCCTGTGCTGTAATGTTTCTTTGTTCTTTGTTCTTTGCATGTGCGGCTTCTAACCCGGAAGTGCAGGGGCCCACAGCAAAAGCTGCGAGATTCACTCTGGGTCCCTGCTGGCCCCCTGCAGGGTTGTGAATTCGTTTAACTTTTTTCAAGGAATTTCGGGAGTAAAACTCCACCGTTTTTACGCCGCCGTGGGGACATAATCTCATTTTGGGAGAAATCCAGCCCGTGGTTTTTAGGTATTGAAGGATATCACGTTATTGAAACAGATTTGGGCTGTGAGAGTGAGAAAATGGTGTTTTAAAAGCAGAGCCTTAAAATTTGGCGAAATAGGTAGCAGGTTTGATTTGCTGAATAGTCTGTAGTTATGGATCGACACCGTCATTCTATGATCTCAGGCTTCTCTGACCCCCTTGGCCCCCTTAGGTATTGTCTCATTGTATTTTGCATACTATTTTTACAAGGCAGTTCCACTAGAGGTCTGGAGATTGATCTATTCTGACAGCCGTGGAAACCAATCTTATTCCAGGCTCCATCAGGATTCCCTCTGGCATTTTAATATCTCTGTTTTTATAGGAACCGCAGTATCGGGTCTCTGCCTGTAAAAATGCTCTCATCTTTTCCTGATTTAAATTAATAAATGTTTAAACTTGCAAATAAAACAATGTGGCATAGATCTGCTGTTTTTATTTAATGTGTTGAGGGTTTAGTGCTGCATAGCAAAGAATTATTGGATGATTGAAACTGTTTGTAATAATTGGAAACGGGAAGATTGATCGAGCATTTGAATAGCCACTAAATTCATGGATCAGCTAGCACAGTGTTTATGAGACAGAAAGGCAGTGGGATTTGGTTTGTGCCGGTATACTGAAGTGCACTTGTAATCCCAATCCCTTGCTCGCTCCCTGTAACCTATTTGGAGAACCTTTTAAAGCTATTGCTTTGAACTTCAGAGTACGTACCTATTAACTTCTGATTAAAGTTTACCCTCAGAGCTCTACATTTGAAATTAACAAAATCCACACATTTTTGCCAGAGCAGATGATGAACCAGTGAATCTGGTCACAGCTATAAAAGATTTACTTTGTAGCATAGTCATAGCATCGCAGTATAGTGTCTGAAGCACATCACTCTCTCTTGTGTTCAATAAGTTACTGCTTCCTTTTTCTGGGTGCAAAGTTATCTCTCCCTCCCCAACCTGGGGCTAGAATACTCCTTTATCCCAGAAACATGGAATGCATTCAGCTCCTTCCTAAACCGGCTGATCATCTTCCTCTCATATCAAAGTAAACCTTATAATAGACTAGACTAGAACAGCACAGCACAGAACAGGCCCTTCGGCCCTCGATGTTGTGCCGAGCAATGATCACCCGACTCAAACCCACGTATCCACCCTATACCCGTAACCCAACAACCCCCCCCCCCCCCCCCCCCTAACCTTACTTTTTAGGACACTCCGGGCAATTTAGCATGGCCAATCCACCTAACCCGCACATCTTTGGACTGTGGGAGGAAACCGGAGCACCCGGAGGAAACCCACGCACACACGGGAAGGACGTGCAGACTCCGCACAGACAGTGACCCAGCCGGGAATCGAACCTGGGACCCTGGAGCTGTGAAGCATTTATGCTAACCACCATGCTACCGTGCTGCCCCTCAATAATAATAATGATCATTATCGTCACAAGTAGGCTTACATTAACACTGCAATGAAGTTATTGTGAAAAGTCCGTTTGAGACCTAATTTAAGCTCTATAAACCCGAGTGTGTCTGACAGGAAACTTGGCAACCTGCTAGCTCTCTGTCCCATCCACCTGCCCTTTCCCACAACTGTTAGTATTATTCCTTTTTCAAAGAATTATTGACTTCTTTTTATATCATATTATGGATTTTGCTTCTGGTGCTTTGTCTGGCGGTGTTTCAGGTCTTACAAACCCCCAAAATCCTACTGATCTCTATTTATTTTTGTTTTGATGACTTTCTGAAATTTATCATCTTGCCCACCGACTCACCCACCGCTCTGTCTGCTTCTCACCGGACCTTGTTAAACCTCTTCCATCATGTCACTTCTCGCTCTCACTTAACTTGCAAGAACGCCCATCTTTCACTTTCTCTACACATCCTTGCACCACAGCCACTTCGCTGGTCCTTATGTAATTGGAGTTCTGTCCTTGAAATTAACCCTCATCAAATGAACTTCATCCATTCGGTGAACATCCGCCATCATTTATTTGAACTGTTTTTACATGAATTGCAGAAGAAAGAGCCGATCACCAGGGAGAGAAATAGAACTGGAGTTGGGCCTGAACAGATCTTACAGATGACAACTGGAGTGCAGGAAGTACTGGAGGTCAGTGGGATCTTAGAGATGGCAATTATGCTCACAGCTACCTGGTGATAAAAGTAAATGTCACTGAGCCATGCCATACAATGCTCAAGTCATGCTGACTTGATTTCAGTGATGACTGAAATGTGACCATCTCCATAATGATTAATTGCAATATTGTTACATTGCCGATGCTAATTCATGTCTTTTATCTCTGCCTCAACCGTCACACATGCAGCAGCAGGAATGGGACCACATGGATGAATCCTCAGAAGATTTGAATGTTGTATTACAACTGAACTCACACTTGCTTCACACCAGCGCAGGTATTTGCCCTTCACTGGGTTCAGGTAGACAGGTAGTTGGACTTTCTCTTGGTGAGTTACAGTTCAGGGGCGGAATTCTCCGACCCCCCGCAGGGTCGGGGAATCGCCTGGGGCCGGCGTAAATCCCGCCCCCGCCATGGCCGGAATTCTCCGCCACCCGGGAATCGGCGGGAGCGGGAATCATGCCCCGCCGATCAGCGTGCCCCCCCCCCCCCGCCGATCGGCGTGCCCCCCGTGGTGATTCTCCGGCTCGCGATGGACCAAAGTACCGCCGCTAACAGGCCAATCCCACTGACGTGGTTTAAACCACCTCTGTGCCGGCGGGATTGGCGGCGCGAGCGGGCCCCCAGGGTCCTGGGGGGGGCCGTGGGCCGATCGGACCCCGGGGTGTGCCCCCACGGTGGCATGGCCCATGATCGGGGCCCACCGATCGGCGGCAGGCCGGTGCCGTGGGGGCACTCTTTTTCTTCCGCCGCCGCCACGGCCTCCACCATGGCGGAGGCGGAAGAGACCCCCCTACCACGCATGCGCTGGTGGTGACGTCAG
The DNA here is from genome assembly GCF_902713615.1 of Scyliorhinus canicula. Lineage (NCBI taxonomy): Eukaryota > Metazoa > Chordata > Chondrichthyes > Carcharhiniformes > Scyliorhinidae > Scyliorhinus > Scyliorhinus canicula. The sequence goes on from NC_052146.1 coordinate 135,881,147, forward strand.
CGGCTGCTGACGCCCCGGCGCATGCATGGACTTACGCCAACCGGCAAAGGCCTTTCGTCCACCCCCGACGCTGGCCAGCGGGCGCCAAAGGCCGTTGCCGCCGGTTTTGGCGCCAGTCGGAGCAGCGGGAGCCACTCTGGCGCGGGCCTAGCCCCATTCTCCGCACCTTTGGGGAGGCCCGACGCTGGTGTGGTTGGCGCCACTCCGCTACGCCGGGACCCCCCGCCCCACTGGGTAGGGGAGAATTTCGCCCAAGAAGTGAGCAAGAGCGGGCACTAGCAGCAGGGACAGCTGTAGAGAGGGGCATGGCATCTCCAAGTTCAGGTCAGAGGTCATCGATGAGAAAAGTCATCATCCACAGGCACTAGAAAGTCTTTAATGTACTGGCAGGCTTTACATGCCTCCTGTTCCTGAATCCAGAAAGAATGAAATAATCCAGTTCAAGTATGAATCCAAAAGAGAAAATGCTGGAAAATCTCAGCAGGTGTGGCAGCATCTGCAGCGAGAGAAAAGAGCTAACATTTTGAGTCCAAATGACCCTTTGTCAAAGCTAAAAGGCAGAGAAAATGGGAGATATACCGTGGGGTGACAGAATGAAAGATGAGTCATAGCCACGGTAACCAAGGTAAAAGAGTGCTCAAGGCCACAGAAACTGAGGGAAAAGAGTGCTAATGGCAGTCTCCAGTGAGAATAAAATGTGCAAAAGACCAAACAGCAGAGAAACTAAAATCAGAGGGTAAACTGTGATAGATGTAGGGGGAATGGAGAAGCAAACGAGAGAAAGGGTAAGGAGAGGGGGAATAAGATAAGGGGGGGCAGAATATATATATATATATATAAGAGAGACAAGAAAAAAAGAAAAGGTAAAAGACAGTTAAAATGAAATGGAATAAAAACAAATGGGTCAAGGTGGGGTAGAGCTGATCATTTGAAGTTGTTGAATTCGATGTTGAGACCGGAAGGCTGTGTTGTGCCTAACCGGAAAATGAGATGCTGTTCCTCCAGTTTGTGTTGAGCTTCACTGGAACATTGCAGCAGGCGAAGGACAGACATGTGGGCATGGGAGCAGGGTCTTGTGTTAAAATGGCAGGCAACAGGAAGGTCAGGGTCCTGAATGCACACAGACCGAAGGTGCTCAGCAAAGTGATCACCTAGTCTGCGTTTGGTCTCTCCGATATAGAGGAGACCACATTGGGAGCAGCGAATGCAATGGACCAAATTGGAAGAGATGCAAGTGAAACGCTGCTTAACCTGGAATGAGTGTTTTGGGCCAGGGATGTTAAGCATGGAAGAGTTAAAGGGGTAGGTGTTACACCTTCTGCAATTGCATGGGAAGGTGCCATGGCTGATGGGAGAGGTGGTGGGTAAGGTGGAGGAGTGGACTAGATTGTCTCGGAGGGAACGGTCTCTGCAGAATGCTGATAGAGGGAGTGAAGGGGAGATGTGTTTGGTGGTGGCATCACGCTGGAGTTGGCGAAATTGGCGGAGGATTATGCTTTGCATATCAAGGCTGGTGGGGTGAAATGTGAGAATGAGGGGACTCTTGTTCTGGGAGGGAGGGGAGGGGGCGAGGGTAGTGCCATGGGAGATGGACCACACACTGTTGAGGGCCCTGTCAACAACTGTAGGTGGGAAATCATGGTTGAGGAGGAAGGAACATATTTTCGAAGCACCACTTTGAAAAGTGGCTTTATCAGAACAAATGCGATGGACTTGAAGGAGTTGAGAGAGCTTCCATCTATGGTTGCCAGCACCATGGAATGGCAATCGCAGCAATCAATGAATCCATGGAGGCTTTGGCCATGTCCATGCATATTCTGGGACCTAGAGGGTGGTGCCAGGCTATATTAGGAGTCAAGATGGTCTATCAGTGGTGGGCCCGACACAGTATGGGTATAAAAGCTCAGGAGGCCGAAGAAGGTGAATTCAAACAGCAATTTATTTTAAGCCAAAAGAAAAGCCACATGCGGCAGACAGCACAAAGGTCACAAGTGGGATTACTGATCATGTCGGTCCCAATCCGGGCCGGTTTTTATGAGCTGATTCTTACAGGCCCCAGCTGATGGGCCTCTGACCATTAGTGGGGGAGCTCGTATTGCACGATGGGTAGATCAATTGGGCCGTTGCCCTTGGTCTTGTGAAGGTTATTACATCCCTCCCTCACACCCCCGAAATCCAAAGGTCCCTCTATTGCAAAAGGGTACTATTGGAGGTCTGTCCCTGATCATACTGACCTGCGAAAGTACTGCGGATTCAATATACATTTCTAATGCTGAGTTGTCCATTGACTGCGGCCTGGACACAGGTTCCTGGCTGGTTGTGCTTCTTCACTAACAGATGGCAGGCAGGGGGAGTGAGGGACCGAATCATCTAGTGTGGCTACATCTGGAATGGGTTCCTGCCCTTAGGGTTGTCCACATGCTTCGGTACAGTCCGTTCTCTGGTCTTGTCCGTATAGGAAATTGGCCCCGTTTTCTTCAGCAACCACCGGGCGCTGTCCCCCAAATTCCAGGTATAGAATATATCCCTTGGGTTGAATCTTCTGTCTTGCTTCCAGTGGTCATGATACCTCTTCTGGACATCTTGCTTCTTTTCCAGTTTCCCGCCAAGGTTTGGAAATGTTAAATTTAGGCAGGTCTGGAGACATCGGCCCATTCATTAATAACTCTGCCAGCACTACCCTGGTCGTAGCATAGTCTGATAATTGAATTAAAAGCACCTGTTTATTCATTCCCCGCTAAAGAGATTTCACTCTCCATTCAGCCAGGCCATTTGAAGAAGGATGATATGGGGTGGTTCGAATATGTTTCACCTCATTAGTATACATAAACCCCTAAAATTCATCACTTGTGATGGGGACCTTTATCAGTGATAAGCACCTCTGGAATACCATGAGTGCTGAAAGATTGGTGCAGCTTCACTCTGGTGACTCGCGAAGTAATGGAAGACATCCATGTACATCCATCCACTTTCAGTGGGCGTCAGGAACAGAAACATTGACCCCAGGAAGTTGTTGTGTAAACGCACCCAAGGATAACGTGTCTATGAAACTTAGTGCCAACACAACTTTGTCTGCTAATGGTGGGGACGGGTGGCATGCAGGCAGCGGGGCATCCACGTGTGCAACTTGTATGCCTGGACGGTACTCCAAGTATACTTACATGCTGCCATCAGTAATGCCCATCACTGGATCTGGCTGAAGCTATGAGCAATATCTGGGTTGGCAGTGCCAGGGGCCAGTGTCAGGTTGGCACTGTCAAGGAACTGGGTGTGAGGGGGGAAATGAACGGAGGGGGGAACTGAAAGAGGGAGACTGAGGGGTGGCCTGATGGGGGAGCCCTTAAGGAGTGGCCCTTTGGTGACCCCATAGCAGCGTGTTGCTCATTTGTGGGTGGGTCTGATGACAGCGATTTGGGGGGTGGTCTTTGCCGGTGAGGGGTGGGGGGGCGGTGCTGCAGGGTTATTCTGAGATTGGCCGTCCATTAAAGAGAGCATCTCTACCTGTGGATCCGGCCATGCCGGAGTCTTCGAATCCCACACATGACATTTTCAGCGCAAATTACCCCGGCTCCAAAATAAATTCTCTGTGAGGGTGGATTGTGATCTGGATCCCACCAGTCAACCCGACGGGAATCGCAACTCGTTTTCCGCCAGAGACCACACTTAGAAATTCCTTGGGATAATATCCTCTTCACAACTTACTTTCCAACTTACTTTTTTGTGTCATCAGCAAATTTAGCAACTATACATTTGATCTTTTCAAACAAATAATTGCTAGACTGTGTAAGTTATGGCAACTCTCCATCCGTGCCAGTTAGGGCAACATTGCTACAGAAATGGCAAGACTTACAGACATTTTACATAAATGATGTGGAGATGCCGGCGTTGGACTGGGGCGAGCACAGTAAGAAGTCTTACAACACCAGGTTAAAGTCTAACATTTTTGTTTCATACACTAGCTTTTGGAGCACTGCTCCTTCCTCAGGTGGATGAAGAGGTTTGTTCCAGAAACATCGATATAGACAAATTCAAAGATGCCAGATAATGCTTAGAATGCGAGCATTTGCAGGTGATTAAGTCGTTACAGATCCAGAGATAAGGGTAACCCCCAGGTTAAAGAGGTGTGTATTGTGTCAAGACAGGACAGTTGGTAGGATTTCGCAAGCCCAGGCCAGATGGTGGAGGATGAATGTAATGCGACATGAATCCAGGTCCCAGTTGAGGTCGCACTCATGTGTGCGGAACTTGGCTATAAGTATTTGCTCGGCGATTCTGCGTTGTTGCACGTCCTGAAGGCCGCCTTGGAGAATGCTTACCCGGAGATCAGAGGCTGAATGCCCTTGACTGCTGAAGTGTTCCCTGACTGGAAGGGAACATTCCTGACCGGTGATTGTCACGCGATGTCCGTTCGTTCGTTATCGCAGCGTCTGCATGGTCTCGCCAATGTACCACGCTTCAGTACATCCTTTCCTGCTGCGTATGAGGTACACAACGTTGGCCGAGTCACACGAGTATGTACCGCATACCCGGTGGGTGGTGTTCTCACGTGTATTGGTGGTATCCATATGAATGATATGGCACGTCGAGAAAGGTCGAGGATGGAAGAGAGGATCTCCTCTTAATTGTTCAAGAAAATAAACTTGACGAAACTGTGGGTATTAGCTCTCACAGGAGTGGAGCAGCCAATACAGGCTGCAATGGAATGGACAGAAAGTAAGAGCCGTGATAAAATCCAGGAAAAGGCAGTCTGGCCTACTAGGCTTGTCCCAACAGGTGGCAAAAATGGAAAAGCGAATTATTGAGTTGGAGAGCCAACTTAATGCAACAGGGAATGCTGAGGAAAGCGCTAGGGCAGAGGAAAGGCTCTATGAGGAGTTGTATGAAGTCAAACAGTTCATTCAGCAGGTGAATGAACCGGAATACCCAAGAGTATCTCCAATGCCAAGTAACAGGGGCAAAGGAGAGGGAGAGAAATTTCCAAGAACTCCATGTTCAGGGTACCCAGACGTAAAGGGAGCTGGAGGGGAAATTTCAAGACAACCGGGCAGCATACAGGGCGGACTGTAGTGAGCTTGGGGATAGTGATCACACACCTTGCTAGTTGAGCATGGAAAGGCTGGAAGAGGCATGTTTACATACAATTCATGCACCGAGTACCTGGCTATCTGGTCCCGTCAGGGGTACACCTCCTCGTCTCGGGAAGCCCTAAACAACCAAACCTCTGCTGGAAAAGTTTGTAGCAGCAGCAGGGGAGGTGGGGATAGGTACATCCATAAAGTAAAAGCCTACACCAAATTAGAGCCACGGGCCGAGGGGAATCAGCGAGCAGATGAATTGACCAAGGAGGGAGCTAGAACCGGTGTGACTTGGGATCCTTATGAGGAAGGGCAGGTAGCTGCAGTTAGGGGGCAGCCTCAGGAAAAAGAGAGCGCAGGGGTGGTTTTGCCCCAGGCATTGGTACGGTCCAGGCGCAGAATCCCATCCTGAAGACTACCTTGGCTGTTATCCGCAGGCAGGAAAAGGTAGAGGGTCCGTATGGGGCTGCAGATGTAGCTGTAAAGGAAGGCATGCTTTTTAAGAGGGATAAATGGGTAGTGCCTTCCCTATATAGAAAAGAGTTTTTGAAGCTAGCCTGGAAGTCGCTCTTGTTTTGCCCCTTTGAGTATTTGAAGGTCTGGAAGATTTCAGCTGTTCTTGGACCCGCGATGGTAAGTAGAAGCTTTATTTTCTCTGCATCCGCCATGGCATCTAAGTCGGACGCTACCAGGTAGATCTCAAATCTCTTCTGTCAGGGCTGGGACCATGACATGGACCGGGGTCCTCATAACCCATCCCGTCATGAGCTCATGACACATGAGACATGACACACAGACAGCCCCGGACCACGGCCACTTAAAAGGGAAATGTCCCAAAACATGGAAAAAAAGTTTTAAAGCTGTAAAACCCGATCCTTTCACCTGGAACGACAGCACAATGCCTGAAATTCGACCAGTAGCTGAAAGTAACCTCCGCAGAACCCTGCAACAAGCAGTAAGCACCACCCTAGAAAATGATATGGTCTTGGAAGACAACGACTCAGACAAAGATTTCATCTTGGGAGGTGGCTACCCCAGTACCAAATCTGAACCGCAACTAGAGGTGTTGTACATTAAAGACCCCGACGACGAGTTCTTCGGATTGGGGAATCTTCAGCCCAGCATATATGACATCCCGACTCGTGAGGGCAGGATTATGCTGCGGCCTGACACCAAGAGACAGAGAGCGGTACAAGCCCACAGAGAGCGGCCTGCTGCCACACAGAGAGTGGTCTACGCACCACGAAGAGTCCTCGACTCCACATAGAGAGTGGTCCACGCACCACAAAGGGTCCCAGCCTCCACACAGAAAGTGATGAAAGACTCCACAGCGAGACCAATGCACGATTCCGCACATGGAACGCTGCAAGACTCCACAGAGGGAATGACACAAGCCTCCACAGCGAGCTCATGGACAGAGTACACGATGGAAGGAACGCAAGACTCCAGAGCGCAGTCCTTGTATGAACTAGACCATGAGGGTCTAGCAACCTCCTCTGAGCAACCAGCAGCAGATGATGCAGGTCTGCCACGCTCAAGTGAACAACAGAAAGACTATGACAGTCTGCCATGCTCAAGTGCACAGCAAGAAGACTATGACAGTCCACCCAGATTATTTGAGCCACCAGAAGAAGACTCTGACAGTCTACCCAGCTCAAGTGAACAACAAGAAGACACTGAGGCTCGACTCACTGTATGTGCGACAAGTGACGACGGCTTCCCACTTCCCATACATGATGTGCAACATGACAGACCTCAGCTAGAATGTACAGAGGCACTCGACAATCACAGTGAGACTACTGGTGACTCCGGTGACATCACGTTACTTCAAACCTCATTTGCTCGAGCCTCTCCACAAGCAAATGCATTCCTGAATGTTTTGACTCCGGACGGGGAGCATCAAGAAACGTCAGAAGATTCAAGTGAACCTGCAATGAGTCCGGACGGGGAATGTCAAGAAACCAAAGCTGATTCAGGTGAACCAGAAAGGGCTCCAGACGGGGAGCATCCACAAGCCAATGCTGACTCGGGTGACATAGACCATAGAACATAGAACAGTACAGCACAGAACAGGCCCTTCGGCCCTCGATGTTGTGCCGAGCCATGATCACCCTACTCAAACCCACGTATTCACCCTATACCCGTAACCCAACAACCCCCCCTTAACCTTACTTTTTAGGACACTACGGGCAATTTATCATGGCCAATCCACCTAACCCGCACATCTTTGGACTGTGGGAGGAAACCGGAGCACCTGGAGGAAACCCACGTACACACAGGGAGGACGTGCAGACTCCGCACAGACAGTGACCCAGCCGGGAATCGAACCTGGGACCCTGGAGCTGTGAAGCATTTATGCTAACCACCATGCTACCGTGCTGCCCAGAATTTACAGTGCAGAAGGAGGCCATTCGGCCCATCGAGTCTGCACTGGCTCCTGGAAAGGACACCCTACCCAAGGTCAACACCTCCACCCCATCCCCATAACCCAGCATCCCCACCCAACACTAAGGGCAATTTTGAACACTAAGGGCAATTTATCATGGCCAATCCACCTAACCTGCACATCTTTGGACTGTGGGAGGAAACCGGAGCACCCGGAGGAAACCCACGCACACACGGGGAGGATGTGCAGACTCCGCACAGACAGTGACCCAAGCCGGAATCGAACCTGGGACCCTGGAGCTGTGAAGCGATTGTGCTATTCACAATGCTACCGTGCTTCCATGGTCAATTTACTTGTTACCAGACTCCAGACGGGGAGCAGCGACAAGCCAAAGCTGATTCAAGTAAGCCGGACATGACTCCAGACGAGGAACGCCGTGAACTCAGTGACGGCACACTCAGGGAAACAGCAGATGCCACAAAGCACGCTGACATGAGTAACTGTGTGAAGGACTCGTATTATCCACAGAGTGTGGTCCTTGAGCGCAGCAAACATGACAACAAAACCAACCAACACAACAACAACATCAAAGACAACATCCAGAAGCGTACCAGAGGCAACAATGTCGACAGTAAGCACGACAAATCAACAACAACAATGGAACAACGACTGGTACGACATGGTACAACTCTGCCCATGAGGGACACTGTTATTGCTCAGCTCAGCACAATGCCATACCATGGCAGGTCGACACAGATTGCATACATCGCGACCACAAACATGGGAAGAAAAAAAGACTCCAAATCAGACAACAAAGTGATTTGACCACTTCTTGCTTACTTACGCACAGGGACACTGACGGCGTTTACAAAGCAATGCCACCATCAACATCACAACCTCACCAACCAAATAAGAAAGAGACTCGACCATAATAATTAATATGCCCCCTGTGATAGTGTCACCTCTGTGTGTATCGTGAATGCCCATTGGTCGTGTCCTATCTTACTGACCTATTGGTTGAGTGTCTATGTGCCATGTCTCTGGTGCTGTCTCTAGTGTCTAGCTATTCTACGTGTATTTACATTAACCCCTTGTGTATTTATAGTGATGCATATAACCACACCCACAGCTATCTCTGACACCCAATTCCAGCCTGTTGTGGGGTAAAAAGAACACCCTTCTGCAACTGTAACATCTGTGGCATTCCACTGGGTACATCTTACCAACCTGAAAAGGGGCGGCATGGTGGCACAGTGGTTAGCACTGCTGCCTCACAGTGCCAGGAACCCGGATTCAATTCAGACGTTGGGCTACTGTTTGTGTGAAGTTTGCACATTCTGCCCGTGTCTGTGTGTGTTTCCTACGGGTGTTCCGGTTTCCTCCCACAGATCCCAAAGATGTGCCGGTTAGGCAGATTGGCCATGCTAAATTGTCCCTTAGTGTCCTAAAAAGATGTGTAGGTTAAGGTGTTATTGGGATAGGGCGAGGGAGAGACGTTGGGTGGAATACCTTCAGAGGGGTCGGTGCAGACTCGATGGGCTGAATGGGCTCCTTCTGCACTATAGGGATTCTATGACTCATTTTTACCTACCCACCTGTTTTCTGTTAAATAACCAATCCTCTATCCATGCCAATATGTTACCTTCCATCCATAATGCTATTGTATAAAAATGGGACAATTCAAAAATCCAGGCTCCTGTATTTTTTGAATGGGGTTGAAATATCCACTGAATTGTGATCAACATTTAAATTGTTTGCAGCAAACTAGCCAGCCTTCAGAACAGCGACCATGACACCACACAACCCTGCCATGGCAATTCCTGCAAGACGTGCCAGATCATTGACATGGGTACCACCATTACACTTGAGAACACCACCCACCAGGTACGTGGTACATATTTGTGCACCTAATTTGATTTTGTTTTTTGTAAATAGCTGTCACAAAAGAAGTAAATAGCCGAGACTTTGCGAATTTTAGCAATTATCTACTGAATTTCCATTGGAGATTTACAGATTATGACAATTGCAAGAAATAGGCATTAAGCATGAACACGAGGAAAGCAGCAAAATAATCCTGATGTGAGCTTCCTTCTCACCATTCAAATGTGCCTATTCACTTTGGATAGCATCAGCTAGCACTAATGAAAATTAACAGTTCAGCGGAAAGGATATCCTCAGTAGAGATTCCATGTTGTGGGCTAGAAATTGCCTTATGTCCTACCACTTGTTGCAGCATGGACACATTATGCCTGTGCTGCCCACAGCTTCCTGTGCATTGTGGCAGCAGAAGTAGAGCATATGTTGATGCAGTCAGACTTGTGACTCCAGAATTTATGATCCAATTCCTGGCACTCCAAATTTTCACCAGTGCGGGTTAAGGGTGCAGATTAGTGTGCATTTCAAATCCAGACCTTGCACTCCCAACCTGGCCAGCTTTACAGTGAGAATGGGCATGTGCTAATCACCTGCAATTTTCCTGGAGTCCAGCCCACTTTTGAAACATCTTTATCTTGTATAAACAAGTATTGTACTATTGACAGAATAAATGACGGAAAAAGAGCTGTCAACCAAGCAATTTTATCCCTGGGGTGCAGCTGTTTCAACAGACTAATGGATGTCTGGCTCTCAGCTAAGACTCATTAAGCATTCTTGGCAGAGTTACTTTAGTTATTGGAATGTCACACACTGTTTGTTGCCTGATTCCAGATTTCTTCCTGGAAGTGTCAGTAGCATTGCTTAATTAAGTATAATGAAAGCTAACTTTAAAGTAATTTTCAGTTTGTGTGCAGAGTTCAATTGAACATCCTTTTTAAAAATGTTTATTTTTATTGTGGAGTAATTCACCATAATTTCAACAAAGCCCTGTTGAAATGCTGATTAAAGGACATTGCCCACTAACATAACTAATGTGACAGCTGAATTCATACATGAAGATTTATTAATTTCCTACAGCACATAATCTGTTGCCAGTCTTGTTGAACTTTAAACTTTGTTGTTGAGAGGGTGATGAAATCTCACAGTCTCAATCAATAGAGTGAGTTGGAGATAAGTACAAAACCCAATCCATCAGCAGAAGTGACCTTGCAGCCACTTTTCCCCAACTTTTTCTCAGTTTGTTATTATAGGTTTGGGTTAGCCGTTTTAAAGATATTCAATAAAAAACAAACTGTGAAACAGATATGCAGAGGGACACAAGACTTGGTTTACTGTCAACAATGACTGCATAGGGAGAGACCTACTGTCATTTGTACCTGGATCTGTGGTAACAAAGACTGCTAATTTAAAACGTTTGTTTTAGTTAAGTGACCGTGCAGCAGATGGGAATAGCAATCTCCTAATCTACACATTGGGTGGAGGCAGGATGGTATCTGAAGTGAAGGCAGGAAGAAAGAAAACTCCCAGTTTACTGACTGCTCTGGTTTTATCTACTTCCTTAGTTTAACATGTCAATCGGTTTTGAACTGGTATGTGCTGAGTGCACCCCTGGAGATCCAGTGATTGAATCTCTCCCTGGCATTGCTGAGTCTATGGTGCTGTGATCTGCATCAAATCCCTGGTGAAATTCTACTAATAAAAAGTATTTTCCCAATCCTATAGTTCAGAAATGGGTGTGACAGCAGGAGAAGATCCAAAGCAATCTAAGGTTGGTTTTACAAAATTGCCCAGAGTGTGGGAAATAAGATTGGGTTAGTTGCAAGCACAAATCACTACATGGGGCTAAGATATATTATCAATAGCAGGCTTCTGTCTCAAAGGGGAGGATTTGGAACTTAATATTCCTCAGTACAATACATTCAATAAAAAGAAGGAAGGTATAGAAAAAGTGGTTTAGCACGATTGGTGAAAAAAACTATCATTGAGCTGTCAAGGAAAGATGTAATTGAGGGGCCAACAACAAATTCTACTTGGTTGCAATTAAGGAACAATAGACAATGATTATGGTACTAAATGTGTACTAGAGACCACTTAATAGATGGAAGAATATGGATGAGTAAATTGTAGAAAGATGTAAGGAATATAAGCCTAATTATCCTACTTCATACTTTAAATTTGTGGCCCCTGATCACAGATCCCTTAACCATGTGGAGTGTGCCTTCCTATCCACTCTCCCTCGAGCCCTTAGCACTAAATACATTTCAATTAGCTTTTCTGTTGGCCTCTTCCAAAGAAAAGAATCCTAGCTTGTCCAATCTTTCCTCATAACTAAAATGTTCCAATCCAGGCAATGTCCTCGGAAATTTGCTCTGTATCCCCTCTAATGTGGGGGGAGGGGGGGGAAAAGGACAGGTGGAAATTACAGAGACTCTGCCACCAATCTTTGAATTCTCCTTATATGTGGAGGTGGTGCCAGAGGGCTGCAGGGATGAAAATGTTCCAGTCTTGTAGAGCAAAAGGTGAGAGGGATAACCCAGCACCTGCAGGCCAATGAGCCTAGTATCGGAGGGAGGGAAACTGTTAGAGTTTATGGATTAGGGAGAAAATTAATTGGCACTTGAAAAAGTGTGGGCTAATAAATGAAAGCCAGCTCTGATTTGACTAATGAGACCTAATTCTTTGACAAAGTAGCAGAGAGATGAAGATCGCGTGATTGATGTTGTGTTTGTGGACTTTCTGGAAGCATATGACAAAGTACCTTGAAATAGATTTGTTCACAAAATCAAAGTCCCTGTGATTAAATTAAAGTCAGATTAATGACTTGGAATGGATGAAGGCCAGGCTGTACTGTATTGTAGCTGTTGAAGATAGGTAGGAATGCAAAATGTGAGGAAGATGCAAAAGGCCTTCTAAGGAATATAGAAAGTTTAAACAGGTGGACAAAAATTGGCAGATGGAGTACAATGTGGAAATATGTGAGGTCGTAAAGTGTGGCAGGAAGAATAGAAAAACAGAGTGTTATTTAAACAGTGAGAGACTGCAGAATGCTGCAGTATAAGGGCAGCTCGGTCGCGCAGTGGTTAGCACTGCAGCTTCACGGCACCTAGGTCCCAGGTTCGATCCAGGCTCTGGGTCACTGTCCATGTGGAGTTTGCACATTCACCCTGTGTTTGCGTGGGTTTCGCCCCCACAACCCAAAGATGTGTAGGGTAGGTGGATTGGTCACGCTAAATTTCCCCTTAATTGGAAAAAATTGAATTGGGTACTTTAAATTTTTTTAAAAAGGAATGCCTGAAAGGGGAGGTATGAATGGGGGTGACATGAAGGGGGGCAAGAAGGGGATTATGAAGGGCAAAGTGGGTATAAAGGCTGAAGGAGGTGTATGAAGGCTGAGGGCTGAAGCAGTGCATGGAGGGGGGTGGGGGCAAAAGATGCGGAGTTGAAAGGGGGTGCCGAAGAAAATGAGGGGGATCTTAAAGGTGGGGTCTTAAAGGTGTCGACCACTTAGTTGGGTATGCTCTCTTGCGGGGGTGGGGGGGAAGCTCCGATGCCTCTGAGGATAGATAGGGGTTGGGCCAGGCCATCTTCATGCCTGTGTGGTGCATGGGGAGTGGTCACATAGACATTTAATGCAGAGGGGGAGGTTGCCCCTCTGGGGTCGTATGGGGCATTGCAAAATCAGTGAGTGAGGGGGTATAGGGGACCTTAAATTTAACCTTGAGATTGGGACACCGTTTAACAAGTGTCTTTGGTTCCCCACTCCAGAACCTCCCCAAACTCCATGACTAACTGTCGGTGAATTGTGATAGGAATTACACTGGAAGAGCTGGCGGGATTATCACTGGTTTTTCTGTGCCCAAAATGACACCTTGGGGGCGGTTCAGCAGACCAAAGTTAAGTCTGGTTTTAGCTGCGTTAAGCAGTGATCCCCCCCCCCCCCCCCCCCAAGCCCTTTGGGTATCCTCAGAGAGGAGGAAACACTGGAGGCCAACTTGGGGCCTACCACCAAGGAGACTACAATGGGAGATCCTCTGAGGAGTGAACTGCAGGACACTAAGGGATTTTTATAGTAACCTCACTGCAGTGTTTTTTTTTTTTAAATAATTTTTATTGAAGAGATTTTTTACATGAAAATACTTACCCCCCCTAACCATAGACTATTACACAATATTCCCTCTTAACAGATATCCCCCCCGCCCGACCCCCCGCGCGCGCTGTCCCTCTCCCCCTCCCCCCCCCAAAAAACAAACAAAGCAACAATTAACATCAAACATGAACCGCGAACAAATTTGTCCGCATTACAACCTTAAATAACCCACCACCCCCGTTTTTGCCACCCCCCCCCCCCCCCCCCCCCGGGTTGCTGCTGCTGCGACCTCTGCACCCTATCTTTGAGCCAGAAAGTCGAGGAAAGGCTGCCACCGCCTGAAGAACCCTTGTACCGACCCTCTCAGGGCGAACTTGACCCTTTCCAACTGGATAAAGCTTGCCATGTCATTAATCCAAGTTTCCACGCTTGGAGGCCTCGCGTCCTTCCACTGTATCAGTATCCTTCTTCGTGCAACTAGGGACGCAAAGGCCAGTATTCCGGCCTCTCTCGCCTCCTGTACCCCCGGCTCCACCCCAACCCCAAAGATCGCAAGTCCCCATCCTGGTTTGACCCTGGATCCCACCACCCTCGACACCGTCCTTGCCACCCCCTTCCAGAACTTCTCCAGTGCCGGACATGCCCAAAACATATGGACATGGTTCGCTGGACTTCCCGAACACTTGACACATCTGTCCTCACCCCCAAAGAACCGACTCATCCTTGTCCCCGTCATATGGGCTCTATGTAGCACCTTAAATTGAATGAGGCTAAACCTCGCACACGAGGAGGAAGAATTAACCCTCTCCAGGGCATCAGCCCATGTCCCATCCTCTATCTGCTCTCCCAGCTCCCCCTCCCACTTGGCTTTCAACTCCTCTACTGATGCCTCCTCAGCCTCCTGCATTACTTTGTATATGTCCGATATCCTCCCCCCTCCGACCCAGACCCCCGAGAGCACCCTATCGCTCGCCCCCCTGCTGGGGAGCGAGGGGAACCCTTCCACCTGGCGGCTAGCAAATGCCTTCACCTGCAAATGTCGAAACACGTTTCCCGGGGGGAGCCCGAATTTCTCCTTCAGCTCTCTCAGGCTCGCAAACCTCCCATCTACAAACAGATCCTTCAGCTGCCTGATGCCCACCCTGTGCCAGCTCTGAAATCCCCCGACCATGTTCCCCGGGATGAATCTATGGTTCCCTCTTAACGGTGCCTCCATCAGACCTCCCACTTCCCCCCTGTGTCGCCTCCACTGCCCCCAGATCTTGAGGGTGGCCGCCACCACCGGGCTCGTGGTGTACCTCGTGGGAGGGAGCGGCCATGGCGCCGTTACTAGGGCCCCCAGGCTTATGTTGCCACAGGACGCCCTCTCCATTCGTTTCCAAGCTGCCCCCTCCCCTTCCATCATCCACTTGCGCACCATCGACACATTAGCCGGCCAGTAATACCCCGAAAGGTTGGGTAATGCCAGCCCTCCACTCTCCCTACTCTGCTCCAAGAAGACCCTCCTCACCCTTGGGGTGCCGTGCGCCCACACGTAGCTCATGATGCTGCTCGTCACCTTTTTGAAGAAGGCCCTAGGGAGGAAGATGGGCAAGCACTGAAATAAAAACAAAAACCTTGGGAGGACCGTCATTTTAACGGACTGCACTCTGCCCGCCAGCAACAGCGGCACCATGTCCCACCTTTTAAATTCCTCCTCCATCTGTTCCACTAGCCTAGAGAAGTTCAACTTGTGGAGAGTCCCCCAGTTCCTTGCCACCTGCACCCCTAAATATCTAAAACTCTTTCCTGCTCTCTTCAACGGGAGTCTCCCGATTCCCTCTTCCTGGTCCCCTGGGTGTATCACAAATACCTCACTCTTACCCAAGTTTAGCTTGTACCCCGAAAAGTCCCCGAATTCTGCTAGCAGTTCCATCACCTCCGGCATTCCCCCTTCTGGGTCTGCCACGTATAGCAGCAGGTCGTCCGCGTATAGCGATACCCGGTGCTCCTCCCCACCCCTTGTCAGCCCTCTCCACCCCCCTGAGCCCCTCAGTGCCATCGCCAACGGTTCAATTGCCAGTGCGAAGAGCAGGGGGGACAAGGGGCACCCCTGTCTGGTCCCCCGGTGGAGCCCAAAATACTCCGATCTCCTACCATTCGTCACTACACTTGCCGTCGGGGCCGAATATAGCAGCTTCACCCATTTAATAAATCCCTCCCCAAATCCAAACCGCTCCAGCGTCTCCCACAGGTACTTCCACTCCACCCTATCAAATGCTTTCTCCGCGTCCAATGCCACCACTATCTCCGCCTCCCCCTCCACTGCCGGCATCATGATGACGTTTAGCAGTCTCCGCACGTTCGTATTAAGCTGCCGCCCTTTCACAAAACCCGTCTGGTCCTCGTGTATCACCCCTGGCACACAATCCTCTATCCTGGTAGCCAGGATCTTTGCCAGCAGCTTGGCGTCCACATTCAGGAGCGAGATAGGCCTATATGACCCACACTGCACGGGGTCCTTATCCCGCTTCAAGATCAGAGAGATCAGTGCCTGCGACATTGTCGGGGGCAGAGCCCCCCCCTCCCATGCCTCGTTGAAGGCTCGCACCAGCACAGGGCCCACCAGATCCGCATATTTTTTGTAAAATTCCACCGGGAACCCGTCTGGCCCCGGCGCCTTCCCCGACTGCATATGCCCAATCCCCTTGACTAGCTCCTCTAGCCCTATCTGCGCCCCCAGCCCCTCTACCAGCTCCTCTTGGACCTTGGGGAACCTCAGTTTGTTCAAGAAGCCCTCCATCCCCCCTCCCCTCGTCGACGGCTCTGACCGATACAGCTCCTTATAGAAGTCTCTGAAAACCCCATTTACTTCTGGCCCCTTCTGCACTATGTTCCCACCCCTCTCCCTTACTCCCCCAATTTCTCTAGCCGCATCCCGCTTGCGGAGCTGATGCGCCAGCATCCTACTCGCCTTCTCCCCATACTCATAAACCGCGCCCTGCGCCCTTCTCCACTGTGTCTCCGCCTTTCTGGTGGTCAACAGGTCAAACTTAGCCTGCAAACTACGCCGTTCCCCCAGCAGCCCCTCCTCTGGTGCCTCCGCATATTTCCTATCCACGTCCAGAAGCTCCCCCACCAGCCTCTCCCTCTCCTGTCTCTCCCTCCTTTCCCTATGTGCCCGTATGGAGATCAGCTCCCCCCGGATCACCGCCTTCAGGGCCTCCCATACCATCCCCACCTGCACCTCCCCCGTGTCATTAATGTCCAGATATCTCTCAATGCTCTTCCGGACCCTCTTACACACCTCCTCATCTGCCAGCAACCCCACATCCAGACGCCACAGCGGACGCTGGTCTCGCACCTCTCCCATTTCCAAATCTACCCAGTGTGGCGCGTGGTCTGAGACCGCTATGGCCGAGTACTCCACTTCCCGTACTTTCGGGATCAGTCCCCTGCTCAATACAAAAAAGTCAATTCTAGAATAGACTCTGTGGACATGGGAGAAAAAGGAATACTCCCTCGCCCTCGGCCTCCCAAACCTCCAGGGGTCCACCCCTCCCATCTGCTCCATAAACCCCTTTAACACTTCTGCCGCTGCCGGCCTCCTACTCGTCCTTGAACTCGATCTGTCCAACACGGGGTCCAGCACTGTGTTGAAGTCCCCCCCCCATGATCAGGCCCCCTGCCTCCAGGTCCGGAATGAGGCCCAGTAGGCGCCTCATGAAGCCAGCGTCGTCCCAGTTCGGGGGATACACGTTAACCATCACCACTTTCTCCCCCTGCAGCCTACCCTTCACCATGACATATCTACCCTCTTTATCCGCCACCACCTCCGCCGCCACGAACGACACCCTCTTCCCTACCAGGATCGCCACCCCTCGGTTCTTTACGTCCAGTCCTGAGTGGAACACTTGTCCCACCCACCCCCTTCTCAGGCGGACCTGGTCCGCCACCTTCAAATGGGTCTCTTGTAGCATTGCTACATCCGCCTTCAGCCCCTTCAAATGCGAGATTACTCTCGTTCTCTTGACCGGCCCATTCAGCCCCCTCACATTCCAAGTGATCAGCCGGGTCGAAGGGCAGCCCGCCCCTTTCCCCCGCCGACTAGCCATATCCTGTCACCTGCTCGCCCCGAGTCAGCCCTCCCTTTCTGACCCGCTCCCCATGGCGATGGCGCCCCCCCCCCCCACCCCTCCAGTCCTCAACTTCTCCTCCCTGGCCTTTTCAGCAGCAACCCGGTGGCCCCCCCCTCCCCCCCCCCCCCACCCCCCTCCCCCCCCAGGCTAGGACCCTTCCTAGCCGCGACGCACCCTCCATAGTACTTCCGTGAGTCAGCTGGTTTACGCTGACCCGGCTGCCCCTGCCACACTCCGGCTCCTCCCGGCATGGGGGACGTCCCCCCCCTTACCACCCCTCCTTGACCCCGCTCCAGCGCGGGAAAGGGAGCCATTGCTGACCACGCCCCTTACTCCCACCCCCCTCCCTCCTCTGCCCCGTGCGCGGGAAACCAGAGGAAAGCCCGCGCTTTCGCCCTGCCCCTCCCCGCCCCTCCATCTTCAGTTCCATCCCCGTCCCCGATCTCCCACCGATAAATACAAAACAACCAAAAACCCCACAAGAAACACATACCCCCGGCACTCCCCCCCCCACCCCGCCCTCCCACCATAACATTATAAATAACAGGAAAAAGAGAGAAAAAACTGGTATAGAGAACAAAAAGGGTCCAAAAATACGGCCAAGTGAAAATCCAACCAACAGAAAGCCACGTGTCCAGCTTAAAGTACCAGAGCGGCAACGACCGCCAAGTATCCCCTGGTTCTAGTTCGAGTCCAGCTTTTCTTCCTGGACAAAGGCCCACGCCTCCTCCGGGGACTCGAAATAGTGGTGCTGGTCCTTGTAGGTCACCCACAAGCGCGCTGGCTGCAGCATCCCGAATCTAATTCTCTTGGCATGCAGCACCGCCTTCGTCCGGTTGAACCGGGCCCGCCGCTTTGCCACCTCCGCACTCCAGTCCTGAAAGATCCTCTCCGTCGAGTTCTCCCATTTGCTGCTCCTCTCTCTCTTGGCCCACCTCAGCACCCTCTCCCGGTCACTGAATCGCTGGAACCGAACCAGCACCGCCCTCGGGGGTTCGTTTGCTCTTGGCTTCCTGGCCATTACTCTGTAGGCCTCCTCCAATTCCAGGGGCGAAGGGACGGCCCCTGCCCCCATCAGTGAGCCCAGCATTTCTGCCACATACCCCTGGAGGTCCGACCCCTCCAGCCCTTCTGCCAGGCCCAGGATCCTCAGGTTTTTCCGCCTCATGCGGGCATCCATCTCCTCCAATCGGTTTTGCCATCTCAGGTGGAGTGCCTCGTGCACCTCCACCTTTCCCACGAGGACCGTGGCCTCCTCCTCCCTCACAGTCATCTCCTGCTGCAGCTCCCGAATTGACGCCTCTTGGGTCGCCTGTGCCCCCATCAGCCTGGTGGTCGTCGCGTTCATCGACTCCAGCAGCTCCACTTTCAGCTCCGTGAAGAAGCGCAGGAGAGCGGCCTGCTGCTCCTCCGCCCATTTCCTCCAGTCCTCGGGTGCGCCGCCGGCCGCCATTTTGGATTTTTTCCCCCGCTTTTTTCGGGGAGCTGCTGCCGCTTTTTTTCCTGCCCCACTTCGGGTGACGACCATAAATTTGACGGGGTTCTCCTCTGGGAACCTTCCCCCACCGGGAATTGCCGTTCCAGCGCCGTTAGGGGCCCTCCAATCGGCCCGAAAACACCTTCCTAACAGGAGCAGCCAAACGTGCGACTTAGCTGGTCATAGCCGCAACCGGAAGCATCCCCTCACTGCAGTGTTAATATAAGCTTACTTGTAACACTAATAAAGATTATTATTAGTGCCTAGGTTCACCTATCTCCACTAGGTGCCTGTCATTTATTGCGCTTCCTCAACCTCCCGCTACATCTAGGTGTATACCCAGCCCCCACAGCTGTGATTGACATGGCCTGCTGACTTCCACGCCCTGTCGCCTGAAATGACCTTGGCAGGTGTCGGGGACAAGGACTTGAAAGGTTTGGGCCTCTGTTCAGGCTCCAAGGGGTTGTAATGCTGCCTTCCGTGGTGTGCGAGGCTGAAGGCATGTCGCTCACAGGGAAGGTGATGTCAGATGGACTGGACAGCCCCACAATTACCTGGGGGAAAGGCACTGGGCTCAGCTATTGATTATCCTGCTCCCTTCGGGTTCCCGGGGGCTCAGTCAAGGCATGATTCTGAGGTCACACATGATCTGAACATTCAGGGAGTGGAACCCCTTTCTGTCAATTTAGAAAATTTCATCGTGCCTCGTGCCCGCAGGGTGACATGGACGTGATCCAGATAATAATATTTAAATGAGCCATTAAGTTCATTTAAATATCCTAACGCCACTTTCTCCCGGCGCCCAGGAGTTAACGGCTGTGCCTGCGATTCTTGAAGTGGGGGCAATTTAGCAGTGGTTTCCGCAGTGTGGACCAGACACAATGGCACCTCGGGGAGTCTCCCAGCTATTAGAGCTCCCCAAAATGTCGGGGACAGGACAGGGTAATACCCTGGTGCTCCCCCTAGCAGCCGGGCACATTGGCACTGCCAGGTTGTCACCCTGGCAGTATCACCCAGACACCCTGGCAGTGTCAATCTGCTTGGGTGCCAAGTCAGTATTGGGAGGGATGCGGGAGCCCAGGACTCTGCTGAGACCCAGGCCAATGAAGTACCTATTGGTCCATTCGTCACAGAGCTGATGGAGCTACAGAGTTGTGAGCATCAGGAAAGGATGACTGTATCCCTTCTCGGACCGCAAGGTAACTGCAGGAGTTCCATGGCTTCCTGTCCAAGGAGATGATGCCGGCACTGCAACACAACGAGGCCAACACTCCGAGGGTGCCTTCCACAGTGGGGACCTTGTGCGGGAGGTGCACTCCATGGCAAGGATCTCCACTTTACGACTCAGTTCATGTCCTCAAAGGCTGAGGGCATGAGTTCCATGGTGCAGGGCTTCACGAGCGTGGTGCAGGCACTGGTGGAAACCCACTAGTGCCAGCGCCAGAGGGCGGCGGGACTTCTGGATTTCACTCCAGATGCCCCTCTTTCCCATGGAGGAGCCAAGGAGCCCTTTGGAACCCGAAGGGAAGAGGATAATCATGAGCTGAGCCCAGTGCCTTTCCCCCGGGAGATGGTGGGGATGTCCAGTCCATCTGATATCCCCTTCCCTGTCAGGTACACTGAGGGAGAATTCACAATGTCCAATTCACCTAACAAGCACGTCTTTCAGGACTTGAAGGAGGAAACCGGAGCACCCGGAGGAAACCCATGCAAACAGGGGGAGAACGTGCAGACTCTGCACAGAAAGTGACCCAAGCTGGGAATCGATCGGGTTCCTGCCGCTAGTGGAGTAAGGTCACCATTGTAATCTCACACTTGTATTAAAAACCACATTGTTCACCCATACAGATCCTCCACGATATCATGTCATGATGCCACGCTCCGCTGAGATAGGCCGAGTCCCGCCGGCGCCATTCACATGTGGTCCTACCCGGCAGGACCTCGCCGTTCATATTGCGGGGGGGTGGCCTGGTGGGGGGGAGGGGTGGTCTGACCCCGGGGTGGCCTCCACCGTGGCCTTGCCCGCGATCGGGGCCTACTGATCAGCGGGCCGGCCTCTCCTGGTGCGGGCCTTTGTTCCTCCGCGCTGGGCCCCTGTAGCTCTACGCTATGTTGTGTCAGGGCAGGGGCGGGAAGGAAACTAGCGCGCAATGCGCGAGTTCGAAGCGATCATAATGCGCAAGCGCAAATTTGCGCCGTCCGTAGCGCGCATGTGCAGATATGCGGCGCCTGTTTAACGCCGGTATCGGCAGCTGGAGCTGTGTGAGTCACTCCAGTGCTGTGCTGGCCCCCTGTAGGGTGCAGGATCGCTGATCCTGGGGGGCCTGTTGATGCAGTCATAAAACGCAATGGCGTTTCGCATCAACACTTAACCTCAGGATCAGAGAATTCCCACCCCCTATCCATGGATGGTTCACCATCCCCCAAACCTCAATGCTTAGACCCCTCATGTCTGTCAGTATTGTCTAGTTATGAGGATGCCAAGGACTGAAAACGTGTAGAGAGTTTGTCCACCTTGTCAGTATGTGAAGAAAAACAGACTGGGAGCTCTGACCCCGCAGGAGGCAACCGAGATGTATTCAGCCTCTCTGGTAGGCCCGGTCAGTGGCATCTCGCATTCAACTCTCTTTCAGACAGAAGTCAGAGGTTTCGCAGAAGATAAGAGGAATATTGCTCTGTCCTAACTGCAAGTGATTATCATTCTCCTGCAGCGACTGGTCAGTCGCTTTAGCGCCCTGCCCATGAATGTAGCCACCATCACGATGACCTCTTGCAGACACCACAGTAGTGAGCTGAAGTCAGAACCACATAATGGGAGAGCTCTTCACACCCTAGTCCTGGCCGTCACCAAACCAAGAGGCTATGAGTATATCCCTAGCCCTGCACTTCATGTGGGCCATGGCCATCGCCCAAGGTCCTTCCTCCTCCTACTCTGCGGGTTTCTCCTCATTGCCCTGCTCGACATCCTCCTCATTTGAGGAGATGTGGCCCTTCTCCATCTCCTCCTGGTCCTGCTGCTCGCCCCACTGCAGTGCCAGGTTGTGCAGAGCGCAGCAGACCACAATGATGAGGGACACGCTCTGGGGGCTGTATTGGACGGCTCCCGCCACTGGTCTAGGCACCAGAATTGCATCTTGAGCAGTCCAATCGCCTGCTTGACCAGTGCACACATTGAATCATGAGCCTCATTAGAGTGAGTCTCAGTGGGTGTTTGTAGCCTCCGCACTGGCGTCACCAGCCACCTCCTGAGTGAGTGCCCTTTGTCCCCGAGGGGCCATCCCCATAGCTGCTGCGCTCCCTCAAAAATAGCCTGGGATCTGCGAGTGCCCCAAGATGTAATGGCTTTCCTTGAAACGGGCACAGGCCTGCATAATGCTGGCATAGAAGTCCAGAGAGGCTGTGACTTTCAAGGCTGGAGGCAAAGGGTGACCTGCCAATCCATGTGGTGCTGACTCTAATCTCACATGGCGCAGGTGGTCCATCGACCTCAGGGCAGGATGACAGTGCATCTCTGCCATCTGGGGGTAGGAAGTTCTACGGCGGTATACCCATGGCCGGTGGTGTCTCACCTGAGGCTCCGGCATCTGTGGCCCTGCTCCCAGGAGAGAAATGGGCCCTGCCTCCACCTCCTCTGTAAGGTGCTGGTCCTGGCCTTGCGAGGTGGCACATCGATGTCGCTTTTGCTGGTTGATCGTAATCAATAGAATTGCCAGCTCGGCTGGGTCCATGATTCTCCCGAATCAAAAACAAAAAGGAAGAGAACATCAAAGTGGGTGATGAGGAGTCTTGACTCTCAGGAACAGCGACCCATGCACATCCCCTCATGTGAGCACCTTTCCAATGAGCCTCACTCACTTCCCTGTCACACAACAGCTTCTTCACCACATTTGCCACTTTCAACTCTACCTGAATTAAATGACCCGGCCCTTGAGACCCTCAGTGGGCCATGTGACTTGCTCAAGGGTGAGGAGTGAGGCCAGTTGGGTGCATTCAATGGACTTATGTTCTGACCTCACAGGGGAACGAGATGCTTCCATTGCTGTTCTCGCTGACAGCTAATCCGGGCTGAAAATCACCACATAATATTGATCCTCCTTGTTGCCATGCTCTGACTGACTAGAGACGAGCTCCCTGCTGGGGTGCAGCTAATTTAGTGAATGGATGATAACCTATTTAATCTCAGACGATTCCAATCAAAAACTAAGATCACTCCGACCTCAGACATTGACCTCCAAGGTGCTGATGATACTCTCGGAAGTGCTATTTTGGAAATAGATCCCCAGAGAATCGTTGACATATTTACTGAGGTATTCGAGAAGATGGGACTTACACTCAATGTTCAAAAGACCAAAGATCTCCATCAACATACTCCAAATGCACACGCCTCAGCCCCATTGATTAGGATTGGCATGGTAGCACGGTAGCACAGTGGTCAGCACTCACAGTGCTTCACAGCTCCAAGGACCCAGGTTCGATTCCTTGCTTGGGTCACTGTCTGTGCCGAGTCTGGACGTTCTCCTCGTATCTGCTTGCGTTTCCTCCGGGTGCTCCTGTTTCCTCCCACAGTCCAAAAATGTGCAGGCTAGGTGGATTGGCCATGGTAAATTGCCCTTAGTGTGCCATAAGGTTAGGTGGGGTTACTGTGTTACGGTGATAGGGTGGGGGTGTGGGCTTAAGTAGAGTGCTCTTTCCAAGGGCCGATGCAGATTCAATGGGCTGAATAGCCTCCTTCTTCACTGTAGATTCTATGATCCATATTGAGTGCCTTAGAAGTTATCTTTCGCAGAAGGCTGACATTGACAAAGAAATCCAGCAGCAGCTGAACTTTGTTTTGGACACCTGAGGAAGTGAATATTTGAAGATTGTGACATAAAAACTGAAACCAAGCTCATGGTCTACTATGTTCTCATGGTCCCTTCCTTACTCAATGGGGCTGAAGCATGGATAACGTATAAGAGGCAACTCGAAGCACTGGAGTCATAAAGACCAATGCTGCCTGTGGAAGATCTTACATGTTAAATGGGAGGAAGATGCACCAACATCAGTGTCCTCTCACAAACAGGCACCACAAGCCATGAGGTTGTATGATCATCTGCTGTCAGGTTTGTTGGGTCGGTCAGACAGTTCAAATGTCAAATAGCAGGTTTCCAAAGCAGGTAGTCCTCTCCCAGATCAGTCAGGGCAGATGCACCAAGAGGGACAAAAGGCATGCTTCAGGAATGTGCTGAAAGCCAATATGAATAAATGCAACATTTTTTTTTTATAAATGTTTTTTTATTCAGTTTTCATGTTTTATATTGAAAAAATTACAAATTGTTAGAGAGAGAGAAAAAAAAAAGAACACGCAAAAATTAACATATATATTTACAGGTAAGCATCTTCGTAATAATAACTGTGGCCTCCCCCCTTTAGCCGGCATACATATTTTACATTCCCCAATATGGTCGAGGCACATGTTTATTGGCATTTATTTAGTTTGGTTTTGGGCCTTAGCTAGCCATCAAACCCCTGTAACAAACCCGTAGCCCCCCCCCCCCCCCCCCCCCCCCCCGGCTACCTTCCCCCGATTCCTGTCCATTTTCCCCTGATTCTTGGCTACCTGGCTATTCTTCCTCTTGTACGTTGGCCACAAACAGGTCCCGTAACAGTTGCATGAATGGCTCCCACGTTCTGTGGAAGCCGTCGTCTGACCCTCGGATGGCGAATTTGATTTTCTCCATTTGGAGAGATTCCGAGAGGTCGGACAGCCAGTCTGCAGCTCTGGGCGGTGCTGCTGACCGCCAGCCAAACAGGATTCTACGGCGGGCGATCAGGGAGGCAAAGGCAAGGGCCTCCGCCCTCCTCCCCAGGAATAGATCTGGCTGGTCTGAAACCCCGAAGACCGCCACTATCGGGCATGGCTCCACCCTCACCCCCACCACTTTGGACATAGCCTCGAAGAAGGCTGTCCAGTACTCCACAAGTCTGGGACAAGACCAGAACATGTGGGCGTGGTTGGCCGGGCCTCTTTGGCACCGTTCACATCTGTCCTCCACCTCTGGGAAGAATCTACTCATACGGTTTCTCGTTAAGTGGGCTCTATGTACCACTTTTAGTTGCGTCAGGCTGAGCCTTGCGCACGTGGAGGTGGAGTTGACCCTATGCAGTGCTTCGCTCCAGAGTCCCCACCCTATCTCAATCCCCAGGTCATCCTCCCATTTCTTTCTTGTTGCGTCCAGTACGGTGTCGTCCCTATCTACCAGTCGG
Organism: Scyliorhinus canicula; assembly: GCF_902713615.1. Lineage (NCBI taxonomy): Eukaryota > Metazoa > Chordata > Chondrichthyes > Carcharhiniformes > Scyliorhinidae > Scyliorhinus > Scyliorhinus canicula. The sequence goes on from NC_052146.1 coordinate 135,906,411, forward strand.
TTATACATGTCGCTACAGTTCTCTTTCTCTAGGATACTTGCGTCCAGTAGGTCTTCCAGTAGTGTCTGTCGTGGCGGTTGTGGGTACGTCCTTGTCTCCTTTCGTAGGAAGTTTTTGAGCTGCAGGTACCGTAGCTCGATCCCCCCAGCTAGCCGAAATTTCTCTGTCAGTTCGTCCAGTGTTGCGATCCTGTCGTCCGTGTATAGGTCCCTGACTGTCAGTGTCCCCCCGTTCTGCCTCCACCTTTTGAAGGTGGCGTCAGTCAGTGCTGGTTTGAACCTATGGTTGTTGCAGATGGGAGCCTTGTCCGACATTTTGTTCAGGCCAAATTGCTGCCGCAGTTGGTTCCAGGATTGGAGGGTGGCTGTCACCACTGGGCTGCTGGAGTGTTTTTTGGGTGGGGATGGGAGTGCTGCCGTGGCGAGGGCCCGGAGGGAGGTCCCCATGCAGGAGGCATCCTCCGCACGCACCCACTCGGCTTCTGGCTCCTGGATCCATCCCCTTACTCGCTCGGCTGTTCCCGCCCAGTGGTAGAATTGTAGATTCGGGAGGGCTAGCCCCCCCCTGGATTTTGTTTTTTGTAGGACCTTCTTTGGGATCCTAGCATTTTTACCCCCCCCCATACGAACGCCATGATAAGTTTGTCCAGCGCTTTGAAGAAGGCCTTGGGGATGTAGATCGGAATGGATCTAAACAGGAAGAGGAACCTGGGCAATACGTTCATTTTGATCATCTGGACTCTCCCCGTGAGGGAGAGTGGGAGTGTGTTCCATCTTTGCAGGTCCTTTTTTACTTCCTCCGCCAGGCTGGTGAGGTTCCATTTGTGGATCCCTTTCCAGTCATGGGCTATTTTGATCCCCAGGTAGCGTAATTTATTTCGGGCTCGTTTGAACGGCAGCCCCTTTAGTGCTGCCCCCCCCCCCCCCCCCCCCCCCCCCTTGCTGGTGTACTGGGAAGATCTCGCTTTTGCTCATGTTGAGTTTGTAGCCCGAGAAGGCTCCAAACTCTTTCAGGAGCGCGATGATTCCGTCCATGCTGCTTTGTGGGTCCGAGATGTAGAGGAGCAGATCATCTGCATAGAGTGAGACTCTGTGCTCTCTGCCTCCCCTTCGGATCCCCCTCCAATTTTTTGCTGCCCTGAGCGCGATTGCTAGCGGTTCGATTGCTAGTGCGAACAGCAGCGGGGACAGTGGGCATCCTTGTCTGGTGCCCCTGTGCAGCTGGAAGTATTGGGAGTTGGTATTGTTGGTCCGTACACTCACCATGGGAGCGTTGTATAGGAGCTTTACCCAAGCGATGAACCCTGTTCCAAGCCCGAACCGCTCCAGTACCTCTATGAGGTATTTCCATTCGACTCTGTCGAAGGCCTTTTCTGCATCCAGGGAGACGATCACCTCTTGTGTTCTCTCCCCGGAGGGGGTCATTATCACGTTCAGCAGGCGCCTGATGTTCGAGGTGAGCTGTCTACCTTTGACGAAGCCCGTCTGGTCCTCTGTGACCACCTCAGGTACACAGTCTTCTAGCCTTTTGGCTAGGATTTTGGCCAGTATTTTGGCGTCTGCGTTCAGCAGAGATATGGGTCTGTATGACCCACATTCCGTTGGGTCTTTGTCTTTCTTAGGTATCAGCGAGATTGAGGCCTGTGCTAACGTGGGTGGCAGTGTGCCCCTAGCTAGCAAGTCTGTGAACATCTCCCGCAGGTGCGGGGCCAGTGCAGTCGCAAATTTTTTGTAGAAGTCCGCCGGGAATCCGTCCGGTCCCGGCGCCTTCCCCGTCTGCATGGAACTGATACTGTCCATGATCTCTCCCAGTACTAGTGGTGCTTCCAGGTCCCGTTTCCTGCCCTCTCCCATGACTGGTATGTCCAGTCCATCAAGGAACCTGTTCATCCCAGCCTTCCCCGTTGGGGGCTCTGAGGTGTACAGCCCTTGGTAGAAGGCCTTGAAGGTTTTGTTAATCCTCTCTGGTTCTGTTTCCAACATGCGTCTGGTACCCCTGATTTGCGCAATTTCTCTGGTGGCTGCCTGCTTTCTCAGCTGGTGTGCCAACAGGCGGGTGGCTTTGTCTCCGTGTTCGTACAGGGTCCCGCGCGCCTGGCGGAGTTGGTGCACTGCTTTCCTGGTGGAGAGCAGGTCAAAGTTCCTTTGTAGTTCTTTCCTCTCCGCCAGGAGCTCTACGGTCGGGGCCTCGGAGTATTTACGGTCTACCTCCAGTATGGAGTCGACCAGCTTCTGCCCAGCCACCCTTTCCTCCCTATCTCTTTGCGCTTTGAAGGCAATGATTTCCCCTCTTAGTACGACCTTAAGCGCTTCCCAGAACGTGGAGGATGATACCTCCCCGTTTTGGTTGTTCTCCGTGTATTCCGCTATGGCCCGCGCTATCCTTTCGCTGAAGGCCTTGTCAGCTAGTAAGGCACCGTCCAACCTCCATGTGGGGCGCTGGGCCCTTCCCGTCTCCAGCCGCACGTCCATGTAGTGTGGGGCGTGGTCTGATATCACAAATGCGGAGTATTCCACTTTGTCTATCCCTGGAAGCACCGTTTTCCCCACCACAAAGAAGTCAATTCTGGTGAACACGTTGTGTACTGGGGAGAAGAAAGAGAATTCTTTCTCCCCCGGGTGGGCGAACCTCCAGGGGTCCACAGCTCCCATCTGCTCCATAAAGTGACCGAGTTCCCTTGCCATGTTTGAGGTTTTCCCCGTTTTGGGGTTTGATCTGTCCGTCTTTGGGTCCTGTACACAGTTGAAGTCCCCCCCCATGATTAGTCGGTGCGTCGCTATGTCCGGGATTTCTGCCATGGTCTTTTGGATGAAGCTCGTGTCGTCCCAGTTGGGCGCGTACACGTTGACTAGGACTACCGGCGCCCCATCCAGGGCCCCGCTGACCATGACATACCGCCCCCCTGGGTCTGTAACCGTCTTTGTCGCCCTAAACATTGTCCTCTTGCCGATCAGTATCGCCACCCCCCTGGCCCTTGTCCCATAGCAGGAATGGTAGGTTTGTCCCACCCAACCCTTTCTTACCCGCAGTTGGTCCTGCTCCCTCAGATAATAAATGCAACATTGATATCAACTGCTGGGCGACCATCGTCTTGGACCAAACCAGATGGTGACAGAGTCTGTACGGAGATTATGAGCATTTTGCAACTCAACGACAAAATGAAGAGGAAAAGTGACGAAAAGAACACACCATGAACTGAACTGATGAGACATGACCCACGACAACCCAAAATCCACAGGACAACAAATGCGCTGCATGATGTAAAGTCCGCAGGTCGCAAATCAGCCTCATGTAGTATTTAAGTAGTGAAACAAAATGATAATGGGTATGTAGCTGTTCTTATTAACTTTTTAAGACTTCCACTTGTGACCATGGAGTGATTGGTCACATAAAGGGCTGTTCCTGTTCAAAGTCACAGAAAAGGGCTCTTTACCCAGATCCGTGTGGAATTTTGATGAAAAGGGGTAGGTGACAGTTAGAGGAGTAGTTTACCCCTGGATTGGTATGTCTTCTGATCACCGGACCCAGCAGAAAACAGAGGTTTGGCCGGAAAGTTGAAACAGTCTTGTGCTTCACAGACAGTCTCTTCCAGCATGCAGGCGGGGAAGGGGCAAGCTTGAAGGCCCCAATACAGGAACTGATGACTTTTGTCAAGGAGGAATTCCATAAACAGAGGAAAGAAATGTATGAGGATCATGCAAAGGCCATTGCAGAAGCTGTAGCACCCCTGAAGAGTACTTTGGAGAGGATGGAGAGGTGTTTGGAGGTGCAGGGGTCACAGGTTCAGGAGATTGAAGGAGTGATCTCGGACCACAGCGATTGTGTGGTGGCTCTGGAGGCGGAGGTGGTGCTCGTAGGAGACCTTTGTAAAACGCTGAGGGCAAAAATGGAGGAGCAAGAGAATGCCTGGAGAAGGCAGAATCTGCGAATAGTGGGCCTGCCTGAAGGAGTGGAAAGTGTGAGTGCCACGAGGTACATCTGAAGTTTAAACAAAGGGCTGTACTGTTGATCTCTGCCATCCAAAAACCATCTATGGATCATTTGGTGAACTCAGAATTGTAAAAGGTCTCAGTATTGAATGTTAATCTAATGTGCTCCTGTTTTTTATTTTTTTTATTTTTTATAAATGTTTTTATTCAGTTTTCATATTTTATATTGAACAAATTACAAATTGTTAGGAGAGAAAAAGAACAAAAAAAAACAAACAAACACGCAAAAATTAACATACATATTTACAGGTAAGCATCTTCGTAGTGGTAACTGCGCCCGCCCCCCCCCCCCCCCCCCCCTCAACATGTTTATTTAGTTTGGTTTTGGGCCTTATCTAGCCATCGAACCCCCGTACCGAACCTGTAGCCCCCCCCCCCCCTCCCGCTACCTTCCCCCGACTATTCTTCCTCTTGTACATTGGCCACAAATAGGTCCCGGAACAGTTGCATGAATGGCTCCCACGTTCTGTGGAAGCCGTCGTCCGACCCTCGGATGGCAAATTTGATTTTCTCCATTTGGAGAGATTCCGAGAGGTCGGACAGCCAGTCCGCAGCTCTGGGCGGTGCTGCTGACCGCCAGCCAAACAGGATTCTACGGCGGGCGATCAGGGAGGCAAAGGCAAGGGCGTCCGCCCTCCTCCCCAGGAATAGATCTGGCTGTTCTGAAACCCCGAAGACCGCCACTATCGGGCATGGCTCCACCCTCACTCCCACCACTTTGGACATAACCTCGAAGAAGGCTGTCCAGTACTCCACGAGTCTGGGGCAAGACCAGAACATGTGGGCGTGGTTGGCCGGGCCTCTTTGGCACCGTTCACATCTGTCTTCCACCTCCGGGAAGAACCTACTCATACGGGTTCTTGTTAAGTGGGCTCTATGTACCACTTTTAGTTGCGTCAGGCTGAGCCTTGCGCACGTGGAGGTGGAGTTGACCCTATGCAGTGCTTCGCTCCAGAGTCCCCACCCTATCTCCATCCCCAGGTCGTCCTCCCATTTCCTCCTTGTTGCGTCCAGTACGGTGTCGTCCCTATCTACCAGTCGGTCATACATGTCACTACAGTTCCCTTTCTCTAGGATACTTGCGTCCAGTAGGTCTTCCAGTAGTGTCTGTCGTGGCGGTTGTGGGTACGTCCTTGTCTCCTTTCGTAGGAAGTTTTTGAGCTGCAGGTACCGTAGCTCGTTCCCCCCAGCTAGCTGAAATTTCTCTGTCAGTTCGTCCAGTGTTGCGATCCTGTCGTCCGTGTATAGGTCCCTGACTGTCAGTGTCCCCCCGTCCTGCCTCCACTTTTTGAAGGTGGCGTCAGTCAGTGCTGGTGTGAACCTATGGTTGTTGCAGATGGGAGCCCTGTTCGACATTTTGGTCAGGCCAAGTTGCTGCCGCAGTTGGTTCCAGGATTGGAGGGTGGCTGTCACCACTGGGCTGCTGGAGTGTTTTTTGGGTGGGGATGGGAGTGCTGCCGTGGCGAGGGCCCGGAGGGAGGTTCCCATGCAGGAGGCCTCCTCCGCACGCACCCACTCAGCCTCTGGCTCCTGGATCCATCCCCTTACTCGCTCGGCTGTTGCTGCCCAGTGGTAGAATTGTAGATTCGGGAGGGCTAGCCCTCCCCTGGTTTTTGTTTTTTGTAAGACCTTCTTTGGGATCCTAGCATTTTTACCCCCCCATACGAACGCCATGATGAGTTTGTCCAGCGCTTTGAAAAAGGCCTTGGGGATGTAGATCGGAATGGATCTAAACAGGAAGAGGAACCTGGGCAGTACGTTCATTTTGATCGTCTGAACTCTCCCCGCGAGGGAGAGCGGGAGTGTGTTCCATCTTTGCAGGTCCTTTTTAACTTCCTCCGTCAGGCTGGTGAGGTTCCATTTGTGGATCCCTTTCCAGTCATGGGCTATTTGGATCCCCAGGTAGCGGAATTTATGTCGGGCTTGATTGAACGGCAGCCCCTTTAGTGCTGCCCCCCCCCCCCCCCCCCCCCCTTGCGGGTGTACTGGGAAGATCTCACTTTTGCTCATGTTGAGTTTGTAGCCCGAGAAGGCTCCAAACTCTTTCAGGAGCGCGATGATTCCGTCCATGCTGCTTTGTGGGTCCGAGATATAGAGGAGCAGATCATCCGCATAGAGTGAGACTCTGTGCTCTCTACCTCCCCTTCGGATCCCCCTCCAATTTTTTGCTGCCCTGAGCGCGATTGCTAGCGGTTCAATTGCTAGTGCGAACAGCAGCGGGGACAGTGGGCATCCTTGTCTGGTGCCCCTGTGCAGCTGGAAGTATTGGGAGTTGGTATTGTTGGTCTGTACACTCGCCATGGGAGCGTTGTACAGGAGCTTTACCAAGCGGTGAACCCTGTTCCAAGCCCGAACCGCTCCAGTACCTCTATGAGGTATTGTGCTCCTGTTTAAAGGTTTGTTAAATCTTTTGGATGTTAAAAGGACAGCTTACAGGGGTACTTAGGGTTGTAGTCTTTGGGGTTGTATTTGAATTAATGGTTGCTTAGATGTTCACTGTTTTTTTTTAAAAAGGTTAACTTGTATTCATAGAATAAACATTGTTTTGTTTTAAAAAATGCTTTTCCATTTCTGCTGTACCACATCTGTAGAGTGGGCCCCATACCATAATCTATTAAAATTTTTGGTCAGGTGAACTCCATGGTACACTTTGGGTTCTCTAAACCCTGACCCATAGCAACAGTGGTAAAGAAAATTGTACAAAACAGTTTGATTACGTATGATACGTATATCTGTACAAGTGGTGATGATATTGGTTAATATACAAAGTCAATTGATATTTATGAGTCCAATCTGAATAAAAATATTTATGAGTCCAAACTTTATGAATTTGTTCGGTGAGTTTTTTTCTTATTTTTTGTTGTTGACGTGGTGATATTGATATTGCAACTCCTTTGTGAATGTTGTCAGTGTTCTTGTGTGTTAAGGAACCAACAAGTCATCCCGAGGTGTTTGAATGGTCGAACCACTGATGTTTACTGATGTGAACTTTTTTTTCTGTGCTTATGGTATCGATTTAGTGTGTCATCTGCCTTGAAAGCTGGTGTGCTTGCTTGTTCTGGAGCAGATGTGAATCAGTGAGATTCTTTGTCATGCCATGGCATGTTTGTAGTCTTATCATTGTTTTGCAGTGTGCTGTGGCATTGTCCTTCATGTGCAAAGTTGTACCATGTTGTACAGTTCATTGTTTCATAGACATAGACATAGAACAGTACAGCACAGAACAGGCCCTTCGGCCCTCGATGTTGTGCCGAGCAATGATCACCCTACTCAAGCCAACGCATCCACCCTATACCAGTAACCCCCCCATATTAACCTTATTTTTTAGGACACTAAGGGCAATTTAGCATGGCCAAGCCACCTAACCCGCACATCTTTGGACTGTGGGAGGAAACCGGAGCACCCAGAGGAAACCCACACACACACGGGGAGGACGTGCAGACTCCACACAGACAGTGACCCAGCCGGGAATCGAACCTGGGACCCTGGAGCTGTGAAGCATTTATGCTAACCACCATGCTACCGTGCTGCCCCAAATTGTTGTTGTTGTTTCATTGTTGGTTTTTCTGTCTTTGTTGTTTTCGTTGTCATTCTTGTTGTTGTCATTCTTGTTGTTGTTTATGTCATGCTTATTGTTTCTGTTTTTGTTGTTGTCGTTGTTGTTCTTGCTGTTTTTCTTGTTGTGCTTGTTGTTTCTGTTTTTGTTGTTTTCGTTGTTGTTCTTGTCATGCTTGTCGTTGTCTTTGTTATACTTTTTGTTGTTTTTGTTGTTGTTCTTATAGTTTTTAGTTTTTGTTGTTGCTGTTGTTGTTCTTGTGTCTGCAGTGCTTCTTGCAGTTTTTGTTGTTCTTGTTGCACTCAATCAGTGTTCCGTGTGGATAATTTGAGTAATTGTCAGTCATTGGTGTAAGTGTCCTTTGTGGTATCTGTTACATTGAGCGTTTCTTCTGGAGAATGGTGAGAATGATCTGATGTTGCATTGATGTTGGTGACATCAGTCAGTTGTGGTGGATTTGATTCCTCTTCTTTGCTTCCTTGGTGCTCCTCTTCTGGAGTCATTTGTGGTGGATTTGGTTCCTCTTCTTTGCTTTCTTGGTGCTCCTCTTCTGGAGTCAAAATGTTCAAGATTTCATTCTCTTGTGGGTCTTGCTGCTCCTCTTCTGGAGTCAAAATCATCAAGATTTCAATTGACGTGGTCTCTCTGGACTCATGAGTAGCCCTACTCTGATTTTTGAGTGCTTCTGTAAAGATGAGCTGAGTTCTGTCAGTCTCGCTGTGATCCTGCACATCCTGTATGTTGATTGTGATCACAGTGTCACTGTTTTCACATATAGTGGGTAGTCTTACATTGTCTTCTTGTTGATTATGTGAGCCTAATAGACTTTCATAGTCTGCTTCTGGTTGCTCAGATGCGGTGGGTAGACCTTCATGGTCTTGTTCATGCATGGCATTCACTATGGGGTGTTTCCTTGCTTCCATTTTGGAGTCTATGAACGAGCTGTCTGTGGGGGCGTTTCACAGTAACTTCATTGCAGTGTTAATGTAAGCCTACTTGTGACAATAATAAAGATTATTATTATTTTATGCCACAATCTAGAGCATATGGAATACTGACAGGTAACAAATTCTTAATTTCTTGTTGGATCCATTTTCATGAAAATTATTACCTTGGCATCTGAATTTGTTGAATGAGTTAACACGGAAGGCGTTATTTGCATGTTTCCCAGGGCAGAGGTAGGACATCCATCGCCTTGTGGGTTTCCTGAACTTGACAGTCACAAGAAGACAAGATACCAGTTCAGTAAACATAGTACAGCTTTACTGCAGATTGGCCTGAAGCAACTTCAAAATTAAATGGGTCTGTCGCATGTCAAATATAAATATCATGTTTTGGGCTGAAATTACTATTTAAAAAGTATAGTGTTGCAGAATTTAAAAGGATACAAAGAGGCAATTATTCCCAACGTGCCAAAGGAGGCTCTCTGAAAAAGGTATCACTTTATTTCCCTGTATGTTTTTTTAAACATTTCTATTTTTTCAACTTCCCATTTTAAAACTAATTCTAAATTTTATTTCCGTCATATCTTTCTGGTTAAGCAATCCATATCATAGTCATCCTTGCGCAGTTCAGTAACATATGGTTACTAGGCTCATAATGTCGGTCATCATCATGATTCAAAAAGCAAAGAGTTGGTGATGCTAAACTTGGCTTTTAAAAAACTGAAGATTAGAGGAAAGTAAACACCGAGTGAGAGTTTCACGGTTCAGAGATTATGAGAAAGAATGACTTTGTGCAGGAGACTATACAATTAATCCTAACACTCCCCCTCACAGTGGAGATGTTGCGAGTGGGAAAGGGGTATGCAGTGACATTTTGTAAAGAGTTTACACACCAAAAGGTTTAAGAAGGATGGACCCCAGCAGGATCAATAAGAGATAAGACAAGTTATGTTGGAGGGATAGGATTAGAGATGTTTGAGGCTGCAAGTAATGATGGAGTTGCCCAGCAGTCGGCAAGTTCTCTTGGTTCCTGTTACATGGATGGTTGGGGAGCTAGAGGAATTTCTTCTGATACTAGGTTTAGTTTTAAGAAAATTGCAGTCTGTCATGGACGGCGCGGTGGCACAGTGGTTAGCACCGCTGCCTCACAACTCCAGGGACCCGGGTTCAATCCTGGCCTCGGGTGACTGTGTGGAGTTTGCACTTTCTCCCCGTGTCTGCGTGGCTTTCCTCCGGGTGCTCCGGTTTCCTCCCACGTCCAAAGATGTGCAGGTTGGGTGGATTGGCCATGCTAAATTGCCCCTTAGTGTCCAAAAGGTTAGGTGGGGTTACTGGGTTACGGGGATAGGGCTTAAGGAGGGTGCTCTTTCCAAGCGCCGGTCCAGACTTGATTGGCCAAATGGCCTCCACCTGCACTGTAAATTGGATGAACATCATGCCCTCTTTATTCAATTTTTCAAAAGTTGGTTATGATTTGGTTCCTTAGTCCAAGAGACTTACATAAGAACATAAGAACTAGGAGCAGGAGGAGGCAATTCAGTCCTTCGGGCCCGCTCTACCATTCATAGTTTTCATAGAATTTACAGTGCAGAAGGAGGCCATTCAGCCCATCGAGTCTGCACCGGCTCTTGGAAAGAGCACCCCACCCAAAGTCAACACCTCCACCCTATCCCCATAACCCAGTAACCCCACCCAACACTAAGGGCAATTTTGGACACTAAGGACAATTTATCATGGCCAATCCACCTAACCTGCACATCTTTGGACTGTGGGAGGAAACTGGAGCACCCGGAGGAAACCCACGCACACACGGGGAGGATGTGCAGACTCCGTACAGACAGTGACCCAAGCCAGAATCGAACCTGGGACCCTGGAGCTGTGAAGCAATTGTGCTATCCACAATGCCACCGTGCTGCCCTACATTCAACACGATCATGGCTGATCTCATCTCGGCCTCAACTCCACTTTACTGCCTGTTCACCATAACCCATCAGCCCATCACCAATTAAAGATCTATCTCCTCCTTAAACTTCCTTAATGTCCCGGCATCCACCACACTCAGGGGCAGTGAATTCCACAGATTCACGAACCTTTAAGAGAAGTAATTTCTACTCATCTCTGTTTTAAATCTGCTACCCCTTATCCTAAAACTATGACCTCTCGTTCTAGATTGGCCACATTCGCTTTACGTCTACTTTGTCAATACCTTTTATCATCTTACCTGCCTCAATTAGAGCTCCTCTCATTCTTCTAAACATAAGAGGGTACAGGCCTAAACTGCTCAATCTCTCTTCCTATGACAGACCCCTCATCTCTGGAATCAATCTCGTGAACCTCCTCAGAACTGCCTCTGATACAACTACATCCCTCCTTACCAAACGTTCAAGGTGTGGCAACTTCAGATTGATGTATATCTGCAGCAAAGCTACATATTAAGAAAAATGTTTTTACCTGCTTCCTTCAGAAGCAAAATAATCAGCAATGTCACTTTCAGACACCTGGGCTAGATTTTCCAGTACCCCAACAGTGGGATCCTATACTCCCAATGCTAGTCAATGGGATTTCCCATTGAAGTCAGCCTCAACGCCGGGAATCCCATGGGCGCTAGTGCGCCGCCGGCAGGAAAACTGAATCGCGACGGCTGGAGAATTCTGGCCTTGAACATTCAGTGCTCTTGTGTATATTAAACAGTCCATTATAGTGAAGGTTGGCATTGCAAAGAGGTTTGGAGCAGCATACAGTAGTAACCTGTGTCGATTATGAAACTTGCAAGGTAGGAGTCCTGGACCTAATGTGTCATCCTTTGTACGTCCGCCTTATTGAGGAGTGAAGCCTTTATAAATGGGGAAGTGAGACTGCAGCTATGAAGAAACTCAAGGTCAGACTGTGATAAGTGTAGGTGGGGAGTTTCCAGCCTTGAGCTTCTGTAGAATACTATGTGGTGCTGGTGAATCACAGTCCGCATGCAATACCAGAAGCAACTCTAACATGTTCGGTGGTTGATCTTCCTTTTTCCATTATAAACTGCCCACTACAACCAGATTGATGTTATCCAAATCAGGGGATAGGTCTCTTCCTTGTCAGTTTGCATGAATCTGCATGTAAATTGCAAAAAGAACTCTTGACTCCAGATGTGGGGCGGGATTCACCGAGCCTCCACTCCAAAATCACGCTCGGCACGGGGTGGGGGGGGAGGGGGGATGGGCGTCAAAGCCTAGATCTGGTCCACTGATGCTCCCGCGGCCGCCAACCGGGCGCGCCCCGTCGACGTGGTGCCGGTCGGGAGCCATTGAAAGAGGCCCCCGCAGCGATTCTCCAAGTGCAGCTGGCCAAGTTCCCGCCGGCATGGTTCTGTCATGGTTCCACCCAGCGGGCACTCTGCGTGATGGCTGCGGACTCACTCCGCAGCCGTCCTGGTGGGGAGTGGGGGGATCATTCACCGGGGGGGGGGGGGGGCCTCCAGGATGGCCAGGATATCGATCAGGGGCTCGCGATCCATGGGCGCGCGCGATCTGGGGGGGGCCTATCTTCCAGTTGTCGGTCCGCGGTGTGAGTCGGCCATGTTGCGCAGTGAGGCCGTCACAGGCTGCCGCCGTGCGCATGCGTGAACCCCCGACCGGACGTGCAGGGCCCCTTATCGGCAGCCGGAGCTGCGTGGACTACTCCGCGGCCCTGCTCGCTACCTCCAGGTAGGAGAATCACTCTGGACTTTCTTCAGGTAAGTCCAGAGTGATTTGCGCCACCCCCCCCCCTCCTTCCTGGCCACGCCCCCTCTCCCGGCTCCCTGGCCACCCCACTCAACCGGCGGCACCCACCGGGGGACCACTCAGGGCCACACCCACAGCAGCCCCCAGTGAGGACAGAGCCAGCCAACAATGCCCCTGGCAGCAGCGACGGGCGGCAGGGCTGGGGGCACTGACGGGGCCGGAGTGCGGGGGTGGGGGACATGAGTGGTTGGGACGCACGGTGACAACCATGGCCACTATGCAGCCCATGGTACCTGGTTGTGCACGGGTGTATACGCCATGATAACATATTTTCCCCCCACCCCCCTGCAGATAATCATGTTTGGTCAGCAACCAGCGATGTTGGCTGCCGTGGCGATGGCCGCTGCCCTGCATGCAGCCCTGTGGCAGCGTGAGTAGGGGCGACTCAAAGAGGAGGCTGAGGGGCCGGTGTCAGCCACTCAGGATGGAACGCCAGCTGCCTGTCAGGATGAGGAGGAGGAGGAGGAGGAGGAGGAACAAAACAAGGAGGAGGAGGTGGTGGTGGTGCCAAGGAGGCGCCGGATGAGGCCATGCGTATGCAGCGACTGCATGTCCTTTGAGGAACTCCCTGACCGGGCATGCAGGAGGAGACTATGGATGAGCCGGGAGACAGTGCGACACATCTGCCACATGATGGCACACCTGGCACCGCTTGGGAATGGGGAGGACACCCGCTCCCGGTGGCCATTAGGGTGACGGTGGGCGTTGAACCTCTATGCAACAGGGTTTTTCCAGTCGCCGAGTAGGGACCTGTCCAGGATTTTACAAGCATCGGTGCACAGGTGCATCCACGCCATTGCGGATGCTCTGTATGCCCTTACGGACAGGTAAATCCAGTACCCTGTGGACTGTACCCACCAGGATGCCTGGGCAGTGGGCTTCGTCGCCATCGCCAGGATGCCCCACGTCCAGGGGGTAAGCGATGGGGTGCAAGTCGCCCTATGGACACCGGCGGATAACAGGCCGCTGTTCACAAACTGTAAGGGGTACCACTCCATGAACGTTCAGGTGGTCTGTGACTACCAGATGAGGATCCTGCATGTCTGCGCACGATAGCCAGGCAGTGGACATGACACGTTCATTTTGGCACAATCTGTGATCCCTGACATATTTGAGGGACACCCTCCCGGCTGCGGGGCTGGTTGCTGGGCGACAGGGGTTACCCATTGCATGCGTGACTGATGACGCCTATACAGAGGCCACAGACCGGGAGACCCGCTACAATGATGCCCATTGTGCGACCAGGGATGTGGTGGGGAGGTGCTTCGGGATTCTGAAGATGCGTTTCAGGTCCGAGACAGCTCTGGAGGGGCCCTCCAGTACGAGGCAAGGAGGGTCGGAAGCATCATTATGGTCTGCTGCGTCGTTCACAACATCGCGCAGCAGAGGGGCGATGTGCTGGAGGAGGATGTAGAGGAAGGGCAGGCCTTGTCAGACGAGGAGGATGAGGGGCAGGCGAACAATGAGCGGGACATGGAGGCTGGCCAGTAACAGGAGGCCGCACAACGGAATCGCCAGGGCCAGCGCGCACGGGACACATTAATTGACACACGTTTCATCAACTAGGGGGAAGGGGGGGGGGGTTGCTGGGCAGGGGCACGGACACCACAATACCAGACCCCTCACTACCGAACACCCTCACCTCCCACACCACCAAACACCCTCACCTCCCACCACCGACTACCCTCACCTCCCACAGCACCAAACACCCCCACCTCCCACACCACCGGACCACCACCACCCTCACCTCCCACACCACCGGACCACCACCACCCTCACCTCCCACCACCGACCACCCTCACCTCCCACCACCGACTACCCTCACCTCCCACACTACCGAACACCCTCACCTCCCACACCACCAAACACCCTCACCTCCCACACCACCAAACACCCACACCTCCCACCACCGACTACCCTCACCTCCCACACTACCGAACACCCTCACCTCCCACACCACCAAACACCCTCACCTCCCACCACCGACTACCCTCACCTCCCACAGCACTGAACACCCCCACCTCCCACACCACCGGACCACCACCACCCTCACCTCCCACACCACCGGACCACCACCACCCTCACCTCCCACACCACCGACCACCCTCACCTCCCACCACCGACTACCCTCACCTCCCACACCACCGACCACCCTCACCTCCCACACCACCGACCACCCTCACCTCCCCCACCACCGACTACCCTCACCTCCCACAGCACCGAACACCCTCACCTCCCACACCACCGACCACCCTCACCTCCCACACCACCGACCACCCTCACCTCCCCCACCACCGAACACCCTCACCACCCACACCACCAACCACCCTCACCTCCGTATTATATACTTGCGGCACAACGAGCTGGGGACACCTGGTTGCAGTGACAGTGGGTCTGGTCCATGGGATGGAGGATGATGACAGCCCGCTCTGCGATGGGCTCCGTGCTCCACACCCTTAGAAAATGTCTGACTCATGTCCACAGTCGCACCCTCCACCTGGGTGATCCCTGCATGCGAGCTGGCCAGTCCATCACATGGCCCTGTTGAATTCCTGGGGACAGAGTGATGGAGACGGTAGGGAGAGGGTGGGGGCTGAATGGTCTAACCACTGGGCCTCACTCGAACACAACCTCTCACTTCCAGTGGCCATCACTGACCGCCCCACCCTAACACCAATCAGACAGAGAACAGAGGCAGGTATCAACGCTGTTAACATGTGTTTGTTCTGAACAATAATAGACAGTCTGTGCCCTTGCCCCTATATCTAAATTGTACCCTGGACCCATGCCAACTGAACTGGTCTCTAACTTTCTGGCCTTCCGGCCCTATCACTATGCCTAGGTGGTTCCCCAGACGGTACAGGAGTGGAGGCAGCCTGCTGTGACTCCTGCCCTGCGATGAGGATCCCCGTTGGTGAACATCTCCTGGGTCGGCCAGGCCTGGATGGGCCCAGCTGGTCATCGGACATCCCGGGTGACGTGGTGCCGCCATGTTCTGCCCGCTGCCCACCAGATGCATCAGCGACAAGGGGGGGGAATCTAAGGTTCTGTGGTGTTCCAGGACCTCCCCTGCAGGAGTCACTGGCACCGGCCCCAGCACCTCCTCCTCCCTCGGGGTGCCGGATGGCCTCCGGACCTCTCCATGGTACGGGGGTACAAGCGGAGCCATCCCCCGAGGCCCTCCCGATACCTGGCGCTGCCAGTCCAGGATGCCCCCTCTGGTATCGACCCGGGTCTGAACACAAGCGGCAATGGGGCATTTCCATCTGGGACTGGGCCACCTCCCTCTGGGACTGGACCACCTTCCGCTGGGACTGGGCCACCTCCCTCTGGGACTGGGCCACCTCCCTCTGGGACTGGACCACCTTCCGCTGGGACTGGGCCACCTCCCTCTGGGACTGGGCCACCTCCCTCTGGGACTGGACCACCTTCCGCTGGGACTGGGCCACCTCCCTCTGGGACTGGGCCACCTCCCTCTGGGACTGGACCACCTTCCTCTGTGTCTGTGCGATGCCGGCCAGCACCTGGGCAATGCCGCCGATATTCTCAGCAATGGCCTGCTGTGACTGGGCCATGCTGAGGAGCGCCACTGAATCTCCAGGTGGCTCTGGCACATGGTTGCCTGTGAGAGAGCACCCCTGTCCTGGGCCTCGGCCCCCGCCTGCACAGAGTGCCCCAGGCCTTGCACACGCTGACCCATGTCTGACACCGTTGCCCCCATTGCCTCCACCGCGGATGTCACCCATGCTGTTTCGGCCTTGGTGGCACGCATGACCGGCACCACTCTCTTCTGCTGCAGGCGGATGGACTCCTCCACCTGCGCCTGAAGGTGCTGGAAGCTGCCGTCATCTCCTCCTCGAGTCCCTGGGTCTCTGTCTGCACCGGAACTATGTTCCAGGACTGGATGTTCCAGGAGCCCGGGACCTGTCAATGCGGCAGCTGGTTGCTGGGGCTGGCCTGCCCTCTGACTGTCTTGGCCCCTCAGCTGCTCCTACCTCCACCTGCTGGACCGGTATGGCTGTCTGGTGCACACAGTGATTGTCCCAGAATCCTCATCACTAAATTGCCCAACCGAGGTGATAGTCTTTGGGATGGTGGAGGGTGTTGGAGACAGCTGTGACGGAAAGTCTGTGTCCTCCTCTGACCCGAGCTCCGAAGTTTACTGGGTCATGGTGCCCTGGGTACTCACCCGGGCTACCCTGAGGAGGTCGTGCAGTTTTTTCCTGCACTGGTCTCCAGTCCGGGCCACGACCCCGATGGCGCTGATGGCGGCTCCCACCTCCGCCCAGGCATGGCAAACTTTGCTGCCTTCTGACCTCTGACCCAGCCTGGGGTATAGCTTCAGCCTCCTCTCCTACGCGGAGTCAAGGGGGTCTCCAGTTCGGGGTCCCGGAAGCGCGGCGCTGCCCTCCTTGCGGCCATGTTGGGGGTGACCCTTTTGTGTGGGAGGGGGAGAATGGTTTATGTGCAGCCGCGGCATAAATAATAATTATTATTCGGAACCGGTGAATCGGCCGCCGGCCCATTAACAGCGTGTTGTGGTTCCCGAAAGGGCCATGCTAGCCCCTTTGCAGTGTCTGAATAGCTTTACTGTGGAGTTTCACGACGGCATCAACACTTAAGTCTCCAGAATGGAGAATTCAGACCCCTGTTGTTCTTCCTCTCCTCTGCCACTGCGTATACTGGTCTTCCGAGCCAAACGGCAAATGAGCTGGGTACGGGTAATAAGGCCGCCAAGCATCTGAAAGGCTACTGGGGTAACAAGAATGTTGTTAATACTAATACTGTAATAGTAACCTGGGGTTGGTTTAGCTCAGTTGGTTGGACAGCTGGTTTGTGATGCAGAGCAAGGCCAAAAGCGCAGGTTCAATTCCAGGTGTGGTGACCCTCAGGTTCAGTTACCACCACTCTCTCAATGGGGAAACCAACCTATGGTCATCTGGAACTATCGTGACTTTACTAATAGTAATAATGTTGGAATAGCATTAAGGTTGTAACATTAAGTTAAATGCACAAGACTTGACAATGTAAGACTTGAAGTAAACATGGGAAAAAGATGTGGGGGGAGGTATAATAGAAAAAGTGTGGCATATACAGGTTTAACGTAGAGGCTGAGTACACACAGGAAGTAAGAAGGAACATTTCTAGAAGATGATGAACATGTTCTGCAACGCCTAGAAAGCCCTCGGAATGATATGTGATCAAGATGTACCATGACGTTAACCACAGAGATTAAAACAAATAGATTCGTCTGAGCAGGCTGTTTGATTCAAGAAACAGCAATGAAATGACTGAGAAACCAGTCGATGCAGAAAGGAATTCCCCAAATGGAGCTAGTTCAGACATACTTCTGTTTTGGGAAATTTCGAAAGCGAATGTTACAAAATTCGGGGGGTTTTTTTGTGGGTCTGTCTAACCACAATCTAAAGCGAGGAAATTGTGGTAATGAAGCAAACAAAATATTGTGGCCAGGATTCTTCTAAACGGCGGCTAAGTGTTGACGCCGGCGTAAAGACCGGAGTTTTTCACGCCGGCGTCAACGGGCCTCTTGGCCCAGCGATTCCGTGGCCCACAGGGGGGCAGCATGGCATCAGAGTGCTTCAGTCTCTTCGGCCCCGGCTGGCGTGGTGCCAAAGGCCTTCCATGCCAGCCGGCGGAGCGCCAACCACTCCGGCGCGGGCCTAGTCCCTCAATGTTAGGACTTGGCCCCTAAAGGTGCGGAGACTTTGGGGCGCCTTTGGGGCGGCCCGACGCCGGAGTGGTTCATGCCACTCCATCACGCCGCGACCCCCCGCCCCACCGGGTAGGGGAGAATCCCGGCCCAGTTCTCTGACTATGATATTTCAATACCTTTTCCCTTCTGTATTTACAGATTCCTGCGATATAATTAAACTGATGAGAAATATAAATTGTTTGAATACTAACAAACCCATAGGAATGATTTATCTTCTGCATGCTCTTATATCGTCTACTTGTTCTTCATAAAATCATGCAACCCGGCCAAAGGTGATAAAAATATATCAAATTGGCCACTAAATATGGCACTCGATTATTTGCTGAAAGTTATCATTTCGGACTTCTCCATGTTTTGAAAAAGGGACATAGAATTACATAACATTGATTTATCAAGTTATCCAAATTTGCTTGACTCAGTCAGAGGCTTATTTAAGTCTTGGGCTGTGGTTTTCACTCTGAGCCAGTTTCTGGCAGCTGAGCAGCAATGTGAGTTAGAAAATGAGGTCCAAGGTAACTTAACTGGAAGCCTTCTTTTAAACATTGACAGGGCCTCTGCTTCAGAAGAAGGGAATATTACAAAGTTGTTTGACATAAGTACTTACATTACTAACAAAGGGAAAAAATAGATTGAAGCAAATTTATCCAGTGCTTGAGTGGTATTGAAGGGACATAATTCTAAGGTTAATATTGCAGACTATTGGCACACAGCAAGAGAAACATTTTTACTCAGTGGGTTGAGAGGTTGTGGGATGAATCACAGGGGTTAATGATGGAAGCAGAGATCATGACAACATTAAAGAATAGATTTGATGGATGGTCAAAGCAAGAGGGAACAAAGACATGTGGGAACAAGGTAGGCATATAGATAAAGGAAATTGCACAACACAGATTGTTTGGGCTGTTTCTGTTCATAATTTTCATCTAATTTCATTATATTTTTCTTTGTGCCCCCAAATTGAAAACATATTGGGGCAAGATTTAAAATAATGGGGCGGCATTCTCCGGTCGCTGACGCCAAAACCGCGTTCGACAATTGGCCGGATAATCCCTGTTCACGATCGAATCGGAGCAGCGCTGCTTTTTTGATGCTCCGTCCCCCCCCCCCATTGCCTGAGGCCCACCCCCACTATGCTCTGCCCCAACCAGCCAAGTTCCCGAAGGGGCCAGTCCCGTGCAGTCTCATCCATCGAGAACTCGGCGTGGGAGTTGTGGATTCAGTCCAGCGTCGCCACAGTCAATGGTGGGCTGATCCACGGGCAGGGGGGGACTTAGCAGGGTCTGGGGCACTGTTGGGGGGTGGCCTGGGGTGTGTGAGTCAGCCGAAGGGGGAGGCATTACTTTGCAGGCCGGGTCAGCGAGCGGCCGGTGCCATGTTGCATGGCGCGGCTGCTGCAGGCCACCGCCATGCACATGAGTGGCCACAGACCCGACAATTTTCTGGGCCATATCAGCAGCTAGAGCTGGGTGATCTACGCTGCCTTTATGCTAGCCCCCATCAGCCAAATGGACAATCAGTGGCCATTTTGCGCCATTATTTCTGTCATAATACGCCATCATTCTCACACCAGCGTGGGAACATAACCTTAACATCAGAGAATCCAGCCCATGAAATTTTAATAATGCTGCTCATAATATTTTAATAATGGAGATGCTATTTTACAAAGAATATGGGAATGCAGAGAAGGCTTGTGGTAGCATTCCTACCCTTGGGCCAGAAGCTCTGGGTTCACATTTCACTTCAGAACTTGATGGCCATGGAAGGTGCGTTTATAATGTGGTCAGCCTGTAAATCCTACCAGTACACCCAATGTTAGGTTTAGAGTGGGAGAATCTCCTGATCAACCATACTGCAGAAGGCAACGGCAAACCACTGCAGTACTTTGCCAAGCGCAATCATGAATCAGTCCAATGGAAGGCAGTGGTTGCCAATGCCGTCAACGAATTACGAAAACGTATAAGGTTATTACAATTGGAAAAAATGGTTTAACATTAACTTACACTCAGATACTGCAGAGCTACTCTAATATGCGACTGCTACAAACTCCTAACTTACACCTTCTCCTAGGACACTATGGGCTGGATTCTCCGCTGTCAGGATTCTCCGTTGCGCCAGCAGACCGGGGAATTCCCAACGGCTTGGGGCTGCCCACAATGGGCTATCCCATCTAATGAAATCTGGTGTGGCAGAACGGAGAATCCCACCCATGGTGTGCCAGGGTCCCGTGTCTGCATACTCACACCATACTGGTAACTGGTGGTCGGATGCTGGAACTTCAACAGTTATGCATATATTATTATTTACATACAGATGATAATACAAACGACAATCTACTGATCATCACAACCGTGACAACCCAAGGCAGTGCAGACTAGGTGGATTGGCCACACTAAATTGCCCCTTAATTTGAAAAAAAAATTGGCTACTCTAAATTTATTAAAAAATAAATAAATCTAGGTAGGACCTCCTCAGGGATGCCAAGAGACAATACCACACTAAGCTAGAGTCCCAGACTAAGGACACAAACTCTCGTCGATTGTGGCAAGGCTTACATTATGTAATGGGCTACAAAGCAAAGCCGAGTAGAATCTTTGGTGACAGCGCGCTTGTGGGCTGTTGGTTGGGATGAGCCACAGAAGTCCCTGTTTGAGCTCTGGAATGAACTCGAGCTGTAAAGGTTGAGGACTGCGGTGACTTTGATGTCCAGAGGGAGTGGGTATCCTCCTCCTCCACGTGGCGCCAAGTCCACATGGAGCAGGTGCTGCACCGTTCCCTTGTTGACATGTAGCCTCCTGTGACACATGTTGTCTGACATCTCCTCAAATGACCAGCGACGCCTGTACTACTTGGGTCATTGCCAGTCCTCAGGGTGGGCCCCTGCATATGGGTTGCCGCCTCAAGACTGTTGACGCTGTTGCCGTTGCCTTCTCTGGCGTCTGCCCTTCTGGATCGCCACCGCCACCGTGAGGGCAGCTGCTGCGGGGTCCACAAAATCATCCACCATGTGGTATCTGTACAGAATTGGAGAGGGTGAAAGACCGATGGTCAGTTATGGCTTCCACCCTGGGGCCCTTGGGTTCCCCCAAGTCACCCCCACCCTTACATTCCCTGCCATCTCTCAGGGTGCCATCTAACGTGCAGGTTGTGCTGGGGGACCACACCCTGCGCACACACCCCTGAGAGTGGCCCCTGGGCTTGAATCGGGTGTAGGTTTCCTCCCTTATCCACACACCCACACACTGTTCGCGGAATTTCCCCAGTGCTGTGGCCCATCTTTTGGGTGTTTGATTGTTGGCTGCTGTCTCTGTGGTATTGACACCTCCAGTGTTCAGGCAGAGTGTCCAGGCCTCACAGTCTGATAGGGATGCCAGGCAGTAACATCCGCCTGGGACATGGCATGTCTACCCACAGGAATCCATTTGGTAGCTGAGGAGTGCTCACAGAGCACGGTAGCACAGTGACTAGCACAGTTGCTTCACAGCGTCCGGGTCCCGGGTTCAATTCCCAGCTTGGGCCACTGTCTGTGTGGGGCCTTCACATTCTCCTCGTGAATATGTGGGTTTCCTCCGGGTGCTTCAGTTTCCTCCCACAAGTCCCGAAAGACGTGCTGTTAGGTGAATTGGACATTCTGAATTCTCCCTCTGTGTACCCGAACAGGCACTGGAATGTGGCAACTCGGGGATTTTCACAGTAACTTCATTGCAGTGTTAATGTAAACCTACTTGTGTCAATAAATATTATTGACATAACCAACATTGCCAATTCCTTATTAGCGATAGCCTTCAGCTGTGCAGCCAGAGGCCACCACGGTCAGTGGGAATTATAGTGACCTGCACCATATTCCAAAGACAGG
The DNA here is from genome assembly GCF_902713615.1 of Scyliorhinus canicula. Classification (NCBI taxonomy): domain Eukaryota; kingdom Metazoa; phylum Chordata; class Chondrichthyes; order Carcharhiniformes; family Scyliorhinidae; genus Scyliorhinus; species Scyliorhinus canicula. Next base: position 135,928,254 of record NC_052146.1, read on the forward strand.
GCTCTGCTCTGGGAGTGTTCGGTGGGATGGACAGGAAGCGGCTGAAGTTACCCTGGTGTAGGTATAGGCGATCCGGGGGGGGGGGGGGGGGGGGGGGGGGGGTGGGGTGGGGGGGGTGGTTTGGGGGGGGGGGGGGGTGTAGCACCGAGAACCACCCTACTATTAAACGGAGTTCTGTTCTTTTTTGGGCCTCGGCCAGGAAGGTCTGCCAAGGCCACACTGACCTTCATTTCCTGCACTGAGGGGCTCCGCTTGGCAGTGCAGGAAGCCCTCAACCTGAATCTCAAACTCCCCCAGTGCACCAACTTAAGCCCCACCCCACCTTATCAGGGCAGGGCACCCCCGAGCCCGATCCCCGACATGGGCAAGGTGCCACTTGGACCATAGCACTGCCAGCCTGGCAGTGCCCATGCCAGCCTGGCAGAGCCAACTGGGCACCCTGACAGTGTCATGGTGGCACCCAACTGGCACTGCCATAATGCACAGGTGGCACTGCCAGTTTGGCAGACTGGCAATGCCAAGTTGCCCATGTGGCATCTGCAGTGCCAGACTGGTAATGACAGGGTACCACTCTGTTTAGCGGCCGACTGCCTGGGGCACACATGAACATTAGCTCCCCCCACCACTTCTTTTGCGCCTCCCCCCTTTCTGGACACCCACCTTTCAACATCCCAACATTTATGAGGCCCCTTCATTCTCACTCTTCATCCCCACACCCCCCTTTGATGGGCACAGCCCTCCTCAGGCCTCGACCCATGGCTGTGTCACCTGGGCCCCCTGGCAGTGCTAGGGTGGGTGTAGCAAGGTGCCAGGCTGACAATGCCAAAGTACCTGGGTGCCAGAGGGAATGCCAGGGTGCCCTGCCCTGTCCCTGGCCATCCAAGCATCTCCAATGGCCTTGTAACCCCCCCCACCTCCATTCAGTGCCGTTACACCTGGTTCACATTCGTGTGGACCAGTACTAAATGGCACCCAGTCAAGACCTCGCTGGGGAGGCCGTTAGTTCCTGGGCACCCAGAGAATCTTATGTATGCATATGCTGATCTGGATCTCACCCAAGTGTCGCGAATCCCGCGAGAATTCAACGGCCTCATTGCGACACCAAGTCGGGTGAGACGAGGCTGGTAAGTCGTGCCCTCCGCCTCTGACGATGCTGGCCACAGAGAAAAATCAAGTTCAATGGAACTGAGTCAATGATGGGCAGAAAAGTGCAAAGATTTAGATTTCTGATTATACGATGAACACCTGCATCCCATTCACAGCCACATAATTCTCTTTGAGTAAGTATGCAAGGCTTTAACAGCAACTTCCAAACACCGAGATGTGGCTTTGAGTACTTGCTGATTCTACTATAAATAACAGCATTACACTTGAAGAGTGTCAAAAGTGGCCTTTGCTCTGCAGCTCGTTTTGTATGTGGAAATTGATACGCTGCAAAATGGCAAAGCCAGCAAGGAAGCAAATTGTGCTCTTTGTGTGCAGCGAAACAGCCATTATTGCAATTATTATTAATGCCTAATCAAGGCTTCTTAAGTTCCTCAGCACAATTTTCTTCCGGAGAAAAGTCTAGTTTCCTAGTACAATTCAGTGGCTCAAGTGTGCGTAGGTTTCTGTAAAAAGTAGGGCATGCACTGAGGGATGAAGCCTAAATATCATCCTGCTGTTCCTCATGGACCCTGCATTGGCAGACAGAGGCATATAAAATATTACCCTGGGGTAATAGGCAATAGATCAAAGTCATTTTCCTGCAACTGAACTGTGTTCTCAATCCCTCAGAGATTGTCATCTAATTTTATTTTTAACGTGCAGATCGGATAATTACGTATGCGTATTGGCAATTGTTGTAGCTGAGATACACAATAAGGAGGAAATGGATGGATAGCTTTCTCAATGTGTCTGTGCCCTTTGACTACAGGAAACATGAAAAGCAACAGCTTAGCAATTCTGAACTTGTAGTTGGGCTCTCCTAGACGGCAACCACTTCTTGGTTTATTCCAGCGCCTGAGCCGTGGTTCCTGTTTTATGTGCCTCGAGTCTAAAGTTCGCAGGCATTTTTCTGAATGAAGGCCACGTGACAAAACTGTTAATTTTCCTACTTTCGCCTTATGATGTTTTCAACAGAGAATGTTTGAGAGCTGTACATTTCACTGTGACTCCTGAGACAAGTCATACGGGTGGTATGGTGGCACAGTGGTTAGCACTGCTGCCTTGCAGCGCCAGGGATCTGGGTTCAATTCCACCCTCAGTGACTCAGTGTGGAGTTTGCACATTCTCCCCGTGTCTGAGTGGCTTCCCCTGGGTGCTCCGGTTTCCTTCCACAGTACAACAAAGTGCAGGTTTGGTGGATTGGTTATGTTTCCCCTTTGACTTCCCGTCACAGCTATCTCCAACCCTCCCCCCAACCTCCCACCCCGACATCCCAGAGACACTCACCTCGGTTGGGCACTTTAGTAAAGAGGCTCCTGGGACACTATCTGGTGCGCACCACACAGCTGCTCCGGTACAGCAGGTAGAGGTAGGAACACTCGAGAGGGCGGATGATCAGAGGGCAGGCCACCCGAGGAACTAGCTGCCGCCCAGATGGATAGACATAGACATAGACATAGAACAGTAGAGCACAGAACAGGCCCTTCGGCCCTCGATGTTGTGCCGAGCAATGATCACCCGACTCAAACTCCCATGTATCCACCCTATACCCGTAACCCAACAACCCCCCCACCCTTAACCTTACTTTTTAGGACACTACGGGCAATTTAGCATGGCCAATCCACCTAACCCGCACATCTTTGGACTGTGGGAGGAAACCGGAGCACCCGGAGGAAACCCACGCACACAGGGGGAGGACGTGCAGACTCCGCACAGACAGTAATCCAGCCGGGAACCGAACCTGGGACCCTGGAGCTGTGAAGCATTTATGCTAACCACCATGCTACCGTGCTGCCCAAAATCACAATCCGTAACTTGCCAGCTCTGAGACAAGTGTATCTGCAGGGTACCCACAGATATGCTGGGGTAATGCTGGGTCTCTGGATTACTAATCCAGTGATAATACCATTGTGCCACTGCCTCCCCTAACAGCTTGAGCCTCTGGAACAAAGAGTCCCATCTGTATTGGAGATGCCGTCGCAGAGCCTGGGACTACATGAAGGGTTGTCGGTGAGCATCCAGCACCTGCAGGTGCACCTGGAGGAGTCCAACCGTGTGCAGCAGCAGGAGGTGGTGCTGGCAATGCGTGCCACCCAGGCCAACACCACACGGGAGGCGTTCGTGGTGGAGGCATTGGGGGTGATGGTCGTGGTTATGGGTCAGCATGTCCAAGGCCTGGGGTTTTCTGTGCAGGTGCTGGCCGAGACCCAGGGCAAGGTTGCCACCTCACAGGCAACCATGTCCCAAAGCCACCTGGAAATTGCAGCAATGCTCCTGAGCGTGGCCCAGTCACAGCAGACTTTAGCTGGGAACGTTGGCGGCATTGCCCAGGCACTGGCCGATGTGGCACAGACACAGAGGGTGGTGGCTCAGCCTCAGAGGGAGATGGCGCAGTCACTGGCTGGTGTGACACAGGCCCAGAAGATGGTGGCACAGTCAATGGGTGATGCGGTGCAGTCCCAGATGGAGATGGTCCACTCCATGTGATCCATGGTCACGAGCACGTAGACCCTGATCGAGACCAGAGCGGGCCCCCAGGACTGGCAGCGGCAGGTGGTGGGAGAGCCTCAGGGGATAGCTCTGTTCATTACCCCATCTCATGGAGTAGCACGGGGACAATCCGGCACCCCGAGGGAGGCAGAGGTGATGGGGCCCTCGCCGATGACTCCCACAGAGTGATTATGTCCCTGGCCAGTTCCCCCCCTCTACTCTCTCCGCCCCCCGCAGTTGATGAACCTGGAGGCCATCAGAGCGTCCCGTCCGTTAGCCCTGGCGCACACGTCATGTGGCCTCCCATGCCTGCCTGGGCCCCATGTCCCATGTTCTGCATATCCTCGCCTACCCTCGCACCCTCCTTGTTGGATGAGGCCTGGCGTTCCTCCTCCTCCAGCATATTGCCCCTCGTGATGTTGTGGATGACGCAGCAGGCCACCATGATATGGGCGACCCTCTCAGCATCATACTGGAGAACTCCTCCAGAGCGGCCCAGGCACCTAAACTAAATGTTTAGGAGGCCGAAGCACCTCTCGACCACACTACTGGTCACTGCATGAGCTTCGTTGTAGCAAGTCTCGGCGTTGGTCTGTGGCCTCCGGATAGGCGTCATCATCCACGACCTAAGTTGATAATCCCTGTCACACAGGAGCCAACCCCCCAACCCGGGGTGCCTCTCAAACATGTCAGGAATCATTGAGTGTACCAGGAGGAAGACCTGGGTATCACGTGCAGATGTAAATGATGCGCCGTTGATGGTCACATATCAGCCGCACGTTCATTGAGTGGAACCCATTTCGCCCTGTCATATGCAGATGCATGTAGCGGGGGCATGCATCCTGTCAATTATTCCCTGGGCCGGGGGCATCCTGGCAATGGTGGCGAACCCTGATGTCCGGGCTTCCTTGTGGGCTCGGTCCACATTGAAGTGAATGTATTGAGCCACCTGGGCATATAGGGGCTCTGTGATGGTGCGGATGCACCGGTTCACCGAGGTCTGTGAAGGATCCAGTGGCGTAAAGGTTCAGGGCAATCTCCACCTTGATGGCCACCAGGGGCAAGTGTCCGCCCCCAAGCCCCTGGGGTGCCAGGTGTACCATCATCTCACAGATACATCACACTGTCTCTCTGCTTAACCGCAGACTTCGATGGCATGCCCAGTCCGGCAGGTCCTCAAATGACAGGTGATGCCGGTACACACAAGGTCTCCTACTTGGCACCTCCTCCTCCATGGCCTGTTGGGCGGCCAGCTCTTCAACCTTGGATGCTGCTACCTGTCCCTCCGCTGCTGCATGCTCCGCTGCTGCCACTTCCTCCTCCTCGAGCAGCTCCAGCTCGTACATCCGCAGGGCTTCCACTAGGGCTGCGGTGATTAGCAGGAAGATGACAATTGCTGGTTGTATTCCAATATCCATTGTCTGCAGGGGGTGAAAAGCTGACATGTCAGCATGGGGCGTACCCCTGTGCCCAACCAAGTCCAACGGGATACATGGTGGCCCCAGTTGGCACTTCAAGCTCTGCCCCCGCATTTCCACCCCCCCATCCACGCACCCCTTGCCCCATCTGTGGCCGGCACCCTGGAGGCCTCTGGCCCTGGCACCTGGCAATGATGCCAAGTGTACCATCGGCTGGTACTGTCCTCACCAAGCATATACACCGTGGCTCCTGTAGGGGCTACTGTAGGGGTTGACGGTGGTGGTGACCTGTTGGGTGGATTGGCCATGCTAAATTGTCCCTTACTGTCCGAAAGGTTAGGTGGGGTTACGGGGTTACAGAGCTGGGGTGGAGGCATGAGTTGAAGTAGGGTGATCTTTCCAAGGGCCGGTGCTGACACGATGGCCCGAGTGACCTCTTTCTGCACTGTAAATTCTATGGGCGCTATTCTCCCAAAATCTCTCGAAGTTAATTTAAAATCTCTCGGAGTTTCCTGCCGGTGGGTTCCTCACCGCTATTCGATGCCACTTAGTCACTCTTTTGGGTGCTGGGGAGTTTCTCATGGATTTAGCCCAGACTTTGGGCACGATCTTCCCGAAAGGAAACAAAGTCCCCGAGTGAGCGCGTTTAGCCGCGTGTTTCCTGCCGAGAAACACATAGAACATAGAACAGTACAGCACAGAACAGGCCCTTCGCCCTCGATGTTGTGCCGAGCAATGATCACCCTACTTAAACCCACGTAACCCGTATACCCGTAACCCAACAACCCCCCCATTAACCTTACACTACGGGCAATTTATCATGGCCAATCCACCTAACCCGCACATCTTTGGACTGTGGGAGGAAACCGGAGCACCCGGAGGAAACCCACGCACACACGGGGAGGACGTGCAGACTCCACACAGTCAGTGACCCAGCCGGGAATCGAACCTGGGACCCTGGAGCTGTGAAGCATTGATGCTAACCACCATGCTACCGTGAGGCCCCCCAAATTTTTTTTTTTTTTCTTTTTTTATAAATTTAGAGTACCCAATTATTTTTTACAATTAAGGGGCAAGTTAGTGTGGCCAATCCACCTATCCTGCACATCTTTTGGGTTGTGGGGGTGAAACCCACGCAGACACGGGGAGAATGTGCAAACTCCACACAGACAGTGACCCAGGGCCGGGATTCGAACCCGGGTCCTCAGCGCCGTAGGCAGCAATGCTAACCACTGTGCCACCATGTTGCCCTGTCTATTCATGTCTATTCAACTCTACTTGCGTTGAATAAGGGGCCTAAATGTGGAATGCAAAGTTGAGGCCACACATAGCCCCGTTTTTTATCAACTGGGAGCCCTGCTCGCCGGAACTCCCCGTTGTAGCGAGAGATCGGGACAGCATTTTTAAATGGCATCCCAATATCTCCAAGGCCCACAAAAAAGTCCCCGCCCTCCCCTCAGCCTAAATACAACACGGGGGGTGGGGTGGAGCGGGGTGGGGGAGGGGGGTGGTGGGGGGATGGTGGGCTGGCCTCCACTGCACCCCTCAACTCCCATTGTGTGAAATCCCGGTCCAATCGCGTATACATAAAAAATGCCAATTTGGCCCCTGCCTGCGGGCAGTGCTACCTGGGCATCTTGGCAGTGCCAGGCTGGCACCCAGGTGGCATTTCCGGGGTACCCAAGTGGCACAAGCAGTGCCAGGGCACCACCCTGCCCAAAGGTCATGCAACTGGGGATCACCGATCCCCTTGGAGACCTCCACAAGTGCCATTCCATCTGGTCCCTGTTTGTGGGGACCACTCCCAAACGGCGCTCACCCGAGGTCCCCAAGGCAAAGGGATTGAATCCCAAAGCCTCAGGTAATTTGGGAATCTGCACGTTAGAGTAAGGAATACTGCCTCACATTAATATGCAGATTTGCCAAAAGCTGATCCCGCCCATTGTGGGCAGGATTCCCCTTGCAACATCTCGTGAGATTGTGTTGAATCTCGCGAGGCGTTGCGAGCTGGATGGATCCCGGCAGCGGTGTCTCCCAGCTTTCAGCAGCCATGCTGCACTGCGGTGGTATGTTTTTCCGGCACAGCGTGTGGCCGGAAGATCGCGCCCTTAGAAGTTTTTTAGCACTGGGGAGCTGAACTCAAAGATGGGGGGACCGCTGGGGAGGCTGAAGAATCGATGGAGGCCGGTGGATCCCGGGCAGGTAGGTAGTAAAGGTTTACGATCTACCTCCGTGAATGTCATTCAGTCCAGCCCATTGGTGGCGGAGCTCCGACTCCGACATCTCATGGGACTTTGGAGAATCTCGTGAGATATGGAGCCTGTCAGGAGGCTGTCTGCAGGCCATCCCGGGATTCACCGGCTGTATTGTGTTCTCGCTTGAGTGCAACACGACTGGAGAATCATGCCCTATGATTCTACGAAATGACAAAAATATATTCAAATAACACAATCTGATTCCTAGATCCGCCGTGATAATTTTTATATCTATCAACTACCTGAGTAGCTGTGGGTTTCTTCAGCCCTCCTCACTGCTGCATGGTTGTTGACCACACAGAGGTTGCACTGTTCTTGGGTAGTAGGGAGATACAGATTCTAGTTTTGTAGTATTGGCAAACTTGTGCTGTACCAACATACAACATAGGTAAGTAAAAGTCGTCATAGCCCCAGATGACCAGAGGCCGCTTTTCCCTTTGAGGGGGAGAGCTGACTTGTGGTGATTTAACCTGAGGATCACCACACCTCAGACGAGGGACAGGTTGAGAAGTCAGGGCCTTCACGAATAACCTCAGCCGGTACAGGTATTGAAGCTGCACTGTTGGCCTCGCTCTGCAACACATAGGTGCGCATTTGCTGAGGCCACATATTGAAGATTTTACCCAGCTTCAAATCACTTTCCCCTCCAACTCTACAAGCTTTTTATTGAACCATGTCAGTATCGGTTCAGTTTCTCTTTTACTGTGCTGTATGGTGTTTTGGAGACTAGTGTCCTAACACGTGCCGCAAGAGGCTCTGCAAGGAGATGGTGCGACACCTGTGCCATGTCCTCACAGACTTGGCGCACGTGGAGGAGGAGGACACCCGGTCCCGGTGGCCGTCAAGCTAATCACAGCCCTGAACATTTACTCCACGGGATCATTCCAGGCCTCAAGCGGGGACCTGTGTGGTATCTCAGAGGCCACAGCCCACGGTGAATGCCCTGTATGCCTGGGCGGAAAACAACATCGTCATTGACACGGACCAGGCTCAGCTAGGTGGCTGGGCTGCAGGATTCTCCGTTATCACCGAGGTGCCCCAGGTCCATCGGGTAATAGATACCACGCATGCTGACCTCTGCTCACCGGGCCACCTGGGGGTGCCCTATGCTAACAGAAAGTGGTTCTAGTCAATGAACATCCAGCTTGTGTGCGGCCACCACGTGAAGATAGTGCACGTGTGTGCACGCTTCCCGGGGAGTGTGCACGACAGCTACATCCTGGGGCAGTCGGTTATTCCTGCCCTCTTCGAGGAGCACTCCAGGATGGGCAGCTGGCTTTTGGGGGATAAGGGATATCCACTGAGGACCTGGTCAGTGACGCCAATTCTGAGACCGAAGCGGAGACCCGATACAACAATGTCCATGCAGCCATCAGGGCTGTCATTGAGCAGTGCATCAGACTCCTCGAGGTGAGGTTTTGATACCTCAACCGCTCCAGAGGTGCACTCCCTTACAACTCCCGGAGCATCACCCGCTTTCTTGTGGTCTGCTCTGTCCTCCTACCCTTGCACAGCAACGGGGCAATGAGCTGGAGGTTGGTGATGAGGAATTTTTGCCCACCTCTGAGGAGGAGGAGGACAAGACAAGGACGAGGATGATAAGGTGGTGCTGGATGAGCAGGTGCTGGAGGGCGATGCAGGGGAGGAACCTGAGGCCCAGCCGGAGGCTAAAGGACAGGCGGAGGCAGTGAAGATCCGGCAAGCCCAGAGGGCCAGGGAGCCCTCATACTCACTTGCTTCAAGTAGGACGTGGTTTGTCTGTCATCGCATCCTTACCCATCCATCATCCCCATTTCCCACCCTCCCAGGGTATGTGTCACATCACTCCAGAGTGATGGAACCGCGTTGGCACTGTCAGCAGGTGATTGACGAGGGAAGATGGTGCTTCTCATCTATGCCATAGTCTAACCCCTGCCTGTCTGCTGAGCGCTTGCTCACATCCATCACCTGCACGAGGTGTTGCATTGAGGAAGAAAGTGACAGAGGCATCCTACTGCTTGTGCACAGGGGTATTTATTGTTCAATACAGGTCTCCACTCTCCCGAAGGTGCCGTTCCACACCTCCCAACCTCCACCTTCGACCCCTCCCTGTCATGTAAGAGTACCTTTAAGAAATGGGTGTTTATCAAATAGCTGTAGTGGGTGGACCTTTAAGAAATCGGTGTTTGTCAAATAGCTGCAGTGATGTCAAAGTGTGGATGGAGCTGGGCTGACTGTCTGTTTTTCTTTCGTTTTGAGCTGTCAGCTACAGGGTGTATTTGGTTTTGTTTTGCAGATTGGGAGCTGCATCCAGAGAAACAAGGTGTAATTCTGGTCTCTCTCTGTATGAAAGGAAAATCTTCAAATCACTTGCTAATTTAAAAGTGATAACTGCTCTCAGTAGAGAATGTAAACCTGATCTCTGTGTTGAAGATGGTATTTTGTCTTATGGATGTTGCTGGGAAAGATTACGGGTTACTTATAGAGTACTGTATTATTTAGGGGGAGTACTTGAGTTGATAGTTGCTAAGATGTTTACTGTGTGTGTTTAAAAATGTTAACTGGATTCATAGACTAAACATTGTTTTAATTTAAAAGTACATTAGTTCTCTGTTGCACCACACCTGGAAAGCGGGCCCTTGTGCTCCCCATAGCCAAAATCTATTAAAAGTTGTGGGTCAGGTGAACTCCATGATATACTTTGGGGTTCTCTAAACCGTGGTCCGTAACAAATTGAGGGCTCGTCCAGGATAAAAGTCTATCTATTGGGTTGGCATGTGAACTTAACGACAGTGAGGGGTGAGCATATTGTGGTTGCTTTTCAGGTGTGGTATACCAGTTTAAATAGGGAGTGTGGTATGGACAATGGCTCTTTCAGAGGCTCTGAAGTTTTTGGGGTGGAGACAGTCACACACAGTACCTTACGAATAGAGACTAAAACCAGGCTTTTAGATTTGTCAAAAACATTGCAGTTAATATTACCTAACAGAATACAAAAAGAAGACGTATTTACGGCGTGAGCTGAGCATTTAAAATTGCCTGAGATACGGTCTGACTCATTAGAAATGGCAAAAATTCAGTTACAAATCAAGCAACTTGAATATGAACAAGAATTAAAGCAGCTTGAATACGCAATGAGAGAAAAAGAAAGAGAAAGGGAGATACAGATCAGGGAAAAAGAAAAAGAAAGAGAAGAAATAAACCAAAAAAGAATAGTCCTAGCAGAACTACAAAAAAGAGAAAGGGAGGTACAGACCAAGGAAAGAGAAAAGTAGAAAGCGGGAAGGGAAAAAGAGAGCGAGAGAAAAAGAGAGAGAGAGAGTTTGAACTTCAGAAAATGGACATGAAACGTGACAGTCAGTTAAAATTGGCGGATGTAAAGGGAAATGTACAGTTGGAGGATAGTGATGAGGATAAAGAGAAAGAGTGTCATAGTTGCAGGCTTGGTGGGGATCTATTTAAATATGTCCAAGCATTGGCAAGGTTTGATGAGAAGGAGGTCAAAGCATTTTTCATTTCATTTGAGAAGGTGGCTAAACAAATGAAACTGCCACTGGATATGTGAGTATTGCTGATTTAAACAAAGCTGGTAGGTAGGGCTAGTGAAGTGTTTGCATCATTACCGGAGGAGGTATCTGGGACATATGAGGAAGTGAAAAAATCCATCTTTAGGTGCATATGAACTAGTGCCTGAAGCCTGCAGACAAAAGTTTAGAAATTTAAGGAAAGAACCTGGTCAAACATACAAGGAGATTGAAAGGATCAAACAGAGTAATTTTGATAGGTGGAAAAGGGCTTTGAAAATAAACCAAACATATGAAGCTCTCAGAGAAATTATACTTTTGGATGAGTTTAAAAAATTAATTCCTGATGTAGTGAGAACTCATGTGGAAGTGTAGAGGTTAAAACTGTGAGGTCAGCAGCAGAAATGGCAGATGATTATGAATTAGTTCACTAATCAAAGCTTGGTTTCTGACATTATTTTCAGCCTGTGAGGGATATAAACTGGGGAAAAGAGAAATACTCAAGTGGTAGAGGTAAATGAGATCTGATAGGAGATAATAAGGAGAGTACACCTCAGATTAAAAAATAAATTGAGGAGGGTGGAAGAGACATGAAAAGTTTCAAATGTTTTCACTGTAATAAACTGAGAAGAGTTGTGGTTCATTATAGAAGGAAAGATTGGAAAGTCCAGTGAAGAGTGGTGAAGTGGTAGTCAGAGTAGTAGAGAAAGAATCTTGTCCAGGAATACAGTTTATCTTGGGTAATGATGCAGCTGGATTGCAGGTGGGAGTGATGCCTTCTGTGGTTGATAAGCCAGTAGAAAATCAGACAACTGAAGTGTTAAAGGACGAATATCCTGGGATTTTTCCGGATTGTGTAGTAACAAGTTCGCAAAGTCACAGGTTAAGACAAGAGGAGAAATCAAAGAGTGAAGATAAAGTTGAAGTTCAATTATCAAAAATGATTTTTGATCAGATGGTTGGAAAAGAACAGGTGAAAGATGGGGCGGATATTTTTAGTTTAGGAAAATTGGCGGAGTTACACAGAAAGATATAGAAATAAAATGGATGTATCAGAAAGCATACACGGAAGAGGAATCTGAGTGTATACCGGAGTGTTATTACCTAAAAATGATGTTTTGTTGAGAAAATGGAGACCTTTATATATGCAGGCAGATGAAAAGTGGACAGAACTACATTAAGTAGTATTGCTGGTAGGGTATAGAAAGGAGGTGCTGCGGGTATCACATGAGGTACCAGTGGGATGTCATTTGGGAATAAGGAAAACTCAAGCTAAAATCCAGAAACATTTTTATTGGCCTGGACCACATAAAGATGTAGTTAAATTTTGTCGATCAAGTCACACATGTCAAGTGATAGGGAAACCTCAAGCATGGATAAAACCAGTGCCCTTAATACCCATTCCAGCATTTGAGGAACCTTTTACAAGGGTCTTAATTGATTGCATGGGACCGCTTCCTAAAACAAAAGTGGGAATCAATCTCTTTTGACTATAATGGATGTGTGTACTAGGTTTCCAGAGGCCATTCCAGTATGTAATTTACTGCTAAAACGATTGTGAAGGAGGTACTTAAATTATTTACTAGATCTGGACTACCCACAGAAATACAATCGGATCAAGGATCAAATTTTGACTATAGGTTATTCAAAGAAGTTAGAGATAGCTTAGGAATAAAACAATTTAAATCAACTGCGCACCATCAAGAATCGCAGGGAACATTAGAAAGGTGGCATCAGACATTAAAGACAATGTTGAGGGCTTATTGTCAAGATTATCCAGAGGATTGGGATAAAGGAATTCCATTCGTACTGTTTGCAATTAGGGATGCACCTAATGAGTCAACCAAATTCAGTCCTTTTGAACTAATTTTTGGTCATGAGGTAAGAGGACCACTTAAATTGATTAAGGAAAAATTGGTAAGTGAGAAATCGGAAATTACATTATTGGATTACGTGTCAAATTTTAGGGAACGATTAAATAGAGCAGGTGAATTGGCTAGACAACATTTAAAAGTTAGACAAAATGTGATGAAACGGGTAGCGGACAAGAAATCAAAAGTTCGTAGATTTGCCAGTGGAGATAAAGTTTCAGTATTGTTACCAGTGGTAGGTGAACCTTTAAAAGCTAGGTTTTGTGGACCTTATCAGATTGAAAGGAAATTAAGTGAGGTGAATTATGTGGTAAGAACGCCAGATAGAAGAAAAACTCACCGAGTGTGTCATGTGAATATGCTTAAAAGGTACTTTGAAAGGGAAGGAGAGCAAAAGGAGGAGGTTTTAATGATTCTAACTCAAAGTGACGAACCAAATCCAGATTACTTTAAATTTGACATACCTCAAATTAAATTGGAAAATGAGGATGTTCTTAAAAATTGGGAAAAATTGTTGAGTTCCCTTCCAGAGGAAAATGGACTGACCTGAAAGAGTTATAGATATCACATGGGCAAGTTTGTGGAGATCAGTTGGGAAGCACTAAAATGGCTATGCATGATGTAGATGTGGGAAATGCTGTTCCAATTAAACAACATCAATATAGACTTAATCCTTCAAAATTGGCACAGGTTAACAATGAAATTGAGAGTATGCTTAAAAATGGCATAATAGAAGTGGGTTGGAGCCAATGGAGCTCACCCATAATGATGGTACCAAAACCAGGCGGTACCCAACAGTTGTGTGTGTACTATAGAAAGGTTAATGTTGCTACAAGAACGGATTCTTATCCTATCTCACATTTGGAGGATTGCATTGAGAAGGTGGGACAATCAGCTTTTATTTCCAAACTGGGTTTACTTAAAGGTTACTGCCAGGTACCTATATCCGAAAGGCCTTTGTGATTCCAGATGGTCTCTACTAATTCAAAGTTATGCCATTTGGCATGAAAAACGCCCCCAGCCATATTTCAACGGTTAAGTAACAAAGTTATATCAGGATTACCCAATTGTGCGGTGTACATCGACAAACTGGTAATTTTCAGCCAGACATGGAAAGAACATTTAAAGCATCTGATGGAGTTATTTGATCGACTTCAGGAGGCGGGTTTGGTGGTAAACCTAGCCATTTGGAAAATCCCAAGTCACTTTCCTTAGCCATACCATCGGACAGGGTCGAATGGTCCCATGAGATATGAAAATAAAAGTTATTGGGGAGTTTCCAATACCCTCGACACAAAGGGAAATAATGCGATTTCTTGGTGTGAGTGGATTTGATCGAACATTTGGGCCAAATGTTTGCAGCATGGTTGCTCCACGAACGGACTTGCTGAAGAAATGTAGCAAATTTCAGTGGACAGCGGAGTGTCAACAGGCATTTGACTGCCTGAAGGCTGTGTTAGCCAATGCTCCTGTATTTGAGAAATACAAGGGGCTCTGTGATCAGATTGAACTAAAGTATCTGACTTTAAAGAGAAATCCGAGGTGTAGAGAAATGGATGGTTTGTGCAGAGACCTTCTTGTCCAAAGAGACTATCAATCAAAAAGGATTCCAGTTGGACGAAGGAGAACTAAAATGGACTATGTTATTATGAATGTTTGTGTGTTTAATTTTGTTAAAAAAAACATATATTCACTGTCAATATTTATTAATGGAAAGTGAAAAGGTGAAAAATGAAGCCACCTTGAAGTTGATGGGGTTTTTTTTCTTGGGAGGAGATGTCATGTGAGAGTACCTTTAAGAAACGGGTGTTTATCAAACAGCTGCAGTGATGTCAGAGTGTGGGTGGAGCTGGGCTGTCTGTCTGTTTTACTTTCACTTTGGGCTGTTAGCTACAGGGTGTGTTTGGTTTCGTTTTGCAGATTGGGAGCTGCATCCAGAGAAACAAGGTGTGATTCTGATCTCTCTCTGTATGATAGGAATGTTTTCAAATCACTTGCTAATTAAAAAGTGATAAATGCTCTCAGTAGAGAATTTAAACCCCCCCCCCCCCCGGGTCGGAGAATCTCCGGGAGGGGGCGGCGTGAATCCTGCCCCACCATACGACGGCAGCTGCCGTGTTCTCCGGCACTGGTTTTCGGGCAGGGGCAGCGTCCCCAGTGGCAATTCTCTAGGCCCCGATGGGCTGAGCGGCTGTCACTTCCTGGCCAGTCCCACCGGCGTGAAATGGACATGGTTCCACATGGCGAGACCTGCTGGTGCGGTCATCGGGGGACGGGGGGGGGAATCCGGCCCCGGGGGTGGCCCGCACGGTGGCTTGGCCCATGATCGGGGCCCACCGAACTGCGGGCGAGCCTGTGCCATGACGGCACTCCTTCCTTCCGCACCGGCCTCTGTAGGGTCAGCCCTGGCCGGCCCGGAGAAGAACCCCCTGGCGCATGCACAGGAAACACGCCGGCCGGTCTGCGTATGCGGCAACCCCTGCCAGCCCTTCGGCGCCTGTTGGCGAGGCGCCAACCCTACAGCACCAGCATAGCCCTCGGAAGTGGGGAAGATTCCACAACTTCTGATTGGCCTGACGCTGGAGTGGTTCACGCCATTCCTGGCGCCAGCGTCAGGCCATCCCGCCAACTGCGGGAGAATCCCGCTCCTGATCTATGTGTTAAAGAGGGCATTTATTTTATGGATGTTGTAAGGAAAGATTAAGGGTTACTTATAGAGTACTATATTATTTGGGAGGAGTATTTGAGTTGATAGTTGCTGAGATGTTTACTGTGTGTTTAAAAATGTTAACTGGATTCATAGACTAAACATTATTTTGATTTAAAAGTACTTTAGCTCTCTGTCGCACTGCACCTGTAGAGTGGGCCCTTGTGCTCCCCATAGCCAAAATCTATTAAAAGTTGTGGGTCAGGTGAACTCCATGATACACTTTGGGGTTCTCTAAACCCTGGCCTGTAACACACCTCACCGCCACCTACCCCATCCTGCCCTCCCCCGGTGCCCTCAATGATCCTTGATGCGCCTGGCCCTCCGAGCGCTACTGCTACATCTAGGTATCACCCCAGGATGTACATCTGAGGTGGAGCCAGCCAACTGCTTATTGTGGCCTTCGATGCCCCTGACGCCTGGCCTCTGAGGGTTCTGAGGCCGGAGGTCTCTGGCTCACTTGTCGGAGGGACATGCACAGACATGCTGCCCTTCCCCATGCGCTGGCTGCGAGATGCGGCCTCATCAGAAGGGTGGAACTCAGGGGAGCTGGTGCCGACCGTTGCCGCCCCATGGGACTGGTCTGGTCTGGGTTGGCACTCAGCACCCCCTCCTCCCGATCGGTGCCCATAGGGCCCTGGGGTCCAACTTGAGATGGAGAAGCAGCTGGTTCGGGCCCCGACTTCCCCTGCATCGTCTGGCTCTGCCAGTCCTGGTGGTCCCTCATGGTGCGCACCGTCGTGCCGACACCCTTGCCAATGCTCCTCAGTGACAGGGCCATGCACTGCCGTGCCTCAGCAATGCCCACCTGCAACTGGGACACGTTCCACAGCGCCTCGGCCATTCCCATCTGAGTGTGGGACCTGTTGCGCAGAACCACATCAAGGTCAGCCTAGTACGGCGTGACATCCCCCAGTGAGGAAGGCATACTGCTGAGTCCCTCAGCCATGGCTGCCACCGACTAAGCAACGTCTTGGACACCTTCACTCATGGTGCCGATGTCGTGCACCAGGCTCTCCACTGCGGTCACCACCCTAGCAGTGTTGGCCTCGGTGCCACTCATTGTCAGCACCATCTCCTGCACCCGTAGCCTCTGGGACTCCTCCAAGTGGCTATGTATCTGCTGGAGTGACGCTAACATCTCCCTCTGAATGTCCCGGCTGCTCCCTTTCATCTTCATCAGCACCGGGTAACTCTGTCCCACAGGCTGAGCATTAGGTATTTTGCTGTACTATTAGGTATTTATGTACTGATTTATTTAATTATTTCAATCAAGCAACATACTTCAGTGTTTAGTTAAATACATTAGCTATTCATGTGCATCTGAAAAAAGTACCATGCGAGAAAGAGGACATTACTGTTAATATTCCAATCATCTGGTGTCAACCATAAATAGTTTCAGACACATTGGAGAGGAAAAAAGAAATCACTGGGTACTCCATTCTGGAGACTAAGTGCACCTGGCAGGAGAGACTCGCGGCTGATCTCCATTGGAGTTAGGAGCGGGTGGCCCGATACCAAGGTTTGGCGATGGGCCCCACTGCCCCGCAGAATGCAAATCCTACCCCCTTCCACGGACAAGCAAGGACATCATTTCACACACCTCTCCCCCTGCCCCAACAACAGGAATAATGTGTCACCCCTTCCGCAGCGTGAGGGTGACCTGACCTCCCCGTAACAATGACCCCAGCCCCCCATCATACCACCCCCACTTCTTTTTCACAGCAGAAAGCACTTAGCTGTTTTTGATGTGGTGAGGAACTGTCAATCATAGCAACAGTGTTTATAAATATTGTGGTTAGATTGATGGAGGGGTTGCAATGGAGAATGAAGCAGAGAACAGTTAAGCTTTTATTCAAATTCAAACCAGGCAGGGCAACTCTGGTTGATCAAGGCAATGCCATGGAGAATGAATCAGGGAATGGCTGTCCCCCAAGCTTTTGTTTAGTTGTAAATGGTGCAATGTGAGGATTCACTTCTTCTGTCTGCAAAGGAAAGGGCCTCTGTGTCAATATGTGTGGCTTCTAACATGCATTAGTGAGCCACACTGTGAGCTTGATGTTAATTCTAAATAGGTTTTCAGTGTAATACTAAGCACAACCAAGATTGTTTAACAAATGTTGTGCAATTGCTGCATTATATCTAATGTTGGACACTATGTTTTGAGTTTTGCAAGCATGTCTGGTTGCTCAATTTATTGAGACAGTTTACCTTGCAGGCTAAATTGAGGTGGGTTGGGCACTTTTCAGGGCCAAAAGTGATAGCCTAGGCTGTGCATGTGTTTGCGTGTATTACCAAGAAGCCGAGTGTTAAGCTGAACGTCGATTTATTTATGGTCACATATAATCTGCCTACGGTAATGAATATATTTACAGGGTAAAGTCCCATTGGGATAAGCAACATGCCGGCCCCTGACTGTCCGGCCTTTATACTAACTTCTTATGAGCTCCAGCTGGGTGGGCCTCCGTCCATTAGTGGAGAAGTTCATACTCCACGAGTCCCACAGGGAGATCAATCAGGGTATACCCATGGGCCTCGTGGGAGCTATTACAGGGCGATATACAGCACACAATGAAATGTTCAGGGTTGCAATTATCTCACAGAATGTCTTTGATGCACTTTAGTTCAGCATCAAGCTTGCATGGTGAGCAAATGCCTCAGGCCTTATTTACAAGGTTGCCGATAAGGCCAATCTTAAAGCATGTGCAACTGTAGGAATCACAATGTGCATACTGACATGTGACGGTAATCTTGTGGCAGACAGGAATGCAGAACCCATTGGCAGATTTCTCAACTAGCTCAGAGAAGAAAGTGAGTTAAAAAAACACTTTGGGGAGAGCCATTCCCTGGTTCATTCCCATGGCAATGCCTGGACCATTTGGAGACAACTGGCCTGGTTTGAACTTGAAGAAAAACATGGGCAGTTAACTGGTCTCTGCTGCATTTTCCATGGCAACGCCTCTACCAATCAGAGTCCACTTGCCAACCAGTCAGCACTCTCTTTTCATGCAGTATAAATTCCCGTTACTGTTGATTTATCTTGTGTAGCTGCCTCATGAGTACAAGATGAAAGGCTCCGATAGTGTGTCTCTTTCTTCAACAATACTCAAGTTCTGTACTATCAAGATGATTAAATAATATATGCTACAACTTTATATATTGAGAGAATGTAATTTTGCATCAGTAAGAATGTTACTTCATGCGTGGAAAAAAGATGTATTGACTTGGAGGCACATTGTAATATCAATCTTTCAGTGTTGTCACTTATATAAGATTCTAGCCTAGATTATTCAACTGAACACCTCCACTTTTTAACAAACCAATTGAAAAGATTTACTGCAGGACATCCAGGTCAAAAATAATCAAAATTTTAGATCGTTTTTTGGCAAATGAGGAGTCAGAGGTTATGGGGAGCGCACAGGAAAGTGGAATTGAGGCCACAATCATATCAACCATGACCTTATTCAAATGTAGGGGAAACCCGAGGGCCAAATGGCCTAATCCTGCTCCTAACTTTTGTCACCTGATGTACTTCTGGTATTGCTGAATCAATATTTGTTTTCTCTCGTACCCACATCACAAATTTCATAATGAACCTATATTTTCTGGTGAGTTAAAATTTGTGCCGTGGTTAGAAATTCAATTGATTCTCTCAAATACGGAGAAATTTAGTTAATTCACAAACTAAATATGTTTGTGGATTCTCCACTTCCTGCTTTCATCACTTGTGTCAGAATTTGCACTCATTATCCTAAAGATTTTGTTAATAATGTATTGTGGTATAAATTTAATCAAAATAATATGAAGGCACCTACAAGATAACATTATTAAAATCAATCAGTCTATGTTTCCTATAATTAGTGAGACGCTATCATCTAATTCCTTTTAAATTTGTTTATCTTGGATTTCTCAGATATCCATACGGGTGTGACTAAAACTCCAATTTCAGAAATGTTGGTACTTTTAGAGCACATGGATGCTTGACAATTCTCAAGATGAATGCTGACGAACAGACTTTAAAGTACTGCACTTTCTTCGCTATTGAGGAGACCGGCACTAATTAGGTGATCACTCTACTGAAGGTCGCCATTCTGACCGCAAATACAAATCTAAATATACTCCACTGTCACTTCAACTGGCTGACTTGTTCCCATTCTGACATCTGCCTTTGTCCTTCGATGCTGTTCCGGTATCGATCGACACAAGCTTGAGGATCAAACTCTAATCATGCAATTAGACACTTACAGCTCTTTGGTCTTAGAGGTATGAAGTTGTTGAAAACAATTGCTACAGGCAAATTTTAGGTATTTGAGCGTGATCAATATATGGATGTGGATGTGTCTATTTTCATAGCCACGCAGTAACTGACTCAGTTTTAACAATCAAGCAGCAAGCTTTCTTTTTTATTCCTTCATGGTATGCAGGATGCAGGCATCATTGGGCCAGTATTTATTACCCATCCCTAATTGCCTTTTTGAAGGGAGTGGCTTGCTTGGCCATTTAAGGGGACAGTTAAAAGTCAACCACATTGCTGTGAATCTGGAGTCATATGTAGGCCAGACCAAGTAAGGATGGCAGATTTCCTTCCCTAAAGGATATTAGTGAACCAGATGGGTTTTTAAGACAACCAACAATGGTTTCATGGGACGTGATTCTCCGACCCCCAGCCGGGCCGGCACCAGAAATCCGGCAGGGGCGGGAATCGCGCCACGCCTGTTGGCGCACCCCCCCCCCTCCCCCACCGGCGATTCTCCGGCCCGCAATGGGCCAAAGTCCCGCCGCTGTCATGTCGATCCCACCGGCGTGAATCGAACCACCTACCTTACCGACGGGACCAGGCGGCGCGGGCGGGCTCCGGGGTACTGGGGGGGCGCGGGGTGATCTGATCCCGGGGGGTGCCCCCACAGTGGCCTGGCCCGTGATCGGGGACCACCGTTCAGCGGTCGGCGGTCGGGTCTGTGCCGTGGGGGCACTCTTTCCTTTCCGCCTTTGCCATAGTCTTCACGATGGCGGACGCAGAAGTGACCCCCTCCCTTGCACATGCACGGGGATGACGTCAGCAGCCGCTGACGCTCCGGCGCATGCGCGGACTTACACTGGCCGGCAAAATACCTTCGGCCCCGGCTGGCGTGGCGCCAAAGGCCGTTCCCGTCGGCCGGCGGAGTGCCACCCACTCTGGCGCGGGCCTAGCCCCTCAATGTTAGGGCTTGGCCCCTAAAGGTGCGGAGACTTCCGCACCTTTGGGGCGGCCTGACGCCGGAGTGGTTCACGTCACTCCACCCGCCGGGAACAGCGCCAAAAAAAAGAACAAAAAAGAAATCAGCCCATATATTTACAGGCAATTGTCTTCCCTCTGCTGCGGCCTTGCCCCCCCCCCCCCCTATAGTCGGCATACATGTGTTATAGTCCCCAGTGTGGCCAGAGCACTTATTTACAAGTGTCCATTTACAGTTTGGTTTGGGCTTCAGCTTGCCCTTGGACCAGTCCCCTGCAGCTTGTCCATTGTCCCTCTCATTCTTTTTGCGTGTCTTCACTCCCCGCCTTCCACCCCCTTTGCCCCCTCCCCCCCTCCTTCTACCCCCCCCCCTCCCCCCGTCCGCTCCCTTTCCTTATCCTCTTTGTCCTGTGGCTCGTTCGTGTCTCCTTTCTCCTCCCCCCCCTCACCCACCCCCCAACCCGCCACCCACTCCCTCCCACCCTACTGGTTGCTGGCTACGAACAGATCTTGGAATAAAATTGGTGTCTCTCAGGTCATTTCCTCTTGGTAACTGTAACCTCTCCATGAGTTTCCCCAGGGTCGCTACTCTATTGTCCTTGTATACATCCCTAACCGTCGGTGTCCCTTGTCCTGTGTCCACCTTTTCAAGGTGGAGTCCATTATTGCGGGAGTGAACCTGTGGTTGTTGCTGGGGGGGGGCCATGGTGGACATAATAATAAAATTAATTTTTATTGTCACAAGTAGGCTTACATTAACACTACAACAAAGTTACTGTGAAAAGCCCCCAGTCGCCACATTCCGGCGCCTGTTCGGGTACACAGAGGGAGAATTCAGAATGCCCAAATTACCTAACAGAACCTCTTTCGGGACTTGTGGGAGGAAACCGGAGCACCCAGAGGAAAGCCACACAGACACAGGGAGAACGTGCAGACTCTGCACAGTAACCCAAGCCGGGAATCGAACCTGGGACCCTGGCGCTGTGAAGTATCAGTGCTACCCACTGTGCTACCATGCTGCCCATTTCAGTTAGGCCAAAGTGTTCTCTAATTTGGTACTATGTCTGGAGCGTGGCTACTACCACAGGGCTCCTCAAATATTTAGCCGGGGGTGGGGGTTGTTGGTGGGAGGGGTTGGAGAGCGGCTGTTGCTACGGTTTGGCGGGACGTTCTATACAAAACATTCCCCCATCTTCACCCACTCTGCTCCCGGCTCCCTCACCCATCCCCGTACTCTTTCTGCAGTGGCTGGCCAGTGGTAGAACTGTAGGTTCGGGAGGGTCAGGCCTCCCACGTTTCTTTTCCTTTGTAGGACCTTCTTTTGGATCCTTGGGTTCTCCCCCCCCCCCCCACACACACACACACAGACAAACGGCGTGATTAGTTTGTCGACTGTGTTGAAAAAGGCCTTGGTGATGTAGATTGGGAGGGATCTAAACAGGAAGAGGAACCTGGGCAGCACGTTCATTTTGATCATCTGTACTCTCCCTGTGAGGGAGAGTGGGAGTGGGCCCCACCTCTGCAGGTCCCTTTTGACATCCTCCACCTGATTCGTCAGGTTATTTGTGAATCTGTGTCCGGTCGTGGGATACTTGGATACTGGTAGCGCAATTTTCTCTGGGCTTCCTTGAATGCAGTCCCCCCCCCCCCCCCCCCCCCCCCCAGCTCTGTCCCTCCCCACTGCAGGTTCACAGGGAAGATCTCGCTCTTACTCAGTTTAAGCCTGTAACACAAGAAGGCTTCAAACTCCTTGAGGAGTTTCATTATCCCATCCATGCTGGACCGGGGTTTGAGATGTAGAGGAGCAGGTCATCATTGTCGCGTGAAATTCCATGCTCTCTGTTTCCCCCTTTGAATATCTCTCCACCCCTTCGCAGTTCTGAGGGTGTTCACCAGTGGCACGATTGCCAGAGCAAACAGCAGCGAGGACACCGGGCATCCCTGTCGTGTGCTTCTGTGCAGCCAAAAGTATTTAGAGATGGTGGTGTTTGTCCGTATGCTCGCCATGGGAGTACTGTGCAGTAGTTTCACCCACGAGATGAACACTGGTCCGAACCAAAACTGCTCCAGTACCTCTATGAGGTACTTCCATTCAACTCTGTTGTAGGCCTTTTCTGTGTCCAGGGAAATGAATCTTTTGTAGAATCTATCTGACTCCAGTGCCTTCTCCGTCTGCATGGAATTGATACTCTCCATGACTGCCCCCAGTTCTAATGGTGCTCCCAGGCCCTGTCGAGGAACTGCTTCATCCCCGAGACCCCCTTGGGGACTTGGAGGTGTACAGCCTCCGTTAAAAGGTTGCAAAGGTTTTGATGACCCTTCCTGGTGTGAGGACTAGCCTACACTACTGTCCCTTAACTGAGCTATTTCCCTCACGGCTGCCTGCTTTCTTAGTTGGTGAACCAGCAGCTGGCCACCTTTGCCTCCGTGCTCGTAAAAAGTGCCCCATGTCTGGTGGAACTGGTGCACTGCTTTCTCAGTGGAGAGCAGGTCAAAGTCCATCTGTATCTTTTTTCTCTCCGCCAGTAGTTCCACTGTCAGGGTCGAGGAGTACCAGGCCCGTCTCCAACATCACATCCACAGAGTGCGAGTGTGGTCGGAGATTACGATTGTGGAGTACTCCGCTCCTACTATCCCTAGAATCATCTCTTTACCGACTACAAAAAAGGCGATCCTAGTATATGTCCTGTGTACCTGGGAGAAGAAGAACTGATTCTCTCCTGGGTGTGTGAACCTCCATGGGTCCACTGCCCCCATCTGTTCCATGAAAATATTCAACTCCTTTGCCATGTTTGATATTTTCCCTGATGTTGTGTTTGATTTGTCTGTCCATGAGTCCTGTACATAGTTAAATTACCTCCCCCCCGAATGATGAGTCGGGGTATGTCGATGTCGGGGATTTCCGCCATGATTTTCTTCATGAATTCCGCGTCGTCCCATTTGGGAATGTACACGTTTATAAGACCACTGGTGACCCTTCCAGGACTCCACTAACCATGACGTAAAGTCCCCCTTGGTCTGTATCCACCCTCATCGCTGAAGAAATGCTGTCCTCTTATTGAGCTGTATGGCCATCCGCCTAGCCCTCATCCAGCAGCACAAATGGTATGTCTGTCCCACTCAGCCCTTTCTGACCCACAGCCAGACCTTTTCCCTCAGGTGGGTCTTCTGGAGGAAGACGATTTATTTTTAAATGTATTTTATTACAAACCTGGATAAAAACAGGTTACAGCAAATAAACACCCTTCGAGACATACTTCCCAACAATCAACTATGCAGTCTGTACATATTTTTCCTCATTTTCACCCCCCCCATCCCTGCTCCTCAAACATGATCACAAACATCCCCCACCTTTTCCCAAATCCCCCTGCAGAGCCCCTTAACTCATACTTTATCTTCTTTAACCCGTACAGGTCACCCAACCAAGCCGCTACCCCCGGTGGCGATGCCGATTGTCACTCCAGTAAAATTTGCCGCCGTGCAATCAGAGAGGCAAAGACCATCACATCGGCCTTCCTCCTCTCCATGAGCTCCGGCTTCTCTGAAACCCCAAATATCGCCACCAAAGGGTCCGGGTCCACTTCCTCATCCACTAATCTGGCTAAGACTGCGAACACTCCCGCCCAGAATCTTCACAATTTTTCGCAACCCCAAAACATGTGCGCGTCATTTGCTGGCCACCACCCACACCTCTCACACACATCTGCTACCCCCTGAAAGAACCCACTCATTCTCGCCCGAGCCATATGCC